>NC_142127.1:49712196-50015227 GCF_024610735.1 Ursus americanus
AAGTAGAATTTTATGTAAGAGCAGTTGTTCATGTAAGTGTATGGCTTTCTGCATGTATTGAACACCTTCAGATTATATTCAGTCTTCATTTATGTCATGAAGTGCGTAGATGTTTAAGAGGTTGCAGAGTTTACATTTAGGAAGTACAGCATGGCAAAAAATGATAGGTGTAAGTGTTCTCAGGCTCTTAAAAATATTTACCTTTACATTTTTGCTTATAAAAATAGTAGGCAGTAGTGTTGGTGAGGATGTGGAAAAACACTCATTGCTGATGGGAATGTAAAATGATGCAACTACTTTGGAAAACAGTTTGGTAGTTTCTTAAAAAGTTAAATACAGTATATGACCCAGCAGTTCTACTCCTAGGTATCTATCAAGAAAAATGAAAACATGTCCATACAAAAACTAGTACCTGAATATTCATAGCAGCATTATTCACAGTAACCCAAAAATGAAACAACCCAGATCTCCATCAACTGATAATAGAATAAACCGAGTATGATATATCTATATGATGGGATACTACTTGACAATAAAAAGGAACGAAGGTCTGATACATGCTACAACATGGGTAAACTCAAAAATATTCTAAGTGAAAGAAATCAGACAAGAACCCTCCCCCCATGTACAATATGATTCTATCTGTATGAGATGTTTGGAAAAGGCAAATCCAGAGACAGAAGATAGAATGGTAGTTGCCTGGGGCTGACTGTGAAAATAATGACTGCAAATGAGCATGAGATTTCTTTTGGGGACAATGGCAATATTTTAAAATTAGATTGTGGCAATGTTCACACAATTGTAAATTTACTAAAAATTACTGAATTTATGCTTAAAACAAGTAAGTTTTATGGTATGTAAATTAAGCCTCAATAAAGCTTTTTTTTTTTTTTTAAGATTTTATTTATTTACTTGTGAGAGAGCAAGCACGAGTGGTGGGGAGGAGCAGAGAGAGAGGGAGAAGCAGACTTCCTCCTGATCAGGGAGCCCAGTATGGGGCTCAATTCCGGGACCCTGGGATCATAACCTGAGCCAAAGGCAGATGCTTAACCAACTGAGCCCCCAGGTGCCCCTCAATAAAACTATTAAAAAAAAATAGTTATATGCACATGAATTCTGGTTCCATCACTTTCTGTGACTGAGTTTCCTTATCTTATATTGAAGGAATAGTACTTACTTTTATAGTGGTTATAAAGATTAAATGTGAGGTTAAGTACAAGTCAAGTGCATACATAAACAGGTTGACTTCCAGAAATTCTCAGTAAATGTTAGTGTCTACTGTTTAAAACAATACAAACATAAGACAAATATAAAGAAGGTGACAAAGAAGGTACCCCTCACCTACTTATCTAGATTTTTTTGTGTGCATGCATAAATTTATTTTTCTAAAACTAGGATCCTGTTTAAGGCTGTGTACATACCTGTTTTTCATAGTGGCTACTCCGCTTTGCATTTCCACCAACAACGCACATAGGTTCCAATTTCTCTATATCCTTGTCAACACTTGTTATTGTCTGTGGATTTTTTACTGTACTTTTTAAACTTTTTTTTTTTTTAAGATTCTATTTATTTATTTGACAGAGAGAGAGGCAGCGAGAGAGGGAACACAAGCAGGGGGAGTGGGAAAGGGAGAAGCAGGTTTCCCGCTTAGCAAAGAGCCCAGTGCAGGGCTCTATCCCACAATGCTGGGATCATGACCTGAGCCGAAGGCAGATGCTTAACTACTGAGCCACCCACGCGCCCCTAAACTATTTTTAAAAATATCTTTAAATTTGACAATGAAAACTGATTTTTAATTCTAAGAAAAGTATATCCTTTATATCTAAAAGAATCAGCCCTTATTTCTTTTTTTTAAGATTTTATTTATTTATTTGACAGAGAGAGAGTACAAGCAGAGGGAGCAGGAGCGGGAGCAGCAGGCTCCCCGTTTGAGCAGGGAGCCTGATGTGGTTGGTGTTCGATCCCAGGACTGTGGGATCATGACCTGAGCTGAAGGCAGACACTTAACTGACTGACCCACTCAGGCACCCTGAATCAGCCCTTATTTTACCATATATTGCAAATACGAGTTTTTGTTTTACGTCTTACAAAAAGGCCCTCCCTTCCCTAAGCTTATAAAGCAGTTTATCCATTGTTTCTCTAATATTTTTTGGATTTTTTTCTTTTTTAAATTGAAACTTTTGATTCTAGCTTGGTATAGGAATCCAGCTTTGCTTTCTCAGATGAATTAACCAATTACCCACCTGCCGGTTTAAGTTGTCTTTTCATTAATTATTTAAAATTTCTTTTTTATCATATTAAAGTATCATATATTCTTGCCCTGGCTTTCGGGCCTTTTCTTTCTTCCTGAGCTGTTAGTGCACTGCTGTAATAAATGTTATAATTAAATATGGTGTGACTAGGTCCCCACTTGTTACTCTTTAGGAGTTTTACTAAGTTTTCTCTAATGTTTGTTCGTCTAGATGAACATTTTACCAAATTCGAAAAAGATTTTTTGTTGATTTTTTTAAAATTTGAGATTCTGTTAAATAAGTTTAATTTAGGGAGAATAAAAATCCTTACATTGTTGAGTCTTTCTAATAGCAAAAATATTTTTCTGTTTATTCAGGTCTTTTTAATGTTCATCTTTTTAAGGAGTTTTAAACTTTATAGATGATAAACATTTCTTACTAAGTTTATTTCTAGGTATTTCATCTCTGTTATTGCTATTATAAATGAGATCTTCTGTTCCATTATATTTTTCATCTTTATTAATAGCATGTGAGAAAACTGTGGAAAATAATTTTTTTTTAAAGATTTTATTTATTCATTTGACAGAGACAGAGAGAGAGACAGCCAGCGAGAGAGGGAACACAAGCAGGGGGAGTGGGAGAGGAAGAAGCAGGCTCCCAGCAGAGGAGCCCGATGTGGGGCTCGATCCCAGAACGCTGGGATCACGCCCTGAGCCGAAGGCAGACGCTCAACGACTGAGCCACCCAGGCGCCCCAAGGAAAATAATTTTTAATTTATATTTTTTCCTTACGTCAAAATCCGGGTTACTTAGTAACTCAAGTTCTACACATACATGACAGAGCTAAAACTGACTGGGTTATTTCATCATTCTAATCCCTTATAGCCGTAGTAATAACTTGCTTCCTCAGGCCAACCTTTCTTCATTCCTCCCTTTTTTTCCCAACCCACCTGTCCCAGTACCTTCCCTTCCACCTTCTCTGGACAAATGTTTATTGAAACTTACTATGTGACAGGTACTGTGCTTGGCACATGGGATAATTTGAACTCTTGATTGCATATCCATAATTCCACTAAGGTTTATCCCAAGATTCTTCTTCTTATAGAAGCTGTTTTCACTTCGTGTCTGAGGGATTGACAGACACAGTTTTTTTCACAGAGGTTCCGTGCTTTGGGGTAGGTTACTGTAGAAAGAGTGAATCTTTTTTTCTATATTTCACTTTAACCATTTTTAAGTATATAGTTAGGTAGCATTAATTGCATTCACAATATTGTGTAACCATTAGCTCTATTTCTAAAATTTTTTCATCACCCCAAACAGAAACTTGGTACCTGTTAAGCAGTAAATCCCCACTCACTTCTCCCCTCCAGCCCTTGGTAATCTCTAATCTACTTTCTGTCTCTATGGATTTACCTGTTCTAGATATTTTAAGTGGTATCACAACAGTATTTGTCCTTTTGTATGTGGCTTATTTCACTTAGCATAATGTTTTCAACTTCACTTAGCAAATATTTCATGTTGTAGAGATACCAGGACTTCATTCCTGTTCATGGCTGAATAATATTCTGTTGTGTATTTATACCACGCTTTGTTTATTCATCTGTTGATGGACATTTGGGTCTTTTTTACCTTTGGCTATTGTGAATAATGCTGTTATGGACATCAGTGTATGAGTATCTCTTTGAGTCCCTATTTTCAATTCTTTTTTTCAATTCTTTTAGTATATAGCCAGGAATAGAATTACTGAGTGTATATTAATTCTATGTTTTAACATTTTGAGGAACTGCCAAATTGTTTTACATAGTAGCTGCACCATTTTACAGTCCCACCAGCAATGTACAATGTTCCAATTTTACCACGTCATATGTTAATGCTTGTTTTGTTTTGTTTTATAGCCATCCTAGTTGATGTAAAATGATATCTTACTATGATTTTGATTTGCATTGCCCTAACGAATAATGATGTTGAGCATCTTTTCATGTGCTTATTGGCCATTTGTATATCTTCTTTGTAGAAGTGTCTATTCGAATCCTTTGCCTATTTTTTTTTTAAAGATTTTATTTATTTATTTGACGGAGACAGCGAGAGAGGGAACACAAGCAAGGGGAGTGTGAGAGGGAGAAGCAGGCTTCCCGCCGAGCAGGGAGCCCGATGCGGAGCTCTGAGCTGCGGAGCTCTGAGCCGCGGAGCTCTGAGCCAAAGGCAGATGCTTAATGGCTGAGCCACCCAGGCGCCCCTGCCTATTTTTTCATTGGGTTGTCATTTGGGGTTTTTTTTTGTTTGTTTGGGTGGGGTTTTTTTTAAGATTATTTATTTGACAGAGAGAGAGAGAGAGCACAAGCAGGGGGAGTAGTGGAGGGAGAGGGAGAAGCAGGCTCTCTGATGAGCAGGGAGCCCGGTGGACTTTATCCCAGGACCCTGAGATCATGACCCAAGCCAAAAGCAGACGCTTAACCACTGAGCCACCCAGGTGCCCCTTTTTGTGTTTTTTTTAAATATATTTTAAAACCTGATAATTTTACTGCATTCTCTGACTTTTTGGGGAGTGGCTTCATGTGAGTGGCTTCATGATTTTTTTTCAGGCCTTCAACAGTATCATTTGATCATTTTCATAAATTCACTTTGTTTTTGATATATATGCCTTTTTGTTCCTTTTTTTTTTTTTTTTTTTTTTTAAGTAGGCTCCAGCATGGGCTTGAACTCACAACCCTGAGATCAAGACCTGAGCTGAGATCAGGAGTCATACGCTCAACCAACTCAGCCACCCACTTTTCATATTGATTGGCTGACACTTTCAGAACATTGTTAAAAAATGATTACAGTCATCCCTGTTACTTAATTTAATGAGAATGGTTCTAGTATTTCTCCACTAAACATGATCTTTGCTTTTTACTTTGAAGAATAGTTTGTCTTGTTTTGCAAAATGTTTTTATTCAAATGTGTATTAGGGTTTATCAAGTGCCATTTTGATTTCCATAGAAATAATTTTGGTTATAATATATACATATTTTTATTTAATATATTTGATATAATAGATTTTATGCTTTTGTATATTGGACCATCTTTGCATTTCTAAAAGGAGTATCTCAAGATATTTTAATAAATTCATGAAGACTTTGTAAATATTTTTACATTACCTCTTAAAGATGAGTTTGGTCTGTGTTTTTCTCCTTTGTGTTTACTTTTTAGGAGAGGTGCAGGTCAGCTTTTATATTCTTTGTGACTACTTTTCTTGGCCTTCCTACTTTACCACTTCCACCCTCACCAGTTTTAAAAGCATTACATTTACCTAATGGTAAAGGCTTGAAAGAATTCCCATTAATCATTATGAAGAGGTCCTCTTATGCCATTTAATGTTGTTGTTGTTATTGTTTTTTATCTTAATACAAGTTAGATTGCATTTTCAAGTTTTGTGGTTTCCATGATACATTTTTGACCCTTCCATTTGCTTTTAACCTGACATTCCTTTTAGGTGTATCTTTTGGAGAGTGCATACTTGGATTTGAATGTATAATTTTTTTTTTTACCTAGCAATTTTATTTCCTTTATATTTATTGTTTGTTGCTTTTGTTACCTCATTTTTCTGTTGTTTCCTTGTACTTTCTCATTCCTATTTCTAACTAATGTGTGTTTTGTTTTCCCTGACCTCTCACTCTCCACTGCACTGTTTTAAATTCTCCTAAAAAGCCAATTAACCTGTTTTTCAAAATAAAGTATATTGTTAGTTCTGAGATAGTCTTTATATTTTAAGTTCATTCACCATTTGCCAAATACTTATTTAGCCATACTCATGTGGCAGGCATTTATCGGGGCACTGGAGATAGAGCAGTTTACAAATAGTTCCTGTCTTCATGGAGCTTACATTTTGGTTATGAGAGACGGACATAAATACATGGAAAATAGTGATTTATGTTAGGGAGAAAATACAGGGTGATGAGGGCCTACTGCTAAGGTGACATTTGTGTAGAAAATAAAAGAAATGAATTTGTGAGCAGCGTAGATATCTCAAGGAATAGTGTTAACACGCAGAGGAATGGCAAGTGCAGAATGTGCAGAATGTACTGTTCAGGGAACAGTAAGGAAGCCTCTGTGACTGAGAAGGATAGCTTGGGGGGATGACGTGTCTGGAAGCCAAATGATGAAAGTGTTTGAAGGGGAAGGAAGTAGTCAATTATGTCAGGTGTTTTGCTGGTTGCTGGTAGTTCTCATAGCATAAGTACTCTTGGGATTTAGTGATTTGGTGATTTTTTTTTTCTAAAGATTTTATTTACTTATTTGACAGAGACAGACAGCGAGAGAGGGAACACAAGCAGGGGGAGTGGGAGAGGAAGAAGCAGGCTCATAGCGGAGGAGCCTGATGTGGGACTCCATCCCAGAACGCCGGGATCACGCCCTGAGCCAAAGGCAGACGCTTAACGCCGCAGTCCACCGAGGCGCCCCTTGGTGATTTTTTTTTTTTTAACAAGAGAAGTGATGGAGTCCTAAGATCTTTTTAAAAGCAATTTAAGAGAAATTAAGAAGAGAGAAATTAAAAATGGAGTATAGACTGTTTTGGTTTGCTCAGAAGTGGAGTTGAGAAATGGGCAGCTAGAGGAAGACACAGGATAAAGTTAGAGGACTTTATTTTTACTTTTTAAAAAGTGATGTACGATTTACATACAATGAAACGCACGCTAGGTACATGATTCAGTGAGGTTTGAAGTCCCCCCTCCACATAATTAGCTGCTTTTGGGGGTTTGAATTTAAAAACCTATTTGTTGGAGATTGAGACATGCAACAGATCTGGTGGGTTGCATTCCTCGTTTTGTTTTGTTTTTGTTTTTGTTTTGAAACAAACTTACAGAGAAGTTGGAAGTATAAATACAAAGACCTTTTTTCCCTGAACTATTTGAGAATAAATTGCTGCCTTGATGAACCATCACCACGTACTCTTTTAACGTATATTTACTGTGAACAAGAACATTATTATACATGACCAGAACAGAATCATCAAAATTAGAAATTTAATATCAATACATTATCACCACTTAATTCGCAGACTCTGTTTATGTTTCCCACGTGTCCCCAAACACCCATTATAGCTGTAGCAAAGGGGTCCAGTTTAATTAGGCTCAGGGCTTACATCTGGTTGCCTTGTTTCTTTTGTCCCCCTCCGACTGGAACAGTTGTCAGTCTTTTCTTGACTTTCATGACCTTGACACCTTTGAAGATGGCAGACCAGTTATTTTGTAGACTGCCCCTCAGTTTGGGTTTATCTGATGTTTGCTCATGGTTATTTCAGGTTCTGTATCTTTGGTAGGGAGATCACAGAAGTGATGTGCCGATCTTACAGCACCTGTCCGTTTTTCATTAAACTTTCAATTCTTTCATTTATTTAGTTCCCATTTTATTTAGTGGATTATAATCTGTTACTATCCTGTATTTTGGTCCTTATATTGTCCCTGATTTGGCCAGTGGGAGCCTAGTTCATGCTGGCTTCTGTGTTTTTACATGTCCTCCTCCTTTTTTGATTACTTCATTCTTTGATTACTTTCTGGAACAAGATATTCCAGGCTCATTTGTTATCTCTGCCACAGCTCTGGAGTCAGCCATTTCTCCAAGGAGTATTGTTGGGTTTTTCTCTTTTCTTTTTTTTTTTTTTTTGAAGAGGAAAATGGCATTTTGAAGCCAAGATCTGTTGGGTGAGCAGGTAAGCTCGTTGCTGTTAGTGTTCTAACATTAATGAGAGTGGGCCTTCTCAGTGGACAGAACTTTGCTCTTTCCCTTTCCTTTATTATTTTTCCCCCTAAAGATTTATTTATTTACTTGAGTAAGAGAGCACGAGCCGGAGGGGCAGAGGGAAATGAAGAGAGAATCTTAAGTAGAGTCTGAGCTGAGCTGAGCTGAGCTCAGAGCCTGACATGCTGCTTGATCTCATAACCCCGAGATCAGGATCTGAGCCAAAACCAAGAGTCGGACTCTTAACTGACTGTGCACCCAAGTGCCCCTGCTCCTTCCCTTTCAGTCCCTGCTCCCTGCAAGGTGTTACTGTTCTGACTTCTTTCACCAAAATTAGTTTTGCCTGTTTTAGAACCTTATTTAAATGTAGTTATGCATGTATATTCTGTGACTGACCTAGTTCAGTCAGCATGTTTTTGAGGTACATCTTATTGTTGCCTATATCAGGGGTTCATTCCTATTTATTGCTGAATACTATTCCATTGTTGGATAGATCACTATTCATCAGTTAATAGGTATTTTGGTTTTTTTGGTTTTTGGCAGTTATAACTAACTGCTAAGAATGTTCTTGTACAAATCTTTTTGTGGACATATGGGTTTTTGTGGTTTTGTTTTGTTTTGTTTTTGGTAAATTCCTAGAAGTGGATTTGTTATGTCATAGGGTGGTTTTACATTTATCTTTATGAGGTGCTTGCCAGGCTGATTTCCCAAGAACGTTTATATTCATACCAACAATGTATTATAATTCTGGTTACTCCACATCCTTGTGAGTGTTTGGCGTTGTCAGTTTTAAAAATTCATAGATTGAAGGGCTCAGTGTTATTAAGGCAACAGTTCTCCCCATATTCATTTACAGATTTAATGTAATTTTTTTTTCTGTCTTAGTTTGATTAGTTGGCCTATTAGTTGGATTTTGCTGGCCTATAAAATGAGTTGGGAACTGTTCTCCATTTTCTAAAAAGAGTTTGCATAATATTGATCTTATTTCTTCTTTAAATGTTTGTTAAAATTTACCTGTAAAGCTTTGTGTGTCTTGAGTTTTCTTTGTTGGAAGGTTTTTAACTACAAATCTAATTAATAGATATAGTACTGTTCTGATTTGGTGTTTATTCTTGTGTTAGTTTTTGTAATTTTTGTCTTATTTATTTTTTAAAGATTTTATTTATTTGACAGAGAGAGAGAGGGAACACAAGCAGGGGGAGTGGGAGGGGGAGACGCAGGTTTTCTGCTGAGCAGGGAGCCCAGTGAGGGGCTCGATCCTAGGACCCCGGTATCATGACCTGAGACGAAGGCAGACACTTAACGACTGAGCCACCCAGGCGCCCCTAATTTTTGTCTTTTAAGGAAATTGTCCATTTTATCTAACTTTCTTCTCAGGCTGTGGTTCATAATATTCCCCTATTACCTTATCAAGGACTGTAGAATCTTCAGTCCCTTCTCCAGGATACTGGTAATTTGTGTTTTTTTCTTTTCTTTTTTTTTCCTTGATAAGTCTGCCTATCAGTTTATCAATCTTACTAGTCTTTTCAATAATTGTTTTTCTCTCTTGCTTATTTTTTATTTCCTACTCTTAATCTTTATAATTTCCCTTATTGTCCTTCCTTTATTATTTAATTTGCTCTTAGGAGATCTCCCTTCTTAGGGTAAATGCTTAAATAATTGGTTTTAAACTTTCCTTTTATAATATTAGCATTAAAATTACAAACTTACCTCAATACTAATTTAGTTGTATCCCACCAATTCTGTTATGTTGTGTTTTTATTGTTCACTTGAAATTATTCTTCTTTGATCTGTGGGCTTATACAGAAAAGTGTTGCTTACTTTCCAAATATTTGGGGCTTTTCTAGCTATCTTATTATACTGATTTCTGTTTTAATTCCATCAAGGTCAGATTATTTCAGTCTTTTTAAATTTGAGACTTGTTTTATAGCTTAGCACATATCTGTTTTGGTGCATGTCCCAAGTATGCTGGAATATAATTTATATCTGCAGTATATAAGGTTCTATAAATGTCAGTTGACTTAATAGTGTTATTCAAGTCTTGTATATTTTATCGGATTTTTATTTACTTATTCTGTCAGAACAGTTGAGAGGGGTCTGTTGAAATCTCCAACTATAATAGCGGATTTGTTTCTCTCTTCAGTTGTCAACTTTTGCTTCATAAATTTTTTTCTTTCTTTTTTTTTAAGTTGAGGTATAGTTATGCTTCATGTATTTTGAACGTCTGCTATTAGGTGCATACAGATGTAGACTTGAGTTTTTTTTTTTTTTAAGATTTTATTTATTTATTTGACAGAGATAGAGACAGCCAGCGAGAGAGGGAACACAAGCAGGGGGAGTGGGAGAGGAAGAAGCAGGCTCCCAGCGGAGGAGCCTGATGTGGGACTCGATCCCACAACGCCGGGATCACGCCCTGAGCCGAAGGCAGACACTTAACCGCTGTGCCACCCAGGCACCCCAGACTTGAGTTTTCTTAATGAATTGATCCATTCTTTATCTCTGGTAATAAAGGGATCTCTTTATCTCTGTCCCCACCATAACTCTTGCCTTTTATTGAAGACTACTTTTTCAGATAGGAATATTGCAACAAGAGTTACTTAATCATGAGAGAAATTATAGCATGTCTGTATGCTGATGCCTATGATCCGTCAGAGAAGGAAAAAATGATACAGGAAAAGAATGGGGAATATTTGTAGAGTGATATTCTTAAAAATATGAGAGAATATTCTTGAGAGTATCATTGGAGGGATTAGCCTTAGATGGGAGTGTGGAGGATTTCTTTGCCAGTTTAATGAAGGGAAGATATATGGGAGTGGCTTCAGTAAATTGGAAGCTGTAGAGGTGGCAGTCTGTGCAGGTTCTCTTGTGAATGCTTGCTTCGTAAGTGAAACAAGGTTATCAGGTGAGAATGTGATTCTAGAAGATGTTGGAGGTTTGAGGAGACAGTCCTCTTGTCAAGCAAGAGGAGTGAATGGACTTGTAACTATGGTATGATCGTCAGGTAGCACTAAGGGTCCACTTCAAGTTTAGTACTCATGAATGTAAAATCGAGGTCAGCCACATGCAGATGCAGGGGTATAGCAAAAAGTGGGCATATAGTCAGATTTAACTAGAGTGGGGTTTTAGGCTGGCATGACAAAGATTGGAGCAGAGGAGTTGAGGATGTTTATGAGGGAGTGATAATATTGATTGGCCATGGAATTCTACACTGGAAAGGGAGGGAGGAAAGTAAGGATACAGAGGCAGTGAGGGACAGCAAAAATTGTGTCCTAATCAATACATTGTAAGTCCCGGTGGGGATTGAAGAATTGTTAGAATTAGGGTATCACAGGCAGTAAGCTAGGAAGAGGTAGTGGTAAGATTGTACAATTTTTGACATGGAAATTAAAAGGGTGTAGTTATTGATAATGATAAGTAAGAGCTAGGGCATGTCATGGTAATGTTACAGTAAAAAGATTCTTGGAGAAGGAATCAAGAAACTTAGAGGCTGGATCGGAGATTAATTTTCATGAGTTTTAAAGTCACCAAGATTTAAGTCAGTTGTAATGTTGGAAAGAGTGACAGTAAGCCAGAAACTAAATTTTTCAAAGAATGGGGGAAAGATTGGGCATTAGCATCAAAGCTGATTGTTCTAAGGTGTGACGAGAAGGACACTGGTCTGAAACCAGCATGAGGAGTTAGAAGTTTGTCCCAGCAGTATAAAGAGAAAGCAGCCACTACTTGAGAGGGCTGTAAGAGAAGCAATGTCTTGAGGGAGTGCCAGGTTTGTCCATGAACTGTTAGGGTAAGAAAGTATAGGAGAAGAAAGAGGTTGAGGATATGGAGAATTTTGGTGGTAATTGACTTGTGAATTTCATACTAGTCATAGGGAGTTGGAGTGAAGTGAGAATTGGCATTAGGTAAGTTTTATGCTACTGTATGGGGATGAGAATCCAGGTAAAAAGGGATAACCTAGGAATTTAACTAAAGTTTGCTGGAATAAAGAATATGATGGGATTAATTATGATGGTTTCTAAGGTATATTGAGACCTCTAATGTTGCAGGCTGGTGAAGCTGATGGGAATGTTGCCAGGAGCATACTGGGCCCTGCCTTCACCCCTGCATTTTCAAATAATGTAATTAAACTTACTTTGCAGTTTAACATGGTCAGAAAAGTTTGTATTGGCCAAAACACTAAGATTTCAGTTGTTTAAAGGACTCAGGAGTAAGGGGCACCTGGGCGGCGCAGTTGGTGAGTGTCCAGCTCTTGGTTTTGGCTCAGGTTGTGATCTCATGGTCGTGGGATCGAGCCAGGCATGGAGCTCTGTGCTCAGCACAGAATCTGCTTGAGATTCTCTTTTCCTCTCCCTCTGCTCCTCCCACTCATGCTCTCCCTCTCTCTCTCAAATAGATAAATCTTTAAAAGAAGTAAAAGGAACATAGGAGTTTGAATAAAGTCATATATAGTCCAGAGTACAATTAGGTATTACGAGGAATGTGTGGCAGCATCTCTGAAGCTGCTTGAGAATTGGAACCCATTTATATCTGCATTATGAGCACTTGTAAATGGATCCTACATATGTTAAATGCTTAAGCATTATTAAACCTTAAAACTGATTAAATTAATGTGCCTTGATGATTTCTTATGTTTTGGGCTAAAAGACATGTAGAAAGTATCTTCTTTTTTTTCAAGTCTTTATTTAAATTCAAGTTAGTTAACAACAGTGTAGAATGTATCTTCTTTTACGTTTTGTCCCTCCTGAAATTACTGAAGTGATCCTGAGAACTAGGATATATAGGAACTATATATAGGAGTGGAAACAATAGGATTTATATTCAAATAGAAGACTCATTGTAAGTCTTAATGATCTGTGTTGGCGATAAGGTGACATTTAGTATTCTGGGCCCTGATTCCATTTTTCTCCAAAAATGTGAGTGACGGATTTTCCTGAAAAGAAAAATTTTAGTGCTTATTTTAAATTACTGTAGTTTTTTATATTGTATATTCCTCCGTTGGAATAATAAATATTTTGCAGAAATTTTGGGAAGTGTATAAGAATACAAGAAATAAAAATTACCCATAATTTTATCACTCAGAATAACTATAGGGGCGCCTGGGTGGCACAGCGGTTAAGCGTCTGCCTTCGGCTCAGGGCGTGATCCCAGCGTTATGGGATCGAGCCCCACATCAGGCTCCTCTGCTATGAGCCTGCTTCTTCCTCTCCCACTCCTCCTGCTTGTGTTCCCTCTCTCACTGGTTGTCTCTATCTCTGTCGAATAAATAAATAAAATCTTTAAAAAAAAAAAAAAAAGAATAACTATAGTACTTCTGTATTATAACTTGGGATAATTCCTTCTAGTTTTTTAAATTATATATTCATTTATGTTATTTCTCTTTTATAAAATTGAGGTTACATTGTCATGTTCTGTTCATCTAAATGCATCATGAACATTTTTCTGTCACCAACTATTTCTCAGTAGCGTTATGTGTTATGTGTGATATTTATATTAAAACTATTTCATTTATGTAATTTATTTAATTATTCTATTGGTTGATTTTGGGGTTGCTTGCTTGCTGTCTTGCTTTAACTGACATAACTGCATTGTAAATACTTAAAAATATTTAATGTTTGTGATATCCAGGAGAGTTCGCACTTTGTACATGTTCTCATGTACATATATATATGTCAGTTTGATTCAGCCTTAAGCCCAGTACTTATTTGTGTCCTTGAGCAGTTAATCTTTTTTGCATTTTTATTGTCCTTGGGCAAATTAGTCTTTTTTGCATTTTTCATCTAGAAAATGTGGGTAATAGTAATACCTACCTTCTGTAGTTCTTGTGGGAATTAACTACAGTGTTTATAAAATCCTTAGCAAATTGCCTGGTACACAGTAAATGTTCAAGTGACAACTAATAATACGGTTAATAACATTGTGTGTGACTGCTTCTTATGAATATGTCCTGTGTTGGCATTTAGCATTGTTCACAAAAAAACTTGATCAGGAACGTTCATAGCAGCATTATTCATAATAACCCCAAAATGGAAGCATCCCAGATGTCCATTAACCAAGGACTGGGTGAGCAAAATATGGTATATCCATAGAGTAGAAAAATATTCAACCACAAAAAGGAATGAACTAATGGTACATGCTGTAACATGGATGAACCTCTAGCACGTATTAAGTGAAAGAAGCCAGACATGGGGCACCTGGGTGGCTCAGTTGGTTAAGTGTCTGACTCTTGATTATGGCTCAGGTCTTGATCTCAGGGTCGTGAGTTCAAGCCCCGTGTTGGGCTCCATGCTGGGTGTGGAGCCTACTTAAGAAAGAAAAAAAGCCAGACATAAAAGGCACATGTTGTATGATTCCATTTATGTGAAATGTCCAGAATAGACAAATAAGAGATCTGGTTTCATTTCTTTTATGGTAATTACTACACTTGTGTAAGTATTGAGGTTTTTTGGTTTTGTCTTTTTAAGTAAGCTCTACACCTAATGTGGGGCTTGAACTCATGACCCCAAGATGAAGAGTCGTGTGTTCTCCCCACAGGGAGCCAGCCAGGCGCCCCTGAGGGGTTTTTTTTTGTTTTAAATAAGAGTAGGAAAGTCATCTTTGTTTCTTATCTGTTAGAAAGACTAACCTCCTAGCACTAGTTGTTGGTTCCTTTTGTCTAGGCCTAGGACTTTTTACTTAAATACCCTTTTTGAGGAGATAACTTTCAGGCTAATCTCTATAAAGTATAACCCTGGGTATCTTCTCAGTGTGTAATCCCAGGAATTTGGGGGCAGCTTTTTAGTAATCTGCTCACTGTGCCTAAACGTAGTATAGTGAACAGTTTACATGTAATACAGTGACTAATATAAAAACTTCATTTATTCAATGCTGAAAGAATCCTTTGAAAAGTACATAGCATTGGTTTTAAAGAGTTTCTTTTAGATTCTTTCACCCAAATCTCATCAGATCCAAACAATAAATATTTAACTATATATATGCCTTAAGCTATTTGATTTTTACTTCAACTAAAAGGACTCATCACTTTGCTTTCTCTTTCTTTTAGTCATATTACCTGTGGACTAAATTTCATGCTGAAACAGTAAAACCTTAATAGTTTAGATGACAGGTATATTGGAGGAAAGCCAAACCAAATTATAGAAATAGTTATCATAACTATGTTTTTGACACTTGTTACATTTCTTTTTCTCTGTGTCTCTCATCACTACCAAAGTGCTATATATTATATTAGAAGCAGTAGTTTGAAATTAATTTTTAATAATTTCTAGAGACTTCCAAACATTTTTAAATATTAGAGATACAGGAGTGGGGAATGAATCTAGACATATTGGGTTGTTTTATTTTTTTATTGTGTAATATTACAGACATGCAAAAAATCTAGAGCAAGCTAATGAATAGCAAGATCCCATCACTTAGCTTTTTCACATCTTAACATTTTGCTGTATTTGCCCAGGGCTTTTTTCAATTTTAGTTTTCATTATGAAAATTTTGTACACAGAGAAGAGTTGAGAGAATAGAACAATACTTAGCTATATATCCAATACCTAAATTCTTTTTTTTTTTTTAAGATTTTATTTATTCATTTGACAGAGATAGAGACAGCCAGCAAGAGAGGGAACACAAGCAGGGGGAGTGGGAGAAGAAGCAGCAGGCTTCCAGTGGAGAAGCCTGATGTGGGGCTCGATCCCAAAACGCCGGGACCACGCCCTGAGCCGAAGGCAGACGCCCAACGACTGAGCCACCCAGGCGCCCCTATATCCAATACCTAAATTCAACAATTAATATTTTGTCATATTTGCTTTAATAAATATTTTTGCTGAATTACTTGATTTTTTTAAAAGATTTATTTATTAGAAAGAGAGAGAGGGAGTGAGTGCGCATGCTCATGTGGGGAGGAGGGGGAGAGGCAGAGGAAGTCCCAAGCAGACTCTGCGCCCAACTTGGAGCCTGACTCAGGGCTTGATCTCATGATCCCAAGATCACAACCCAAACTGAAACCAAGCGTTGGATGTTTAATTGACAGTGCCACCCAGACACCCCAAAGGGAGATTTCTGAACATCATGACAGCCCTAATATATGAATATTCACATATATAACCATAATTCCATTATCGATAAGTACCTATGAAAATTAATGGTGATTCTTTGATATACTTTTCTGGTTTCCCTGGTCATCCTTGAAAGTCTTCAGTAGCTTTTTTAAAAAAATTAATTTAACCCAGAATTCAGTCAAGGATCATGCATCGTGTTTGGCTGTAATGTTTCTTTAATCTCTTTTAATCCAGAACAGTCCTTCCCCCCAACATGGAATGTCCCCCCTCATAATATTGATTTATTTGGAAGAATGAAATTAGTGAGTAATGTTAATAGACAAATCTACATTCTGGATTTGTCTGTTGTCTTTTGGTAGTATTTAACTTACAATCCTGTCTCCTATATTTCTTGTAAGTTGGAAGCTTTTAAAGCTGGATTAGAGCTACGATACGCATTTTTGGTAAGAAAGTGTTTCATAGATGATGCTGTATATGTTATATGACATTGAATCAGGAGACATACAATGTTGGTCTATCCTATAATGAGTGATTTTAAATTAGATTACTTGAAAAGGTGGTAACTGCCAGATCTCTACAGTGAAAAGGTATCTTTTCTTCTGTAAATTATTAATCTGCTGGATGATACTTTGGCATCCTGTGAATGACCTGTTCTGGGAGGACAGCGTTGGAAATTTTTCATCTACAACTTATCTTTTCATTCTTCAGTTTAAAGATTTTGGTGGGGGGAGGGTAAGGTTTTTTCTACATAAGATAAATTATATTGGGAAAATGTCCAATAATATCAGAACTCACAATAAATGCAAGTAAAATAACAGGGTACCCATTTCCATCTTAAATTGGTAGAAATTAAAGTTGAGGGTACAGAATATTCTCAAGAATATGGGAAGCAAAGGAGTTTACATAGCTGCTAGTGGGTATATAAACTGCTAAAGTATTTTTAGAAGGCACTTAAGCAGTACTTATAAAATAATTCAGTACTTCTACTCAGCATTTCTACTGCCAGGAATTTATCCTGTATATACTTGTAAGAGTACAGCAAAGCGTATATAAGGATGTCATGCAGCATTACTTTTAATAGCTAAAAAAAAACCCAAAAAACAAACAAAAAACCCAAATCTAGGAACAACATGAATATCATCTTGCACTGATAAAGAATGATGTGATGATAAAGGCCTCCTCAAAACTCATTACTCTTGTTTTCGGAATGTTTCTTATAGCATTCTTTTTTAGTTTTTTTGATGCTATAGCTTTTCTTATCTCAAAGTGTCTTTCTTTTTTTAAGATTTTATTTATTAGAGCACACGAGAGAGAGAGAGAGAGAGAGAGAGAGAGAGAGAGAAAGAGCGCGCACGCACGCGCATGAGCAGGGTGAGGGGCAGAGGGAGAAGCAGGCTGTCCGCTGAGCAGAGAGCCCAATGCGGGGCTCAATCATAGGACTCCGGGATCATGACCCAAGCCGAAGGCAGATTCTTTACCAACTGAGCCACTCAGGCGCCCCTCAAAGTGTCTTTTTTGGTTTTGTTTTCTTTTACTCTTTGCATTGTATGTAAACATATAGGAAAATAAAAACTAAATCAGATTCCTTTGTCATACCTAGTTTTCTAATTCTTAGAATCAGTAGGGTTTTGACGCTGAAGCATTCAAAGTGATATTCTAATTTTCGTTGTTCATTTGTCTCATGAGAATCCAGTGTAAATCATATAATGGAAAAGTGACATTTTAAGTAAGAAAAAAAGTATCCTAGTTATATTGAAGTTCTTGAAATGGAACTACCTGTCACCTTTAATATCTTTAATTTAGTATCTTTAATATCTATATTTTTTATTCTTTTAAACAGTTCGTTTTCCTGAAGATCTTGAGAATGACATTAGAACTTTCTTTCCTGAATATACCCATCAACTCTTTGGGGATGAGTAAGTAACTTTGCTAAATTAGTGTGGCCAAAAGAAAATTTTTTTTTTAAGGTCTAGAAACCAGACTTTATTTTCTTTGCTGTTTTTTATGTAATTTATTTTAAAAATACGTTAGAATGGCATTTTTGACATTGAGACACCAGTTTATTATATAATACCTATCACGTAGTGCTGTGGATGCATTATCTCATTTAACTCTCACAACCGTCTTAGCGGCGGTATTATGATTCATTACATTGTAAGTTGGTAGAGTTGAACAGCTGCTTAAGGACATGAGGATGACCAAAGTTCAGATTCAGGCAATCTGTCTATAAAGCCCATATTCATAACTACTACTCTTTTCTTCCTGCTCCTTTTCTATACTGCTCTTAGTAGAGAATATGTTCTCCTGAAGCTAGAGAGCTCAAGTTGTTCTTCTATGACAAGTAAATAAGCAGTTTAGAGAAATTTCTTTTTTCTTTTTAAAAGCTTTTATTTATTAGAGAGAGAGAGCAGGAGCAGGGGAAGCTGCAGGCAGAGGGAGAGGGAGAAGCAGGCCCCCGCGGAGCAGGGAGCCTGATGTGGGGCTCAATCCCAGGACCCCAGGATCATGACCTGAGGCTAAGGCAGATGCTTAACTGACTAAGCCATCCAGGCACCCTGAGAAATTTATTTTTAAAAGCAACATTAAAGATATGTCCTGGGATATTCAGCACAATTCCTTGATTTCCTATAGCTTCATTACATTATTAGAATAGTCAGTTACCATTTTTTTTAAACTTCTGATTTTGAAAAAAACCTTATTTGCAGAAAGTTATAAGAATGGTACTCTGTGATGGGCACTTGATGTAAGCACTACGTGTTATATGCAGCTGATGAATCACTAAACTGTACCTCTGAAACTAATACTACACTATATGTTAATTAACTGATTCAAAGAAAAAATAGAATAGTACTCTGTATATCCTTTATTTAGATTCATCAGTTGTTAACATTTAGTTCTATTTGTTTTAATTATTCTCTCCTATAGATATATATTGGTATGTTGTTGAACCATTTGAGAGTTGTTTGCAGATATATCTTGATCCCTTACTCCCAAATTCTTCAGTATGTTTTTCCTAAAAACAAGGACAGTAACCATATAATTATCAAAATTCAGGAAATTTAACACTGCTGTGGTACTCTTTTCTAAGATATAGTCCACATTTCAAATTTTGCCAGTTGGTTTCCAATACTTTTAAAACAATTTTCCTCATTCTGGATCCAATGTAGAGTCACATATTACATTTATTTTTTTCATTTTTATTATTTTTAAAGATTTTATTTATTTATTTGACAGAGAGAGAGTACAAGCAGGGGGAGCAGCAGGGAGAGGGAGAAGCAGCCTCCCACTGAGCAGAGAGCCTGATGTGGGGCTCGATCCCAGGACCGTGGGATCATGACCTGAGTCAAAGGCAGACGCTTAACCAACTGAGCCACCCAGACGCCCCACATATTGAATTTAGTTATCTCTTTGGTCTCCTTTAATCTGAAACAGTTATTCAGCCTTTCTTTGTTTTTCCTGACATGGACATTTTTGTGGGATATAGGCTAGTTTTATAAACCTTCATTTTGCATTAGTTTGTTTTTTCATGATTAAATTCAGATAATGTACATTTTTTGTAGTACCATAAGAGAGGTTGTATGTGTCCATCTCAGGCTGTCACAGTCAGAAAGTCCATGATGTCAGTTTGTTCCATTGTTTGTTGAGTCACTTAGTTTAGAGGTGTCTGTCATCTTTCTCCACTATAAGGTTTTTTCCTTTATTATGTAATCTGTGGGGAAGATACTCTAAGACTGAAAAGATCCTGTTTCCCATCAGACTTTCACCCAGTACTTTTAAATCCATTGATGATTCTTTCTTGAATCTTTTACAGATTGTACAATGGTGATTTTCTAACTCTGTCATATCATCTGCATTTATTAGTTGGCATTCTATAGGGAAGAACTTCTTTTTTTCCCCTTATGTATTTCTTTGTTTATATCAGAATAGATTCAAAGACTCTTTTGTAATCCAAGGGCTCATAATCCATTAGTGTTATTAATTATGATGCTCAAATTATCCCATTTTAAACCAGTTTTTGAATCCTTTTGCTATATCATCATCATTTGGAGGATACTTTCGGATACAATAAGATGTTCAGGATTCATCTTATACTTTTTCTATTAGTTCTGGAGTTGGACATTTTCCCAAGGAAGCCTGCTTTGTTGTAGTAGGAAAGGGTGTTTTGACATAGTTGACATTTAAAATATTGCCCTTTGTGGCTATTTTACCTACGTGTTATTTCAGCATTGTTCACATATTTATTTAATGTGTTTTGAAATTGACAAATGTCTCTCCGTGGAACAAATTTTCTCAGAATTTTTCATTATTAATGTATCAGATTGGGCATTTTATGTGCTTCTAAATTTTAATAATTGTATTTTATTATATATTGATTCATGCCAAAATTTGAACCTTTTCTATTTCAACCAGGTTTTATTTTATTATAAAGATAAGAACATTTTCTTTTGGGATTTCTATCGTTAAGGAGCTATTTGTTTTATTCCTTTCCTCTTCCTGCTATTTAAAATCTCTTCCTTAGGTGCATAGAAACTAGTCTTACAGATAATGCTTCTCAATGGTATTTCGTACATTCATTCTGTTTTGAATGTCATTAAAAAAGCTTGCATACTCCTCTTCTAAAGTAGACAGATGACAGTCATATAATCATAACCCTGTATCTTATGAGTCAGGTATGACATTGGTCTTGACCCTACTTATCATTGCCACTCCTTTTTATGCACATAACTTTCAGAGTCCTGAAACGGACACTGCTTGTGTTTTATTTTGGTAGTTTAGACAGAAATCTGGAAATGACACTGCTTTCAGGCACTCTTCTTCAGAATTCACTTTAAAAGAAATGCTTTATTGAGATGTAATTTACCATATAATTCATCTATTTAAAGTATACAATTCAGTGATTTTTAGTATATTGTTTTGTGCATTCATCACAATCAATTTTAGAATATTGTCATTCCCATCAAAATTCCTAACCAGTTAGGAGTCATTCTCTTTTTCCTCCCTTACTCTCCTCAGTTCTGGCAGTCATTAATCCGCTTTCTGTCTCTATAGCTTTACCTGTTCTGGGTATTTTAGATTCACATTTTGGAAGACTCTTTTTAAGCCAGAGAAGAGAATATCCAGGCATAGGTGGATTGCAGGGAGCAGGGCTGGAAAAATAACAGCAGCTCCAGATCTGCTTTCTCAGTTCATAGGGTGATGTAATTAGACAGATGGTTTTACCACTTTCAGCAACTCTGGATGTTGATGATGGAAGCAAGTGGTAAACTGGAGGAAAGACTGGGCCAAAGCTATATCTTAGCTGCTTGCCTAGCAAGATACCAGTTTAATGCCACTTGTGTCTGATTTGAAATGCCTTCTGGTACTAGTAGCCACAATGATATATTATATTTACTTGTATAATACGCTGGTCAACATTATAAGCAGTTCATAGGTATTAACTTGCTCATTCAACTCAAACAATGTCCCTGAGGTAAGTGCTATTATTCTGTTGTTTTATTTTTTTATTTTTTAAAGATTTTATTTCTGTGTAATCTCTCCACCCAAAGTGGGACTTGAACTCACAACCTTGAGATCAAGATTCACATGCTCTACCAGCTGAGCCAGCCAGGCGCCCCTCTCTTATTTTATAAATGAGGAAGGCTGAGGCACAGTTTAGTTACAAGTATTTATTTCTTTTTAAAGTAGGTAGGGTTTAAAATCATAAAGTTAAACTTCTTTATACATAGGACTAATACTTTGTAATGACTTTGCAAAGAGTCTTTCTGGGGTCTCAGATTACTGATATTTTTTTTCTTTTCAGTGAAACCGCTTTTGGTTACAAGGGTCTGAAGATCCTGTTATATTATATTGCTGGTAGCCTGTCAACAATGTTCCGTGTTGAATATGCATCTAAAGTTGATGAGAATTTTGACTGTGTAGAGGTAAGAACAATAATAAATTTATCTTTAACTCTGCTTTCCATTTGAGTATAAAACAGGTTTTAAAATTAAAAGGCTTGAGGGAGGAGAGGATCTGTTATATAGTAACTTTAATACCACATGTCGTCTTTAGTTATGGAGGTGGTTGTCTGTCACTGCAGTTAACCTTTGATCATGATCCTTAGCCTGATCTGTTTCCTGAGTGAACCTTCTCTAAAAACTGTTTATGATCAGAGTTGTATTTCGTTTACCAACTTTTGTTTTTTTATTATGAACATGAAAATTACCTCATTTCCCAGAAGTTAAATAAGACTTTAGCAATTTAGCAATAGCTAAGTTTTCTACTTCACATAGAATTTGCCTGTTTAAATTTCTCTTGCTGCATTTCTGATCCCACAGATTTTGCTAATATATTTCCGTAAGAACATGGACAGTTAAGCTGATGACATAAAACTCTTTGAAACAAATGAACCAAAAGAGGGTGAAGGCAGAGAGAGGCATTAAAGAGTATGCATCTGGGGCAGGCTGAATTATGGCCCCTCACGAAGCAGAGGCATATCGATGTGACCACAAGCCAAGGAATGCTGGTAGCCACCAGAATTAGAAGAATCAAGGAACAGACACCACTGGAGCCTCTGGAGGGAGTGTATCCCTGTTGATACTTTGATTTTAGCTCAGTGATGTTGATTTTAGACTTTGCCTCTAGGTTGTGAGAGAATAAGTCTCTGTTGTTTTAAGCCTCCAAGTTTGTGGTAGTTTGTTACAGCAGCCATAGAAACTAATACAGATTTTCATACCAGGAAGTGGGGTGCTGCTGTAACAAATAACTAAAACTGTAGAAATGTTTTTGGAAATGGGTAATGCATAGAAACTAGAAGAATTTTGAGGCACATGATAGAAAAAGCATAGACTCCTTTGTATAGATGGTTAGTAGAAATACAGACTTTAAAGGCACTTCTGGTGAGGGCTCAGAATAAAGTTGGGAGCATGGGAGAGAAAACCTGTATCATCTTAGAGAATAATGTACCATCATAAACAGTATGTTGGTAGAAATAGGCATGTTGAAGGAGTCAGAGGGAAATGAATATATGATTAGAAAATGAAGGAAAGGAGATATTTGATATACAGTGCCAGAAAGCCTAGCTGAATTGTGTCCTACAATTATATAGAAAGGAGAAAATGTAAGCAGTGAAGTTGGATATTTAGCTGAGGAGATTTCCAAATGAAGTATTGAAGTTGTGGCCTGTTTTTTTTTTTTTTTTTTTTTGTGGCTTATAGTAAATGTGAGAGGAAAGGGAAAGACTGTGGGAAAAACTGTAAAGCAAAAAAGATCCAGGACTCGATGATTTGGGAGATAGACTGGGATCAGTCTATCCAGGTTGCAGAAGACACTGAAATTAGGAGATTCATTGTCAGGAAAGTGTGCTTTGGAGAGAAAGCCCAGAGCATGGCTAGATAACCTTTTGCTCTTTCTGAAGAGATGACACACATGACTCATGGATCTCCTCAGTAATCTCAGCAAAAACCAGGAATAGAGATTGAATAGAGATCAAGTCCCTTGTAAATGTTGTAAACCCTCATGGCAGACACAGGTGACCTAGAAGCGTTTTGAGAATGTTATATCAGCAGAAACACTGCCAGTTTGGACTGATAGGTTGAGGAAAGGCTAATGAACTTCCAAAAATTCTATAGGTAGGAAACAGGCTGATAGCACTACTCAGCTACAAATATATGCTTCCTTTCAAGAAAAAGGATGATGGCCCAGAAGGTAGAGCTGTAGGGCACAGTATTCCCAGGTCTTGAACTCTTCTGGATTTCGAAATTGCCTGGTACCAGTGACTCCTTTCTTTCTACCATTTTTCTCCCCTTTGGATAGGAAACTACATAACTTATCCTGTGCCTGTCCCCTTCTGTATTTTAGAAGTAGTAACTTGTTTTCTAGTTTTACGGGTGGAAAGGAATTTTGTCTCCTGTTGTATCATACCCAGAGTCTGTTTGAATAGCTTAGATAATGACATTTTGGACTTGAGTTGATGATGGAGTAGTTGAAACTTTTGGGGATGTTGGGATGGGGTGAGTGTAATTTTGCATGTTGGGTGGGGTGAGTTAATTTTGCATGTTTGGGATGGACATGAATCTCTGAGGGACCTTAAGAAAATTATATGTTTTGGAGTTGTTCTGTTTCTGGACATCCCTATTTAAAGGCATTGAAACTTTTTTTTTAAGGTTTTATTTCAATTCCAGTTAACATACAGTGTAATATTAGTTTACACTGTATAACATAGTGAGTGATTCAGTAATGCCATACATACATCACCCAGTGCTCATCACAGCAAGTATACTCCTTAATCCCCATCACCTATTACCCATCCCCCCACCCACCTCCCTTCAGGGCATTGAAACTTTTCATCAAGAATTACTTCTGGGGGGGCGCCTGGGTGGCACAGCGGTTAAGCCTCTGCCTTCGGCTCAGGGCGTGATCCCGGTGTTATGGGATCGAGCCCCACATCAGGCTCCTCTGCTGTGAGCCTGCTTCTTCCTCTCCCACTCCCCCTGCTTGTGTTCCGTCTCTCGCTGGCTGTCTCTCTCTCTGTCAAATAAATAAATAAAATCTTTAAAAAAAAAAAAAAAAGAATTACTTCTGGGGCGCCTGGGTGGCTCAGTCAAGCATCTGCCTTCGGCTCAGGTCATGATTCCAGGGTCCTGGGATCAAGCTCCGCATCCGCTCCCTCCTCATCGGGGAGCCTGCTTCTCCCTTTCCCTCTGCCTGCCACTACCCTGCTGTGTGCGCTCTCTCTCTGTGTCGAATAAATAAATAAAATCTTAAAAAAAAAAAAAAGAATTACTTCAGAGTTGATTTTTTTTTAATGAAATGCCATTTTTGTCGCCGAATCACATTTATAAAATTGGAAATTGCATTCTTAGAGTAAAATTTCTTGTCATTTGATTTGAAAATCCAGGAAGTTTTGATCGATGATGACCACTGGTGGCGTATGAGTCATGTACGATGAAAATCCAGGAAGTTTTATCTGATCAGATATATCATATTGATAATACTGTGCTTCACATAACTAGGCAAAGGTTTTATGTATTACTGCATACTGGATATCATAACTTTCTTCTGTACAAGTAGCAATTTCTAACGCATTAACAATTAAACCAACTTTTTCAAGGCTTTACACTGACTTTAAACTTCTGACTTAAATCTTTTGCCAATCTCATACCCCATCTTTTTTTTTCTAAAACTTCTCATGACTTGGGACTGGTTGATTAGTTTCTTGTTTTTGTTTTTAATTTTGTTTCATTGTTAAGGACTTACCCAAGTTCATACAATGCTAGATAATCTGCATTAAAAAAAAGTGGAGTTTTTTTTCCTTATCATGTTTCTTATTAGATTGCTAAATTCTTAAGCCTAGCTAGATACTCTTATTAAAAATGCAGTAGTTTTCCTTGCGTGGTACAAAATTCACTGTTGTTTGAAGGTTTTGGTGTCTTTTTTTTTTTTTTTAAGTTCCAGCTGATAGTGCTGAATTGATTTCTTCCAAAGGAACTATTGACTTAGTTATTGGTAAATCTTTCAAATACTATTTGCAGCAAAAATAGCTATGTATTTGCATTGACTTCTAATTGCTCCGTTCTTGAAAACCAGGTTTTTCCATTTAGAAGTACTGTGTTAGGAGTAAGGAATCAATCTTTTATAATGTCTTCTTGTAGGATTATTTGCTTCATGATCGAAGATCATTTATTTTAATTACATGTTCAAGCAAAGACTTTTTTTCCCCTTATGAAAAAAGAATGGATAGTGGGTGTGGGTGGAATGAGCTTGCCTCTTCTATCTCAGTTTGCTTTGAGAATGTTCATTCCGCAGTGCCTCTGTGTTCTTGATGCCAGGGAAAGAGTGGCAAGAAAACAAAATCATTCCTCTCGTGGAGCTTATATTCTAGCTAGGAGGAACAGTCAATAAACAAATAGTAAGTAGTGTTAAGAAGAAACATTTTGCTGGTTACTGAATGAAGAGGAGCCATTGTAATGATGTAATAACCTGAGAAGAGCCTAGTAACAAGGACCCTGAAATGAGAACACTCAGAAATATCACTGTTGTTAAGTGATTGTGGTAGTGGCGAGAAGGGTAGGAAATGCTTGAATGGGTTGGCAAAATTAGATCTTGTCAGGTAAGAATAGTTGATAGCCTTTAGAGGTTTTAAGTAGGTAAATGTCATATGGTATGACTTATATTTTTAAAAGATCTTCTGGACTGGAGCGCCTGGGTGGCACAGCGGTTAAGCGTCTGCCTTCGGCTCAGGGCATGATCCCGGCGTTCTGGGATCGAGCCCCACATCAGGCTCCTCCGCTGTGAGCCTGCTTCTTCCTCTCCTACTTCCCCTGCTTGTGTTCCCTCTCTCGCTGGCTGTCTCTATCTCTGTCAAATAAATAAATAAAATCTTTAAAAAAAAAAAAAAGATTTTTTTGGACTGCTGCAGAGAACACACTGCAGGGGGAAAGAGTAAAAGAAGGGAGACCAGAACATTGCAGTGTTATAGGCAACACTACATTTAGTTGTCTGATTGAGGATATATTTTGAGGGTAGAGCCAGTAGGATTTATTTTTGAATTAAATATAATGATACAAAAAAGAGAAACAAGGAGGACTCTATTGCTTAACCTTAATAATAGTACTATTAACTGAGATAGGAAGAATTAGAGAAGTAGGTCTAAATATGAAAAAAAAATCAAGATTTTTGTTTTAGATGTGTTATGTGTGAGACTATTTTATATCATATTTGAGTTTTCACAGGCTATACTATGTAGTACTATTTTTATGTATGAAAAATACACTCTTTTAGGTGAGGTGGTCAGAAACCACAGCTCATCAGCTTAGAAGTTAATTTGCTTATTAGAATTGTGCCATTACGTTAATCTTTCATCATGCATTTTTCTTTTCCAAGCTGAGTTCTCCAGTTGCATGTAAAAGTTTTTAGTCACAATTAAGATGCTTGTAAAACATCTCCACTAGCCATCGTCTTTAAAGGCAACATAATTATTCTGAATTTTACTACAATAAACTTGATTATTTAGACACTGTTGGTTTGTTCCTCTAATGATTGTCTCTGACCTTTGCTTTTATCAGTACCTCCTGACCTCTCTCTCTTTTTTTAATTGAAGTGTAATTGACATACAGTATCCTGTTAGTTTCAGGTATACATTATAGTGATTTCATTTTTTTTGTTTTTTAAGTATTTTTATACATTATGAAATGATCCCCATGGCAAGTCCAGTTACCATCTGTCATCATACAAAGTTATTACAATATTATTGCCTACATTCCCTGTACTATATGTGACATCCCCATGACTGTTTTATAACTGGAATTTTGTACATCTTAATTCCTTTCATCTATTTGCCCACCCTCCTCAACTGCCACCCCCATCCCCCTGTCCAGTAACCAACAGTTTGTTACCTGTATCTGTGAATCTGTTTCTGTTTTGCCTTGTTTATTCACTTGTTTTGTTTTTTAGATTTCACGTAGCATAATACCCTGTAGGTCCATTGGGTTGTTGCAAATGGCAAGATTTCATTTTCTTTATGACTGATATTCTGTTGTTTGTATGTGTGTGTGTATGTGTATATATGTATTTATATACATCCTATCTTTATCCATTTATCTATGATGGACACTTAAGGTTGTTTCCAAATCTTGCCTATTGTAAATAATGCTGCAGTGAACACAGGGGTGCATGTATCTCTTCAAATTGGTGTTTTCATTTTCTTCCAATGCATATCCCGAAGTAGAATTGCTAGATTGTATAGTAGTTCTGTCTTTAATTTTTTGAAGAACCTTCATACTGTTTTCCACAGTGGCTGCATCAATTACATTCCCAACAACAGTGTATGAGTGTTCTCCACTTTTCTCTGCTTTTTAGTATGACGCGATCCCATTTGTTTATTTTAGCTTTTGTTGCCCTTGCCTGAGGAGACTAGTCTGAAAAAATATTGCTAAGACCAGTGTTAAAGAGCTTATTGCCTATGTTTTCTTCTAGGAGTTTATGGTTTCAAGCCTCACATTCAATTCTTTAATCCATTTTGAATTTATTTTTGCATATATGATGTATAGGAGGGGTCCAGTTTCATTCTTTTGCATGTGGCTGTCCAGTTTTCGTAATGCTATTTATTGGAGAGACTGTCTTCCCCATTGTTTATTCTTGCCTCCTTTGTCATCAATTATATTGACTCTATCTATCTATCTATCTATCTATCTATCTATCTATCTATCTATCTGGGTTATTGCTAGGCATTCTATTCTGTTGCATTGATCTCTGTGTTTGTTTCTGTGCCAGTACCATACTGTTTCGATTACTATAGCTTTGTAGTGCACTATAGTGTGAAATCAGGGAGTGTGGTATCTCCAGCTTTGTTGTTCTTTCTCAGGATTGCTTTGGCTATTCAGGATCTTTTGTGGTTCCATACGAATTTTAGGATTCTTTGTTCTAGTTCTGTGAAAAATGCCATTTGTATTTTGATGGAAGGTGCATTGAATCTGTAGATTGCTTTGAGTAGTACAAACATTTTAATAATATTAATTCTTCTAAACCCTGAGTATAGTATGTCTTCCCATTTATTTGTGTTGTCTTCAGTTTCTTTCATCTTACACTTTTCAGAGCCTCCTGCTTTTTTCTCTAAAGGTAATTTAATTGCCTTTTAGTGTAAGAGTTTATGACTAAGATTGTTCAGTCTTGATAATTGCTAGCATTTCTGGGAAAAGGTTTGGCAGAGGAAGTTGAAATACATGGGTACAGTTTGTATTATCTGTGAACTTCAATCATCTATTTTATCCTTGTCTCCCACTAATACGGATTGAATTTGAGAGTAGATGAGAGCAGATTTTTTAAATTTTCTGGATTCTTTAGCCTTTTATAGAAAACCCTGTGTACTTACAAAAATTTAATCTTGAGGAAATGAAAAAATAATCTTTGGTAGACTAATAATATTTCACTATGCGTTTTTTGATAATTACCTACCTACTTAACATGGCTTTTTTAATCACTATTTCAAAAATAACTCACCATAGACAAATTTACACAAATGGTAGTGTTTAGAAAAAGATACTAAAGATGTAATTTGGTTTTCAAATATGGATAAATACAAATAAAGTGTAAACATATTTATATCAGCAGACTACCAGTTACTTTCAGGTGCATTGCTTTATGTAGTGATGAGGAAAAGCAAAAATTGTTTCATGGGAACATCACATGTGTAACAAAGTATAGAACATTGGAAGTTGAAATGACCATAGTGAAAGAGTATACAGTCTAAAACATTTCATCATGACTCACCTAAGAACTAAATAGAATAGTTACCATTAATACTTCCTTTTTTTAAAAAGCTATTGCTAAATGTTTGGAAAACATTCGTAAGGCATTTCTTTATTAATTAAATAGATCAGGTTGTATTCTGGATTCTTGATCTATTCAGCTTAATTTTTTTTTTTTTTAAGATTTTATTTATTTATTTGACAGAGAGAGAGACAGCCAGCGAGAGAGGGAACACAAGCAGGGGGAGTGGGAGAGGAAGAAGCAGGCTCATAGTGGAGGAGCCTGATGTGGGGCTCGATCCCACAACGCCGGGATCACGCCCTGAGCCGAAGGCAGACGCTTAACCGCTGTGCCACCCAGGCGCCCCTAATTTTTTTTTTTTAACACAGGTTTTTTAAAAAATTTTTTAAAAGTAGGCTCCATGTCCAGTGTGGAGCCCAATGCAGGGCTTGAACTCATGACTCTGAGATCAAGACCCGAGCTGAGATCAAGAGTCAGACGCTTAACCAACTGAACCACTCAAGCGCCCCTTCCTATCTTTTCTATAAGTACATTTTTCCATAAGTTTAATTGAAATTTAAAATAATACCCTTGAATCAGGTAGGGAATTTTTCAGTGGTCTTCAGAAATATAATCTGAACTTTTAGCTACAAGCATTGGAACTAAAAGGCTTCAGTTAATCTTTGATTCAATGTTGAATTTAAAAAAGATGAGATGTGGGGGTGCCTGGCTGGCTCAGTCACTACAGCATGTGACTCTTTTTTTTTTTTTTTAAGATTTATTTATTTTAGAGAGCACATGCACATGCTTGCCTGGCGGGGGGAGAGGGAGAGAAACTCAGGCGGACTCCAAGCTGAGCATGGAGCCCGAAGTGGGGCTTGATCCCATGACCCCGAGATCACATTTTGAGCCAAAACCAAGAGTCAGATCCTCAACCGACTGTGCTACCCAGGCGCCTGGAGCATGCAACTCTTGATCTAGGGTTTGTGAGTTCAAGCCCCATCTTGGACTTAGAGCCTACTAAAATAAATAATGAATAAAAATTTTAAAAGTAAAAAAGTTCTTTTTAAAATGGTAAGATGGGTTTTTCTGTAGTGATGATTTTATTATCTGGCCAGTAATCCAGTATGAAAAATGAATATTTAACTGAACTAAATTAGAGGAGTACAGATCTCTACAACCAGTGGTAATAGGATTTTTTTTTTTCTTAAAACAGAATCTATTTAATAGGGAAATGCATACATTTTTTTCTCTAGTGAAGCAAGATTCTGAATTGTAGGTTTGAAGAGCCCTTTGGTTTTATGTTCTATGTTTTATGTAATATATCTGATACAAATTTTCTCTAACCTATCATGTATAACAGAGTCCTCGTTTTTAAACTTAGCCTTTTATTCTCCTGTAAAAGTTCTTAAAGTAATGTGTAAACATGCCCAGAGCAAAATATTTATTTGAAGATATTTATTACGATATATAGGTATCCTTTGAAGGCTGAAAGCTAACTCTCTTTCAACTTTGTTGAGCTCAGACCTTTGGGTTGCTCTGTCTTCCACCAGAACCGCTACTTGAAACTTAGAGTTTCTAAGAAATCTTTGAAGTACATTCGATGCAAGATATGTGAAGTTATTTGATCATACTTTGCAATGCCTTGTTGAGAAGACAGGATACAGGGAAAGTTTGTTTAGTTGTTGTTGTTGTTGTTGTATTAGTCACCATACAGTACATCACCAGTTCTTGATGCAATGTTCCATGATCAGGGAAAGTTTTTAAAAGTTAAAATTAAATATACTGTGAATGCTCTGAGTATTTTCTTTTAAACTGGTTGATTATAAACCTCTTTATTTAAAAGTAGCGTTTCTTGACTTTTTTTTTTTTTACCTTGAACTAAAATTATACTACTTTGGGGCGCCTGGGTGGCTCAGTCATTAGCGTTTGCCTTCGGCTCAGGTCATGATCCCAGCGTTCTGGGATCAAGCCCCACATCGGGCTCCCTGCTCAGCAGGAAGCCTGCTTCTCCTTCTCCCACTCTCCCTGCTTGTGTTTCCTCTCTTGCTGCCTCTCTCTCTGTCAAATAAATAGAATCTTTAAAAAAATTAAAATTATACTACTTTCTCCATTGTTACTTTGGATTTCAGTTGCCACACATCAGACCCATTAAGACTATTCCTTATTATTACAGTTTCCTCTTGTAATAATTGAAATTGTATATATTCTATAAAATATGTTTAAGATAGTCTCTTCACATTAGATAGCAGTTTAAACAAAAAATGTCAAATGTAGTTTATTTGGTTTAGAGGGTAAATGAACACGTATTAGAAATAAGCTGTTTGGTAAAATACTGAAGAGCTATATTTTAAATAATAGCTCTTCTTTTTTTTTTATAGCTATAAACAAGTTATGTATAAATGTTGGTGGTACCAGAGCATTGAAAATAAAACTTGTTTGTGATAAACTCTGTCCTTGGTTCTCTATCCTAAAATGTAACTGAATGATAATAAAGTGCTATTCATCTGCAGGTGCATTGCTTCTACTTAGTTAAAAGATGGTTGAAAGGACAGGAATTAGTAGCATGTTGTATTAGCCTTTTGTAGTGTATTTTGTCCTAAGCATCTTAATTTCCCTGTTTTGAATGCTAAGTAGCAAGGGTCTTGGTTTAGAACTAATACCCATCATGCATGTAAACGGTATGAAAGAGCTGCTTAGTAAGTTAACACAAAGTGTTCTTGTGTCAGTCCTTGTGGAAATAGATACAATACAAACATTACAGCTGAACTCACGGCAAACTCCATTAAGTAAAAACCTGGCCTCATTGTTCAGGAAAAAGTTTGAATAGAATGCAAGCTCATTTTGTTGAATGTAATGTCAGGCTTTTAGGGACTGTATTGAGGGATAAGGTTTTGTTAAGTTGAGACCAATTCATTAAGTTTTATTGCCTGGTGAGAAGCAGTAATACTTTATTGTAAGACTTCATCAAATATTCATGGTTAAAGAGAAGTAGTAAATGTATTCAATCAAGTGGTCTTTTGGGGTTTTGAAAGGGATTATGAAGTCTGCTCAGCTGATAGTTTTAACATTCATTGAGGTTGTTTAACAAGGGTAATTTTAGTCTCTGAGTTTAATTTTGTTGTCCAGGCTTGTCTCTTTTTACTGTCACAAATCCAAGTCTATAAAAATTGTGTCACATTATAGGGATGAGTGGATAATATATCCATTCATGTAAATTATGTATGTCCTAGGTGGGTATATTTTTTAAATTGTCATGTTAATACTGAGTTTAATGTATGAAGGAGTTATGACCTGTCTGTTTGTTCATTGTGAGTTTGCTATTCGTTTGGTCAGACTACAACCTCACCTTACTGCTGCTTGTGATCTTTTCATGTCTTGGATAATATGGTCTCCTTGACATACATAAAATAATAAGCAGCCTTTTGTTTGGGCCAGTTCAAATTGTCCTGAAGGGATAAAGTCAGCATTTTTTAGATGATGTTAGAAATTTCAGTAGCGTTGCCCTCATTCTTATACTTGATTTCAGGCTACCTGTCTCTTCTTTTTTATTTCTGTATTATACTTATGCTCATCTCAGATTTGGGTGATAGTCTCTTGTGCACACAAAACTCATCCTTTCCCAGTTCTCCCTGTCTTTACTTCTTTAATTGTGAACTGCAGTTTTGTGATTTTTGTGAGTTTTGTCCATTTCAAAGAAATTAAGCATATTCAACTAAAAGTCAAATTTGTTATTAATTTTTTCATACGTCTTTTAACCTCTATTCTTTAGGCAGATGACGTTGAGGGCAAAATTAGACAAATCATCCCACCTGGATTTTGTACAAACACGAATGATTTTCTCTCTTTGCTGGAAAAAGAAGTTGATTTCAAGCCATTTGGAACCTTACTCCATACATATTCTGTTCTCAGTCCAACAGGAGGGGAAAACTTTACCTTTCAGATATACAAGGTAAAGATAAATTTGAATATTTCTTGGGTAAAAGTGCTCCATTTGCCTGAAACCTATATGCTGTTTTGTTGTGTTATTTTCAGTGACTCATTTCTAGCTTCAGGAAACAAGTTTCTATCAGCATTAAAAACAAAGATCTATTTTGTATGTGTGTTTGTGTACACATCTTAATCTGAGACTTCTAAACATTTTCCCACAGGATAGTTTTGTGTTCTACAGACTTTCACTTACCTCTGTGATGAGTTTCACCTGACTTTTCCTGGCTTTTTCCCTAGGCTGACATGACATGTAGAGGCTTTCGAGAATATCATGAAAGGCTTCAGACCTTTTTGATGTGGTTTATTGAAACTGCTAGCTTTATTGACGTGGATGATGAAAGATGGCACTACTTTCTAGTGTAAGTACAGTTCTAAAGCAACAGTAGACCTTATTACCTCCACAAAGCCAGCATTTTAATTGTGGCGGCCCAATTATTGGGACAGTATAATGATATTTTTCCCAGGAAAGAAAAACTATTGTTTATGAGGCTTGAGTTTTCCTTCATTATGCTTTCGGAGACCTTGAGAATAGAGCTGAATTAAATGCTGTTGTCCGTTAGGACCCTGAATGTAGGCTTAAACAGTAAAATGAGCTTTGCCTGTGTTTTCTTTTACTTGCCACCTATTCATCTTTATAATAGGCAAGTGCACTGAAGTGATGTAAAGAGGTCTGATTTATCCAAGTTGCTGCACACCAATTAAGTGAATTGTACATTCAGAACATAGCAGGTGTACCCATTGGGCCCTCACAGAGTAGCTTGCTGACACTGAAAATTCAGTCAGAGAATGGAAAAGAAAATGGACACTGCATGGGAGCGCGACTGTAATTGACCTGCTTGGCTTTCTGTTTTATCTGCAGATTTGAGAAGTATAATAAGGATGGAGCTACGCTCTTTGCGACCGTAGGCTACATGACAGTCTATAATTACTATGTGTACCCAGACAAAACCCGGCCACGTGTAAGGTAATTGGCGGTATAACACGTGCCTTGTCTTTTATTTCAGAAGAAGGAACTGCTGAAGTTTCCAATACTTGTTATAATAGTGTTGATTTGTTTAAAAAAAATCACTATTATTCATTGGCTATGTACTGATTTATTTCATTGTTCCCTTTGAAACAGTGTGGAAGATTAAACCAATTTTGAGTATCTCAACAATTTTTTGGTTTCTTGAAGGTCGACTAACTTTAAAATGTTCTTAATACTACAGTGATTTGCAATTTTTAAACGGATCATGTTGTGATATTTTAATTTTACAATCATTTCTTTACTGTAGTCAGATGCTGATACTGACTCCATTTCAAGGTCAAGGCCATGGTGCTCAACTTCTTGAAACAGTTCATAGGTACTACATTGCATCTCCTTCTGTTCTTGATATTACAGGTATGTAAATTTGATTTGTTACTGAAAGAGCCTTTCTAAAGGGTCTCTTTACTGATTAATTTTGGTTTTGTAAAAAATAACTATCCTGTTTTAAATAGTAGCATTCTCTTGGTGTCTTTTTGGAATTGTGTAAAGATGACTTATGGTTACATTTTAAGTTATAAGCCTTTGGTGGGATTGGATTGTATACCCAAGTAAGAAGTGCTTTATGAATTGAACAAATTGAAGATAATGAATTGAATATATATTGGGAGATCGTGGTCAGGCATATGTACTTTGTAAGTGTGATGTCACTTAGTTGTTCAGTTGATTTGGCCAACCATTGCATTGCTCAGAGGCCCTGCTCTAATTTTCATGTAGTGGAAGAATATTCTAAACCTTACTGAGAAAGAAAAACCAAAGCAAATAATTTCTGAATAGAGTACACATTTCTTAAGGCAGGTATTTTTTATTCCTAAAATGCGTTCCTTCACACCAGTAGTTTATAAGGTGAAATGCAGGCCTGTTTATTTTGAAAACATCTTTCATTATGAATTAGCCAGAGAAGAAGTATTATGAATAGGATACTTAGGAGAAGGAGAGAGACGATCCTCTTTTTAAAGTCATCATTAGATGGAGTTACAGATGATAGTATATAAACGTGTGAGCTACCACAGAACAAAGTGGCCCACGGAACATTAATGTTGTCATTTTCTTTCCCCTGAGTAACACCCTTTCAAATTTGTTAACTCAGAAAGTTGCTGATTAAACTAAAAGTAAGCCTACTTTTTTTTTAATGAAAAATATTATACCAGATATTTATATCCAAATTAGGTATTACATTTTATTCATAACAATTTGAGTACATTTTTGTTTTTAAAATTGCCAGTGCTTAACACACACTAAAATTTTAATTTGTTTAAAAAATGCTGTTTTGGAATTTTATTTTACCACTTTGTTTAAAGACACCAAAAAAAAAAAAGTACTGGATGTGGGACTAACAAGAATATAAGTAGGCTTGTGAAAAAAACAAAAGAATATAAATAGGCTAATAGGCAGATTATTAGCTTTTCATGTAATATAGTGGTTTTGCTTGTCCAGAGTAAATGAGTTTCTCCAAAACAGATTCTGAATTGATCCTATAGATTAATAAAAAACTGGAGGGAAAACATTTTGTTTTTAAAAGGGAGTTCCACGTTTATAGAGTTGAATTATTTTTTCATCTGACTTTCGTGCTACTGTGAAATTAGAAATTTGGGAGATAAAGAAGTAACTTCTTAAGTTGGTTTATATCAAAAGTTACAGATTGTTTAAGTGGCACCTTTACTAGCTAAGTGAAAAATTATAGAAACATAATAAAAATGATGATACTTCTTTTTAACTAAGCTAAAAATTGTTTAGCTTCTGTTTACTTTATAGAGCTTGGACTTGGTGATACACCAAGAGACTTTTTTGGTGATTTTAATCTGGAGACTTAGAGTTCACATAAGTAGTCTTTGTCCATTCTCTAGTGGGTAATGTGCCAGCGGGAGTTGTTTCTGTGAAGCCTCTTAACCATTTTCTTCTGTCTACTCCAACCAATAAAGTCCTTGATACTTAGCACCAATTAGCAGATAAAGAATTTTATTTCTTAAATCTCAGTGAAGAGTCATCAATAGTGGTAGCCTTTATTCATTGCAAACTGACGTCTCCAAAGAGAAAAGGCTAAACATGCTAAAGGACTTCTGAATTTGAAAACTGGATACCAGCTTTTATTTTCAATGTTAACATTTCTCAGCATTATAAATTAATAAAATTCCTTATCAGCTGTTTTCGTGAAGATATTTCTTTTAAATTTCCATACCCAGTCTTTTTAAAAAAGAAAATAACAGGATTTTTCACTTTTGAGTCATTTTAGTTACCTGTTTCTCCATTATTTCGTATATGTATTTCTAACTTTGTGGATCTTTAGCAGGTTCCGGATCTCCCTTTGCAATCCTGAATATTCTTTATACTGAGGTGGCTTTTTTCCTGCTAGACATATAGCCGGATATAGTAATGATTAAAAGTTAACATTGACAGGCCTATGTTACAGGATAGATAGGTGTTTGTGGTGTAATTGCCACTCATTTTCTTTTTTAGCGCCTAATTTTAAAGTAAAATACTGGAAGATGGTTCTTTATATCATGTACATCTTCCTGTTGAGGTTGTCACTATCTTAAGATATAAAGCATTTGAATACACCTAAGTGTGTGACCTTGTAAATTGAATCAATGATTTGTTTCTTCTAGAATTATGAAGAGAATTGCTTTTGGCAATAGAAACTGATCTTGGGCTGGAGTATATATCAATATTACTAATCTATCAGTGTATTAAGAGCTAATTATAAGTGTCTTTTAAATGTGCTTTATAGTACTGGAATGGAATATTTTAGAATAGTATCTATAAGGTTTTTATACATAGGTGGTTTGTGCTATCTCATTTCATTTGATAATGATGCTAATATAGCATGTTAATATGGAGAGGTTTTTACAAAAATAATAGAAGAGCACTTAAGTTGTTATATATATTTGGAAAAAACTCAGTTTTTTATTTTGCATGCCACTATAGATTTACACTCAAGCAAATTTCATCTTTTAAATGTATTGCTTATCTTTGTAGCACGGAAACAAAGGAATTGAAAGGTATCATGAATTATTGAGTATCACTATTTTAAGTTCATTTTCAGTCTGACACTTTTGGTTAATGTACTTAAAGATTGAAATGGTGACTTGGCCCCTTGTATTGTCAGTCTGTAACAGCTTATGTAAAGCTAAATGGAAATTTTTTGCATGTTTTTTTGATTTATGTGAGAATTTCTGATAGGAACGTGGCATGAGTTTTTAGATTTTTCTCAGTTGTAATTCTTTTTTCTAGGATATGTTTTTTCCTAATTTTCTGAGGTCATATAAGTTACTTAAGCTATTACTCATACTAAATTTTATTTTGAATTGATAACACAGATCTTTTTTCTAAATCAGTTTAGAAGAGGTAGACTTGGAAAAATTGACATTGAATAAGCTTGAGCCTCATCTTGTTAGTACTTTAAAAAAAATAAGAGATGCTTCTTTGAGAATTTTTGTCACTTAGAAGAGGTTTAATTAAAGCAACTTTATTGAGTTATGATTTCCATACCATAAAATTCACCCATTTTAAGTGTACAGTTCAGTGAGTTTTAGTGTATCTGCCTAGTTTTGTAGCCATCACCACAGTCCTGTTTTAGAATATTTCTGTCACAGTAAAGAGATCCCACATGCCTATTTGCAGGCAGTCCCTATCCATTTCGAGTTAGTTTTTGTGTGTAAGTTTCTAAAATCATCTTTTTGCATTTGGCTATCCAGTTGACCCAATACCATTTGTTAAAAGGACTGTTTTTCCTCTATTGAATTGCCTTGGTACCTGCGTTGAAAATCAGTTGACCATAAACATAGAGATTTATTTCTAGACTCTAATCATATGTATATGTCTGTCCTTATGCCAGTTTCATACTGTCTTGATTAGGTTACCGTAGCTTTATACTGAGTTGGATATTTTTTTTAATGATAATATGAAGTTTAATATGCCAAATACATACATTGAATTTGTGGAGTGTGGTTTGCCTGGGTGCTATAGAGTAAACCGAAGTTTCTTGAAATAATAGATGAGTAGGGTTAAAAATGGATATTGGTCCTGCCCAGGTGGCTGGGAAATGGGGTAGGAAAAGGCAGAGAGGGGAGGCTTCAGTTAGAGGGGTCTGGCCAGGGACGAGCCATGACCCTCAGGGACTCGAAGTATAGTCTCTGAGTGAGCACCCAGGCAACACAGTCTGGGTCTGATTGTTGCAAACTCATCAGTGGCTGACCCCAGCACAACTTCCCCTTAAGGTGTAATCTACTTGCCAAATGAAAACTTCTTACCCCACCTCCTATGTACTCCCTCTGCCCCCCAGCAGAGGTTCTAAATTCTGAAAACAAAACCATTCCATTGGTTATATAGGAAATATAGCCCTTATCTTTTTGTCTCAAAGATAGCCACTATTCCCTCCCCAGTCCCCCAGCTCTCCTTTCCCCCAAAATGATTTATGTGCTAAGATGATGAAGAGGAGGCCCAGGCCACAGGGGGAGCTTCTAGCTCTGAGGGGCTGCTTCAGTGGCGCCAGAGTATAGAGTGGGCAAGACACAGCAGAGGTCCTGGCAATAGGGCCCAGTTCCTCCCACAGGCCATGCTTACTTATTTAGAGTAAGTGATTGCATTCGTTTTCCTGATAAAAGTTGCATCATCTTTGCTTTCCTTGCTTCTTCTTTCTTCCTGGTGACTTCCTGCACTTCTTTCTGCTCTTTATGGTTGATCTCCAGCCAGGTGAGGTCAACCTTGGCCTGTTCTGTCTTTCCACTGAATGCATTTTAATGTAATGCTCTTTTGCTTTCTCTCGTGTCTTCTTTATCTTTCCTTGAAAGCTCCTTGGCTTGTCCAGATCCATTTCTGTTACCTTTCTGATTATCTGTGCCACCCAGTTGTGGTTCTTGATGTTGATGAGCCCTTTCACACCATTGCTGGTGGTCATCTTCATCATCCTCAGCTTCTCTCCTTGCTTCTCCTCTTCCCTGGCCTTTTGATTTCCAGCCTAGAGCTGTGTATCGTTTTCCTAAGGGCTCATGTACTGCTGGCTAGGCCTTTGTGGCCTCCCTTGCTCCCTTTTTAGGCATCATGGCTCTGGCAGCAATAGTGCCTCAGCCTTTCTATTGAGTTTCGAAATCAGAAAGTATTCTAGTCATGTTCTTTTTCAAAATTATTTTGGTCATACAAGATCCCTTGTGTTTTCATAAAAATTTCTTTTTCTGTTTTCTACTTATTTGATTCCCACTTTGATTTTTTATTATTTTCTTCTTATTTCTTGGGTTCAATTTGCTCTTATTCTATTGAAGACTGAAACTTAGGTGTTTTGTTTGTTTGTTTAAGATTTATTTATTAGAGGGGCGCCTGGGTGGCTCAGTCGTTAAGCATCTGCCTTCAGCTCAGGGCGTGATCCCGGCGTAATGGGATCGAGCCCCGCATCAGGCTCCTCCGCTGGGAGCCTGCTTCTTCCTCTCCCACTCCCCCTGCTTGTGTTCCCTCTCTCGCTGGCTGTCCCTCTCTGTCAAATAAATAAATAAAATCTTTAAAAAAACAAAAAGCCAAAGATTTATTTATTAGAGAGAAAGAGCAAGCACAAGCAGGGGGAGCAGGAGACGGAGAAGGAGAAGCTGGCTCCCAGCAGAGGAGCCTGATGTGGGGCTCGATCCCAGAATCCTGGGATCACGCCCTGAGCCGAAGGCAGACGCTTAACAACTGAGCCACCCAGGCGCCCCTTTAATATAGACGTTTAAACATGCAAATACTTCCATATTTATATGTAACATGTATATTTATATATGAATATAAGCACTGCCTTAGCTGAGCACATACATTTTCATAAATGTTTTCATTCAATTCAAAATATCTTGTTCTTTCTTTTTTTTTTTTTTTTTTTAAGTAATCTCTATACCCAGTGTGGGGCTTAAATTTACAACCCTGAGATCAAGAGTTGCATGCTCTACCAACTGAGCCAGCCAGGTGCCGTGGTTCAAAATCTCTTCTAATGGCGTTTTGATTCATGGGTTACTTAGAAGCATGTTGTTTAATTTCCAAATATTGTGGATTCCCAAATTTCCTTCTGTTGATATCTAATTCTGTTGTTGTCAGTAGCATGCTTTGTATGACTTCAGTTCTTTTTCATTTATTGAGTTTGTTTTATGGTTTACCTTAGGGGTGCATAAACTTTTTCTTTAAAGGGCCAAGTAATAAATATTTCATGATTTGCAAAGCCATGTATGTTCTGTGTTGCCATGGTTGAGATTTGGCCCATGGGCCATCATTTACTAATTTTTTGCCCATCATATGATCTATGCTGGAGAATGTTCCATGTGTGCTTGAAAAGAATGTGTATTCTGCTGTTGTTGGGTGAAATGTTACCTAACTACGAGCTAGGTCAAGTTAGTTGATGGAACTGTTCAAGTCTTCTCTATATTTGCTGCTTTTTCTGTCTGGTTGTTCTATCCATTATTGAGTAGTATTGAAATTCCCAGCTATTTTTGTTGAATTGTCTCTCTCTCCCCCCATTCTGTCAGTTTTTAATTCATTTATTTTGGGCCTCTGTTGTCAGTTGTATGTGTGTTTATAATTGTAATATCTTCTTCATGAATTAACTTGTCATTGTAAAATGTGCCTTTTTTTCTCTTGTAATTTTTTTCATTTTGAACTGTATTTTTTCCCAATTGTTTTTTATCGTGATAATGCTTAACTCATTCTTTCACTCTCAGCCTTTGAATCTAAAATGTTTCTGTTGTAGACAGCATATATAGTTGGATCTTTTTTTAATCCAGTGACAGTCTCTGCATTTTGATTGGAGTGTTTAATATATTTAGATTTAATGTAATTATCATTATGGTTGGAATTATGCTTCCCATTTTGCTGTTTGTTTTCCATATGTTGCTTTTTGTTGTTGTTCTTTTGTGTTAAATAGATTTTATTTATTTATTTATTTATTTATTTATTTATTTATTTTTAATAAAAAACACGGGGCCCAGTGCAGGGCTTGAACTCACCACCCTGAGATCAAGACCTGAGCTGAGATCAAGAGTCAGATGCTTAACCGACTGAGCCACCCAGGAACCCCATAGATAGACAAATTTTAAATGAACAATTTTAATTCCTTTGTTTTGTTTTTGTTTTTCCACTTTTTTAAAGGTACTTTCTTAGTGGTTGCTCTGGGGATTACAATATGCATCTTAATTTATCACAGTTTTCCTCAGATTAATATTCAATTCTAGTAAAATAAAGAAATTATTTCATTATAATTATTCTTCCTCCTCTCTTTGTTCTACTGTTGTGATATATATTATATTTTTATATGTTAGGTACCAAACATTGGTTTTATAATTATTTTTAATGTAATTGTTTTTTAAGTCAGTTGAGAGGAGGAAAGAGAAAAATATATTTATACCGACTTTTATATTTATCTTCATAATTATCAGTGCTCTTAATTTCTTCGTATAGATTTGAGGTATCGTGTTCTTTTAAACTGAAGAACTTCTTTAGTTTTCTTTTAAGGGCAGGTCTGCTGGCAACACATTTCTTCGATCTTTACTTTTCTGAGAATGTCTTTATTTTACCTTCATTTTGAAGGATAATTTTGCTGGATATAGAATTCTTGTTTGACAGTTATTTTTCTTTCAGTACTTTGAATATATCACCCCACTGACTCCTAGCCATCTTTGGTTTCTGATGAGTGGTTTTCCTTTTGCTGCTTTCAGGATTTTCTGTTTGTCTCTGGCTTTTGACAAGGTCTGTACTTCCGTTATTTTCTTCCCTGTTGATTTTGTCATCTGTGTACCTTCCTAATAAACCATAATTTCATACCAAACTCATACAGTGACAGGATTTCACTTTAAAGCTATAGTCCTATAATATATACTTCATTATTACATGTATATGATGTTAATACCACAAGGAAGCATTAAGAAGGTATTTGGTGCGGGGCACCTGGGTGTCTCAGTAAGTTAAGCGTCTGCCTTTGGCTCAGGTCATGATCCCAGGGTCCTGGGATCAAGCCCCACTTCCTACTGCTCAGGGAGCATGCTTCTCCCTCTCCCTCTGCCTGCCGCTCCCCCTGCTTGTGCTATCTCTCTGTCAAATAAATAAAATCTTTAAAAAAAAAAAAGTATTCAGTGCATACAGATCGAATGAATGGAGGATTGGATAATGACTCAATCATAAAACGTTACCCCTGCTCAGACTTTTTTTTAATAAACAGCTTTATTGAGATATAGTTAACGTATCATACAATTCACTTACTTAAATGTACAATTTTTGAAATGATATTTACAGTGTAGCCATTATCATAATCTAATTTTGGAATATTCCTTTCTCCCAAAATAGAAACCCAGTACTCATTAGCAGTCACTCCTTTCCTCTTCTACCCCCCACTACCTATACCCTTCCAGCTCTAGGCAACCACTAATCTACTTTTAGTGTCTATAGATTTGCCTGTTCTGGACATTGAAGTCATATAATACATGATGCTTCTTTCACTTGGCATGTTTTCAAGATTCATCCTTGTTATAGCATGTATTATTTCTTTATTTCTTTTTATTGACAAAGAATATTCCCATTGTGTAGATATACCAAATTTTATGTATCCATTTATCAATTGATGGACATTTGGGTTGTTTCTGCTTTTTGGCTCTTAGGAATAGTGTTACTATAAATATTTGTGTACAAATGTTTGTGTGGACCTATGTTTCATATCTCTCAGGTACATACCTAGGAGTAGAAATGGTGGAACATCTGGTAACTATGTTTCACCTTTTGAGGAACCACCAGGCTATTTTCCAAAGTGGCTGTACCAATTTTACATTTCCACCAGGAATATGAAGGTTTCAGTTTCTCAACACACTCATCAGTATTTGTTACTGTCTTTTTTATTCTAATCATTCTAGTGGATGGAAATGGTATTTCAGTGGTTTTGATTTGCATTTTTTCTGTGGCTAATGATGTTGAGGATCTTTTCATGTGCTTATTGTCCCTTTGTGTATCTTCTTGAGAAACGTCTATTTAGAAGCTTTGCTTTTATGAGAGACTATGGACTATGAGAAACAAACTGAGGGCCTCAGAGAGGAGGGGGGTGGGGGAATGGGATAGACCGGTGATGGGTAGTAAGGAGGGCACGTATTGCATGGTGCACTGGGTGTTATACGCAACTAATGAATCATCGAGCCTTATATCGGAAACCGGGGATCTCTGTCAAATAAATAAATAAAATCTTTAAAAAAAAAAAAAAAGGCAAGAGCTCAGAAAAGTAAGGTGACTTGCCCATGGTCCTACATCTATGAATGACAGAACTGGGACTCAAAATGATTTTCTCTGTGTAGTCTTCTTTTTCTTTTTTTTTAAGATTTTATTTATTTATTTGACAGAGAGAGACAGCCAGCAAGAGAGGGAACAGAAGCACGGGGAGTGGGAGAGGAAGAAGCAGGCTCCTAGCGGAGGAGCCTGATGTGGGGCTCGATCCCAGAACACCGGGATCACGCCCTGAGCCAAAGGCAGACGCTTAACGACTGCGCCACCCAGGCGCCCCACTCTGTGTAGTCGTCTTTCTACCTATCATGTTTTGTTTTCTTTGTCCACTACATAAGAGACAAACATAAGGGAAGATCTGTGCTATTCAGATGCATTGAAGAAAGGATCAAAACCATATTGTCATTTTATTCTTTAAAAAAAAAGAAGATTTGCTTGTGAAAACAAAGAGGTTTTTTTATTGTTGTTGGGTAAAAGCAGTATGACAGACTATAAAGGTTATTGGATTGAAGTAAGGGAGTTATAAATTGAGCTTCAGAAGCCTTAGCCATCAGAGAGTAGGAATTGATTGTCCAAACTTGAATCTCTCTTTTATATAGCTACTTTAATAAAACTAAGATGCATATGATAGATAACACCCATCAAAAAGTTTACATTTGAAAGGAGTAGCTCTAATTTTACAACTATATGTCTTTGCAAAAGGATTACACCTATAATTTTATTTGGCAAAGATAATGGTGCTGTTGTTTGATTAATAAGGAATAATTCTTTCTCATTGTAACTTTTGCCTTGTATAGTTCTTTTAAAAATATTTGTTTTTCTAGCCTAGCATGTATATTGAGATCACAAATGATGAATTATGTTGTATAAGGGAAATGTTATTCTGCCTTTTCTTTAGCGGAAGATCCATCCAAAAGCTATGTGAAATTAAGAGACTTTGTGCTTGTGAAACTTTGTCAAGATTTGCCCTGTTTTTCCCGGGAAAAGTTGATGCAAGGATTCAGTGAAGACATGGCAATAGAGGCACAACAGAAGTTCAAAATAAATAAGGTATTTTTATTCTGTAGAAGGAAAAACATTTCAGTTTTGAGGTTTTTTTTTTTTAAGTATGTAACTTAAACATTGTGGGTACATTAAGAATACACGTGTGGGAAGTAGCATTGGTTGAGAGTACAGGCTCTGAAGCCAAATTGGTTTAAGATCTGGCTACACCACTTACTCTGTGACTTAGGGCAATTGAATTTCTTCATTAATAGAATGGGAAGATAGTTGATATTATGGCTATATTAAGTGTAACAAGAAGAACAAAATGGATAGTATGATCTTATTTTTACTTTTCAAGAAAATGTTTGAAATTATAAAATAGTTATAAAATGTTTGAAATTATAAATTATAAAATATACTTCTATATATTTGAATTTTAAAGTAGTAAATATCCTAAAATAGGTACAGAAAAAATAATCTGGCAGTTCAGAGGAGGAAGTTTAGTTTATTATATTTATGTATGCAAGGGAATCAGAGTTTTTCATGGGACAGAGATGCATTTGATCGAAGCCTTGAAGAATGGGTAGGATTTGGATTATGAAAGTATTTGAGGGGCGCCTGGGTGTCTCAGCTGTTTGAGCATCAGACTTGATTTCAGCTCAGGTCATGATCTTGGGGTCTTGGGATTGAGCCCCATGTTGGGCTCAGCATAGAGTCTGTTTGGGTTTCTTTCCCTCTGCCCCGGGCCCCTGCTCATGTGCACACTTTCTCTGTCTTTCAAAATAAATAAAGAAATATTAAAAAAAAAGAGAGAGAGAGAGAGAGTTGAAGGGTATTCCAATAGTAAGGACTAGTATATGATACTATTACCCTCTCCTCCCTTGCTGATACGGTATTATAGTTTCTGATTTTTTTCACTTACTACTGTGATCATCTTTTTTGTGATACTTTTACTGGCTCTTACTCTTCTATAAGTTCCCTAAAGATAATTCTTCCCCAAAGTTCTTTTTTCAGTCCTCGTTTTCCCTCATTTTACTTACTCTACCTGGGAGAACTCATCTAACTCTCCAATATAGATTTTCCTCTTGCACTCCCAACACTGTATATGAAAAGTTTCCTGGGGCACCTGAGTGGCTCAGTCCCTTAGGTGTCTGACTCTTGATTTCGGCTCAGGTTATGATCTTGGGGTTGTGGGATTGAGACCCCGCATCCGGCTCCCCGCTCTGCAGGGAGTTTCCTTAAGATTCTCTCTCTCTCTCTCTCAAAATAAATAAATCTTAAAAAGGTAAAAAAAGTTTCCTGGTCACTGACCTTCAACAGCTTAATTTGAACTGAAACTTTCCATCTTCTCCTGCATTAAAACACTTGAATAGCTCCTGGTTTAAAGATAAATGTATGGTTTAGAAATATTTGGAATGTCCAGACTATATTAAACCTTCAGAGAATTTATTCAACAGCTCAGCTTTTAAAAGAAAGGGAATAAGAACACATTTTTCAAAATCATACTTTTTTCTTAAAGAAATTAAAACTTGGTATGGCAAACTGAGCCTGTCATAATTTGTTCCCCACCAACCTTGGCAGACTCAACTTTCTACCACCTTCCTACATGCTCTGGCATTACTAAACCTCTTGTTATTTCCCAACTATGCTACATCTTTCTTCCTTTTATATCGCTTTACGTTAACTATGCCCTTTGCCCTTGATACCCCCTTCTTCTATTCCTCCATCTTTTTGCCTTGCCAGATACTGATTTGTTCAGGTGTCCCTTCTGGAAAGTTCAAACATCGTCTTCCCCATATACCTATACCTGATCTCTCCCCTACCCCCAATAAATATATATGGCACAAACAGAAAACTATGGGCTACTCTTTTGGCTTCAGTGATACCAAGATTTCTTGATTTTCCTAATATTTCTTTGTTTTTCTCTGCCCTGTAACTGTTACTTGTACTATAGAGTTCTGACCTCCCCTCATTGTTTCACTGTTTATGCTTTCTTAACCATAAAACAAACTATGGTTTAAACCAAAAACTACAGTTTTAAATCTTGTCTGGTATACTGATACTGCTTAAATCCTCGTTCTTAGACTAGAGTTTTCTTCAGGTTTTTATGTTCTGCTGCCTCCTAAATCTCACCTCGACTGAAAATTCACTGTCATTGTACACCCTCCTCCACACCCAATCCTTCCTCTTCTGTTTATCCAGAATCCTTGTTCCTTTAGTATTCTTATTGATTCTTAGTTCATGCCTTCATCATTTTTTGCCTGATTTAATAGCACAGCTTCTTAATTGGTCTCCCTGCCTTTCTTTTTGCTACCATTTCTATGTAGCTGAGAGAATGCTTTTTTGTGTGCTTTGCTCACGCCCCCATTTAAAATCCGTCACCTAGGGGCTCCTGGGTGGCTCAGTCCGTTAGGAGTATGACTCTTGGTTTCAGATCAGGTCATCATCTTGGGGCCCTGGGATTGAGCCCTGCATCAGCTCTGTGCTCAGTGTGGAGTCCGCTGGAGATGATCTCCCTCTCCTTCTCCCTCTGCTCACCCTCTCTCTAAAATAAATAAAATCTGGGGCGCCTGGGTAGCGCAGTTGTTAAGCGTCTGCCTTCGGCTCAGGGCATGATCCTGGAGTTCCGGGATCGAGTCCCACATCGGGCTCCTCTGCTGGGAGTCTGCTTCTTCCTCTCCCACTCCCCTGCTGTGTTCCCTCTCTCGCTGGCTGTCTCTCTGTCACATAAATAAATAAAATCTTTAAAAATAATAAAATAAAATAAAATTTTTAAAAAATAACAAATAAAATAAAAAGTAAAATCCATCACCTACTAGATAAAAGCCCAACTCTTTTAATATATTATGTAAGGCTCTCAGCTTCTCTGTCCTCACATTACTTCTACTCACTACTTTTCATTTTGTGCTCCAGCTGTGTCAAGCTGCCTCAGTCTTGCACGTGTGTGCTGTGTGCACTTGTACACTCACAGTGCCCTCCTCTCTTTCTAGACTGGCATGGTCCCTTCCCTTTAAGATTTAGCTCAGGTTTTCTTTCCCCAGGAATCCTCGTAGGCCATCCCCAGGCTATGCTACCATACTACCCTACACATATTTCCATCATTAAATTAACCATACCTCAGTCGTTTGTGTTACCCATGAGGCTGCTAGCTCCTCGAGGGCAGAGACTATCTTTTATTGTTTTTTGTCTGGTACCTAGCACAATTTCTGGCCCATAGCAAATACTCGATATATCCTGTGTTTTTTTGGGAAAGTATCACTATTTTGTAATTAAAAGTGTTCATGTTCTTTTGTTTCATTAAGCAACATGCTAGGCGGGTTTATGAAATTCTTCGACTACTGGTAACTGACATGAGTGATGCTGAACAATACAGAAGCTATAGACTGGACATCAAAAGGAGACTAATTAGTCCATATAAGGTAGGACTTTCCAGAGTCTTAAACATTATATTCTTGTCACTATTTAAAAATGGAGAAGAGGGGCGCCTGGGTGGCTTAGTTGGTTAAGTGTCTGCCTTCGGCTCAGGTCATGATCTCAGGGTCCTGGGATTGAGCCTCGCATCGGGCTCCCTGCTCAGTGGGGAGTCTGCTTCTGCCCCTCCCCCTGGCTCATGCTCTCTCTCACTCAGATAAATAAATAAAATCTTTAGAAAATAAAAAATAAATAAATAAAAATGGAGAAGAGGGTCACCTGGCTGGCCGAGCATGTGACTCGATCTTGGGGTTGAGAGTTCAAGCCCCACATTGGGGGTAGAGTTTACTTTAAAAAACACTTTTTAAAATAAATAAATAATAAAATGGAGAAGAAAGTGTAGCAGTTGCCAGTCTGTGGAACAGTCCAAGTCGTTTTCCTAAATTAACTTTTACAAAAGTGAAAATATTCTTCCAGTTAGTTATAAGAAGCCTCACTGTCATAATTTTCCAGTGTAAGCTATAAGTCTGTTTTCATTCACCTAAAAACTAATCCCAAGGGTAGTCTACCCATGGTTACTTTTCATTTGTTTGCCATCTTTTAAATATCTGAATGCTCAGACTTTTCCTGAATAAATTACCTTGTTTTAACAGTCTCTAGTTTGTTCTACATTAAACTTGTTCTAAGTCTCTAGTTTCCTATTTGTTATATATATTGTGTTTGCATTTGCTCCCTTCTTCCTAAATATGGCCTTGGTTGCCATTTTTAACCTCTATACTTTACCATAGCTGAAATTGCAGCATAGTATTATTTACTTATTTTTTTAAACAGTCTTTCTTGTCTTCTACCCCCTACCCCTTTTCTCATCTCCCATATTTTCCTCTCAGAAACTCAGAAACTTCCCCTCCTAGATTAGGTTTGTCCTCATGATCATTTGGCTGTTATTATAAGGTAGATATTGCCCATGACAGCCTGTGTGAATGAGGATTTGCTATGATAGTTGCAGCTGTGCAGTAAGCTGATTGGGGAGAATATTTGTTAATTTGTTCAGTAAATAATTAGTGAGCACCTGACATGTGGTTGCTACATTTATATACACTATACCGTAGGCTTATACGATGCAATAGCTGGGAACATAAATGACAAATCCCAAAATTTTCTGTTTTATGGACTATCTATAGCAGGTTGTAAAACATTGTAATGGTCTCTCTTCCCCCAGATTGTTCAAAGTAGCATTTTATTCTTTGATATTTATCACTTCAGAAACATCAGAAAATTGGTAAAAATGGCTCTTTCCAAAAGTTTTGAGTTTGGAAGTAATATTAATTTGTCATCTAGAAAATTTCTTTATGTTGAAATGTGGGGATATAGAACAGTATAATTAGATGTTATCATGGCAGCATTTCAGAGTACAGGCATACCTCAGAGATACTGCAGGTTCAGTCCAGACCACTGCAAGAAAGTGAATATTGCAATAAAGCAAGTCAAATGGAAGTTTTTGGTTTTCCAGTGCATTTAAAATTACATTTACAATCTATACTCTGCTTAGTGTACAATAGCATTACATTTAAAAACTGACATACCTTAATTTAAAAATATGTTATTGCTAAAAAATGCTAACCATTATCTGAGCTCTGAGTGAGTCATAATGTTTTTGCTGGTAGAGTGTCTTACCTTGATGTTAATGGCTGCTGACTGTGATCAGGGTGGTGGTTGCTGAAGGTTGGGGTTGGCTATAACAGTTTCTTAAATAAGACAGCAGTGAAGTTTGTCACATCGATTGACTCTTCCTTTCTCTATTGCATGCAATGCTGTTTGATAGCATTTTATCTACAATAGAACTTTTTTCAAAATTAGGAGTCAGTACTCACAAACCCTGCTGCTGCTTTATCAACAAAGTTGATGTCATATTCTAAATCCTTTGTTGTCATTTCAACCATCTTCACAGCATCTTCATCAGGAGTAGGTTCCATCTCAAGAATTACTTTCTTTGCTCATCCATAAGAAGCAACTCCTTATCTGTTCAGATTTTATCATGAGATTTCAACAATTCAGTCGCACCTTTAGGCTCCACTTCTAGTTCTAGTTCTCTTGTTCTTCCACTACGTCTTGGTTACTTCCTTCACTGAAGTCTTGACCCCTTTAGAGTCATCCATTAGGGTTGAAATAAACTTCTTCCACATTTTGCCTCTTCCCATGAATCACAAGTGTTCTTAATGGTATCTAGAATGGTGAATCCTTTCCAAAGGTTTTCAGTTTCCTCTGCCTAGGTCTATCAGAGGAATCACTATCTACAGCAGCTATAGCCTTATGAAATGCACTTCTTAAATAGTAAGACTTGAAAATCAAAGTTATTCCTCGATTCATGGGCTACCGTGTTGATATTGTGTTAGCAGATATGAAAACAATATCAATTCCGTTGTACATCTCCATCAGAGCTCTTGGGTAACCAGATACATTGCCAGTGAGCAGTGATCTTTTAAAAGGAATCCTTTTTTCTGAGCAGTATGTCTCAACAGTGGGCTTAAAATATACTGTGTTGCAAACAGATGTGCTGTCATCTAGGCTTTGTTATTCCCTTAGAGCATAGGCAGAGTAAAACCAGAGTAAAACCACAGTAAAACCATTCTTCAGGGCCCTAGGATGTTTGGAATGGTCAATGAGCATTGGCTTCAATTTAGTCACCAGCTGCATTAGGGACCCTAAACAAGGGACTCAACCCATTCTTTGAAGCTTCGAAGCCAAGCATCTCCTCTCTAGCCATGAAAGTCCTAGATGGCATCTTCTCCAAAGAAGGCTGTTTTGGGGTGCCTGGCTGGCTCAGTCAGAAGAGCATGTGACTTGGGGTGCCTGGGTGGCTCATTTGGTTAGGTGTCTGCCTTCGGCTCAGGTCATGACCTCTGGGTCCTGGGATTGGGCCCCATGTTGGGCTTCCTGCTCAGCAGGGAGTCTGCTTCTCTCTCTCTCTCTCTCTCTCTCTTTCCCTCTGCCCCTCCCCATCGTTCGTTTTCTCTCTCTAATAAATAAAATCTTGAAAGAAAAAAAAAAGCATGTGACTTAATCTCAGGGTCGTGGGTTTGAGCCCCACGTTGGGTATAGAGATAACTTAAATAAACTTAAAAAAAAAAAAAGGCGGCAGCTGTTTGGTCTACATTGAAAATCTGTTGTTTAGTGGAGCCACCTTCGTTAATTATCTTAGCTCGATCTTCTGGATAACTTGCAGCTTCTGCATCAACACTTGCTGCTTCACCTTGCACTTTCATGTTATAGAGATGACTTCTTTCCTTAAACTGCAGGAACCAACCTCCCCTAGCTTCAGACTTTTCTTCTGCAGCCTGCTCATTTCTCTCTGCCTTCAGAGAATTGAAGAACGTTAGGGCCTTGCTCTGGATTAGGCTTTGGCTTAAGGGACTGTTGTGGCTGGTTTGATCTTCTAGCCAGACCGCTAAAACCTTCTCCATATCAGCAGTAAGGCTGTTCTGCTTTCTTATCATTTGTGCGTTTACTGGAGAAGCATGTTCAATTTCCTTCAAGAATTTTGCATTCACAGCTTTGCCTGTTTGGCACAAGAGACCTACTTTTTGGCTTATCTCAGCTTTTGATATGCCTCCTCACTAAGCTTAATCATTTCTGGCTTTGATTTAAAGTGTGAGATGTGCAATTTCACTTGAACACTTAAAGGCCATTGTAGGGTTAATTTCAGTCTTGGCCTAATTTTTTTTTAATATTCGCCTAATTTCAATATTGTTGTCTCAGGGAATAGGGAGGCCTGAGGAGAGATGGGGGGGGACACGTGGTCGGTGGTGCAGTCAGAACACACACAACATTAAGTTCATCATCTATCGCTCAGTTTGTGGTGCCCCAAAATAATTACAGTAGTGTAACATCAAAGATCTCTGGTTATAGATTACCACCACAAATATAATAGTAATGAAAAAGTTTGAAATCTTGCAAGAATTACCAAAATGAGACACAAAGACATGAAGTGAACAAATACTGCTGGAAAAATGGTGCCAGTAGACTTGCTGGACCAGGGTTGCCACAAACCTTTGTTTGTTTAAAAAAAAAAAAAAAAAAAAGAATATCTGTGAAGCACAATAAAATGAGATATGGCTATATTAAAACTGTTTTAGCAAAATAATTTATTGAATTATGCATCTCAGACAATTATTTGACATTTTATATAGGCAGATGTAGCACATGAAAGATGATGAATTCTAAATGTAAGCAGTCACAAACTCATGCCAAATAGGAATTTCTATAGTTCATAAAAGCAAGTATTTTTTACCTTAAAGAATGGTAATGATTGGATTTTTTATATTAAGTATCCTCACCTGCAAACAAGTTCACCTATCTGAAAGACAACTGAAAACTGGGTATTAAACTCTTTAGGTTCTTAACACAGCTGAGTGTCACCATCCTTGCACTAAAGCTCATACATAGATCACAACTTCTTCAGATGCTTGCTTGAACTGTATTTATAGTAATGTGCATTTTAATAAGTTCAGTTATCCAGTATTCTATCCCATTGAGAAAAACAAGAAAGCTTGAGGGTCCCCCTCCCCTACTTTAGGTTGATAGTCCCACTGCTTGGGGTAGGAAACCTACCACAAACTTCAAGAAAGTCTAGAAATAAGTTAAATGTCCAATAAACGTGGGAGGAGTGCTGTGACTTCCTTGTTGAATGGATGCAGATGATTTTCTTCGTTATTCCAGTATGATATTATGTACTTTGTTGTGTTATTACAGTATTCTCAGATGTAAAATTATATTTAAGAATAAAGTAAAATTGCTTAATAATGAGTGTGATTTAGAATTTTTTTTAGGTCTTTAAAATGTATGCCTAATGGGGAAAGTTTGGAGTGTAAAATTTACATGTTTCACATTTTATGAAAAGAAATTTAAAATTTTGATTGTCACTGTTATTACTGAAGTATGAAATTATTTATTTATTGATAGCAAATTCTGTGCTGCCTGTATTTGAGGAATCAAGGTTACCTGTCAGTCTAAACACACTCTCCCACTAAGAAATTATTTGGGTAGCTATTAGAAGTACTTGTACCTCGCTTTAATAGTTTTTAAACACTGGTAATTCATTTTATCAGTGCCAGAAGGGGGGAAATAACCTTTATCAACTAGAATCATTTTTTTAAAGCACAAAAAGAAACTTCCTCTCCATTACAGAAGTAATTTTTAGGTGTTCAAAAAAAGATAAATTTGAACAATTTGGCTAAAAAAAGAAAAATTGGTGTAGCTGCTTGGTTTTAGCATTAAAGCTTTTATATTGTTTCATGGGAATAATTTAATTCTTAGTTGGTTTACAAATATAAAATTTAGAATCATTGTTAATATCATTGCATTTGAAATCTGGAAACTCAGTTTTGAGGTCTGGTTCTTTTAGAAATTGTGTAACTGTTGACAGCTTATTAACACCTGGGTATTAGACTTCCCTTCCATAAAATGGAAATGTCTCCGTAGTTAGGCACTGAACAGAAAGAAATGAAATACAGTGGTGCATGTTTTAAAAGATGTCTTTTGACAGGTCTTTGGAATTAATATGCCTCCACACCATTATTATTTTAAAATTCTTATAAAAGAACCTTATCTCTATACTTCACAAAAGTGACTAGTTCAGCCGAAAGAAATTAAGGAGCCCTTAGTAGAGATGGTAGCATTTTTGAGATTATATTTGTAAGCCCTCTAGGAACATGTGAAAGCTAGGCAAGAAGAAAGGGCTATTTTCTGGAAATAAATTCATATCCAAGCCAAATGTTAACATAAATAAGTTTAAAATAATGCCATCTTTAATTTGTCTTCATTAATTAAAAATTATGACCTCCCCTAATCTATGAAGGAATTAAGTTTTTGTTTTTGGAAGGGAAAAAAGTATTCTAAAGCTTATAGAATATCTATTCCAATCTTAAGGGGTTCTACCTTTCATTATTTCATTTGTTCTCCCAATGTATGTCACTTGGCTGGATAGGGGTGTTCCCCAAATCAATTTGGGGGTTTTTAATTGTTTTTTTTACACATTCTTTAAAAGATAAATTTGTAATATACATATAGACAATGGAATATAAATAATTTAAGGAATATTAAAGATGAATAAAGCAAATAACCTCAAATTATTTTTAAAATTGAATCATACCTTACATGTTCATGAGGAGCTTAAATATATAGTTTTATATTTTTTCCATAAAGCTGTTTATAGGTATTTTTGTTCCTATGTATTTTATTATCATTTTTTAAAAGATTTTATTTGAGAGTGTGTGGAAGCACTGAGCACGAGTAGGGGGGCGGGGAGGGTGGAGAGGCAGAGGGAAAAGCAGACTCCCCACTGAGCAGGGAGCCTGGACACAGGTTCCATTCCAGGACCCTGAGATTACACCTGAGCCAAAGTCAGATGCTTAACTGACTGAGCCACCCAGGCACTGCTAATTCATAAATTTTCCATCATGCCAATAAAAATTAAAGTAGTGATTAATTCTGACATCCAATGAAGAAATTGAAGGTGGGGGGGTAATAAATCGGGGATGTAAGCTCTCAGATTTAAGAACAGCATAATAATTTAAAACAGTATGTTACTGGCACAGGATTCCTTTTATAGGTTATTTGCAACAAAAGTTGATAGTCTAGAAATATTTAAGAATTTAATATGATGGTTCTATTATATATATAAGAATTTAATATGATTGGAGGTATCTTCAAGCAATGGGGTTAAATTAATAAACGTTATAACTGGTTAGCAATTTAGAAAAATAGCTTCTATTCCTATCACACACCACAGTAATTTGCTGATGAATTACCCTTTAGTTCCTGAACTGCTTTCTTAAGTTAAATGCTCTTATATAGTGCAGTCATGCCTGTTGGCAGAAAAAATAACTTTTACAACAGAAACAAAGTATTTCTCATCCACATGATTGAAGAGCAAGGAATACACTGTCCTCGTAGGACTTAGGAACAATAAATGTGAACTTTCATCAGTTCTCTGGAACTGATATTCAGAATGTGATCAGTAGATCAGTAACATTAGCATCACTTAGGAGCTTGTTAGAAATGCAGAATCTTGGGGGCACCTGGGTGGCTCAGTCGGTAGAGTATTCAACTCCTGATCTCAGAGTCATGAATTCAAGCCTCACGTTGGGTGTAGAGCTTACTTTAAAAAAGTAAAATAAAAACGTGTGGTTATTAATTTAGCTTTATTTTAAGCTTTTTAAGTAGTAATCATGACACACTTGCCTAGTATTCCAAAATTATTAGGGTTCTCTTTAAGGGACATTTATTAGCTTTTATGATGGATTTAGGGTTTGTTTGTTTTGATTGTCTTTTGAAAGGCAATTAGATACAGGAACTAAAAAATACAGATTTCCAACCAGATTGTTAGGGTTTGCATTCTGGCCTCTCATCTTAACTACCTTTGTGTCAATTTATTCAACTCCCGTATCCTATTTTTTTCTTCATCTATCAATTGTAGAAAATAGACTACCTATCTTAAAGAGTTGTTAGGATTACATGAGTTAATAGATGTGATTTCTGATCTTTATGTAAAGTTAGCTCTTTATTATATGTTCTAGTAAAAGAAGATTGACATATTAATCTAGAACAGCTTACCCAAAATATATGAAAGTTCCGTGTATTGCAGTGTTTCCATACTGTATTGCAGTGTTGCCACTTATCCAGGAATCTTGGAGTCATTCTTCATTCCCCGTATCACGCAGTATTTTCTTCCTTAAATCTGCCATTTCCCCTCCATCTCTGATCCTACTGGCTTGGTCTAGGCTTTCATCATCTCACTTGAATTTTTGCAGTAGCTGCGAACTTGGTCCTCCAGTCCCATCCTCAGCATTACTAGCACAGTGTTGTTCTGACACAGTGTCCTACCTGAAGGTTGTTACTGGTTCCCTTCTGGCCCAGCATGGTGGGTTCCTTCTCAGTAAAATGTGTGGGTGGGGGGTTGGGACGGTTTAATAAGATAATGTATTTCTGGATAGTAGAAATTCAGTAAGTGCTAGTTAATATTACATTTTTGAAGTGGGACAGTTTTTGGTTATTCTGAAACTCTTCAGACGGTTTATGTTAAAATTAATATGTGGTCCATAAATACATTGCTGGGTAAGGAAACTTAGAGATGAACTTAGTGGCAGGAAGAAGGCAGTTTGGAATTAAAACTAATGCAACGAATTAATGATTCAGTAGTGAAATGGAAAATAATAGCACTTAATCTCAGTTGTCTTTCTTCAGTTAATACATTTATTTATTAAAAAATTTTTGGGTGTCTGCACTGGCCAGTTCTTTATTATGCTTTGGAGAGGGGGCTGTTAGTGTATGTATATTTACCATCAGTTGACACAAATTCCGAGTCTTCTAGTTAACTCCATTTGGAGGGTTTGTAATTCATGGTTAACATTATGTTTAGGCTTCCTTAAGGAAAAAACTGTGTGGGACAAATTTGGGCATATTCCTACAACAGTGGAGACTTAAAATTCAAAGAATATAAGGAAATTTATCTTCTTTCTTAGTCTAACCAATAATTGTGTTTGTTGCTTAGAAAAAGCAGAGAGATCTTGCTAAAATGAGAAAATGTCTCAGACCAGAAGAACTGACAAACCAGATGAACCAAATAGAAATAAGCATGCAACACGAACAGCTGGAAGAAAGCTTTCAGGAACTTGTGGAAGATTACCGACGTGTTATTGAACGCCTCGCTCAAGAGTAAAGATGATTTGGCTCTGTACAGGAAGTTTGCAAATTTCTGTACATTGTGTTGTGGAAAATCTGATGATGACTTTAATTTTAAAATCTTGTAACATTTACTTACATTAAAAGTTATCTATCTTATCTTTAGTTGAATATTTTCTTTTGGAGAGATTGTATATTTTAAAATACTGTTTAGAGTCTATGAGCATATATTACATTTTAAAAAAATATATAGCTTCTGAAATACCACTGCAATTGCTTCCCTTCTTACCAGTATAATAAATGCTTAGTTGTGATATGCTAATGTGTGATATGATTCTTAAGTACTTAAAATAAACTTTTTGGTCTTGTTAAAAAAAACTTTAGGTTTTCACATCGCATAATACCGTCTAGGTCCATTCACGTTGTCACAAATGGCTTTTAGGCTTTTATTATCATTCCTCCTGTTTTTTGCTTCTAAGATTTTACATCTGGCACTTTTAAAACACATTTCTTTAAGGTCTTCCCTAGTAATCTTGTTTTTCCTATGTAAGTTCTCCAAATAGAGTAAATATTCCTAGTATAGATTTGTTTTTAAATAAACTCCTCTACTAACTGTTTGTTGGGGGTAGGATGGGTGGGTAAAAGAGAAAAAGGAAACTAGATATAGCCTAAAGCCAAAATGTTTGACATCACATATTAATTGAAGATAATTTAAAAGTTAGCATAAATGTATAAATAAAATTTTGGGAAAAAAACATAAATGTTTTATAAATAATGTAAAATAATAAGTCAGTTTATAAAAATCAATTTATATGCCATTATTGAAATATATCTTGTGTAAAATGAGGTGTATATGTGTTGTGATTTGTTACAAGGTTCTGAAGATGTCGAAGTCCAAGAGGAAAAAACCCAAAAGCAATGATAAATTGCTTACTGTAGTCTTATTTTTATTAGAGTATAAATAAATTGCTTGATATGGAATCATTAAAAGCCTCATGTTTATAATGTGTGCCAGTAAGTGAGGTGTTGTATAACATAAAAAAATGGCATGTAAGTTGAACTTTTAAAATCCGATTTGTTCAGTGCTTAAGGCAAAATCCCAACTTGGCTAAGCACTGTCTTGTCCTTAGATCTGCTTTCCACCAGTAAAACCTGTCAAACCTAGGAGAAGCAAAGTAACTAGTACCCTCTGGACACACAACAGCTGTGGTCAGCAGCATACCAGCAGCACTAAGCCATCCCCTTTGAATTAGGCTGTTGGAAAAGTTTTAGTCTCATCTCAAAGCTTATATATGTAGATGAAACTTGGATTTCTGAAAGTATATATGTACACAATTTGTTCAGATAGAATGAACTAGTTCAGTTAAAATCCTTTCTGAAAATACATGAAAGCAATTTGCTTTCCATCTAAATTAGCTAATTAAAAACTTCTCATTCAAAATTCACATTCAATACTTAGAGATGAGCTCCAAGGGGTGGGCGGTCAGTACAATCTAAACAAATTATCTTTCAACATATTTTTGATGTAGAAACCAGAAAAAGCCAGTGGAATACCAATTTCTGTACTTTTTTTTAAAGCAATGTTCTATGATCCATTTATGGATAAAAATCTGCTTTAGCATTAATCTTTGGACTTGAAAGGCTGTCCCTTCATGGATTTAGAAGGTTGAAAATCTCATAGATCTGTACCTTGTATAATGTAATTAAATACAAGGATGGGTGTGTAGACTATGTATGAACCCAACACAGCCACCTTCTAGGTCCTGGTGATCACTTTCACCCTCCAAGAGTAGCCTTCACCCATTTTATCATCCACATACACATCTGTATTTACTTGTGGCCTTTACTTTTTTTCACTGACCTTCCCCCCCCTCCAATCACCCTTAATTTTTTTCCTGTCCTCCAAATTGCATTTTCTGTACATGTAAGAATTTTCTGAGCATCAGTTTTTTCATCTGTAAAATGAGGTTGTACTAGAATTCTCTCTAGGCTTCCTCCCTGTTCTAAGATAACATGTTTATCCTTTTCATATCTTTTCTTCTCATTCTAAATGCTTTTATACTAAAATGTGAGTGTTGATGTGATATATATCTAAAATAAAGCATTTTTGTAAGTCATTCAAAATTCATAGTTTATATGTGACTTAAAATGTGAGAGGAAAAAAACAAAACACTCTGTGTTCCTGATTGTCTCCAAATTGCCAAGGCCCCAGCTTGTTGTATCAGAACCTCGTCTATTCTGAAAATTTATCTCATCCACTGCCTCCTTGCCTACTAGAGGAAAGTGGACAGCAAAACCCCCAGCACTGTATCAGAGAATGATTAGAATCGTAGACCTCAGAGGTCAAATGATTTAATTCCTTAAGCTCAATCTTAAGTTTTTTATTAGAATTTAAAAGTCTGTTTAACAGTATTAAATACTGATTAAATAATAAAGTACCCATAATTCTTCCTCTTTTAAAAAAAGATTTATTTATTAGAACAGGAGCTGGGGGAGGGGCAGAGGGCGAGAGAATCCTCAAGCAGACTCCCTGCTGAGCCTCAAGCCTGATATGGAACTCAATCCCAGGATCCTGAGATCATAACCCGAGCTGACATCAAGAGTTGGATACTTAATCGATTGAGCCACCCAGGCGCTCCCATAATTCTTCCTTCTGAGTGAAATTATTTTACATTTGTATATTGTCTCTGTGTTTACATTAAATACAGTAGTATTCTTAACATTTCCAGTGTTTAAAATGGTTCTAACAGATGAACAATATTTCATACTGATATGCCCATAATAAACTATTAGTTTTTTTATTACAACATTCAAATGAATTAATGTCTTTGTGTAATATATTTTTGTATCTGTTAAATCATTTCCTTAAGATAAATTCCTGGGAAATGCAATTACTGAGTCAAAGGGCAGGAATATCTCTATGGCTCAGTTATACAAACATGCCACATTCTCCAGAATAGGTTGTAAATTACTAACATATGAATGGGTGTACTAGTTTTAACAGAATTTGAGTGCCATGGGGTATTGATTTTGTTGTTTCAATAGTATAAAATCTCAAATTTATATTCCTTTTGCTTAATGGGAAGGCTGAATATTCTTCCATTTTTCATGAAGTTTTTTCCCTAATATGAATTATCCATTTGATTTTTTTAAATTTATCTTTTGGGATCTACACCTTCACTTTATAGATGGACAACAGATCCAGAGGTTCACTTGCATAAGGTCACATTATAAATTCATTGCAAAGTCAGGACTATCCCCTAGGCTTCTGACTTCTCCTTCATCTCATTTTCTATCAAGTAGGCCAGCCAAGTCTTAAGCATGCCAGCCCACTAAGCTCTTTGTAAGAGGGGCTTTTTTTCATCAGTGTCTGGAAAATACCTCACTTGCATGACATTCACCCTAGGCACCAGACAAATGCCCTAACCACCCTCTTGTTTTTATAACCTTAGAGGAGCAGGTATTAGGAAAAGGATGTTTGATTATAGTGACTAAAAGTAATGGTGCCTCATTTGAAGTATGGCTTGAATTTCCTCATTTCCTCTCAACATTTTCAAGTTTTCAACATCTACACTTTTTCTGTTTCCATATTCTTTCATATCTTTATTATAATACATATTTTTTGAAGATTTTATTTATTTGACAGATGGAACACAAGCAGAGGGAGAGGGAGAAGCAGGCTCCCCACAGAGCAAGGAGCCCCCTCCCCCCCCCCCCGCCAGGCATCAGGACCTGAGCCAAAGGCAGACACTTAACAGCTGAACCACCCAGCGCCCCTTATAATACATACTTCATTCTCCCTTGTATTATATGTTACAGTGGGGTTATATAGTGCATTTACTCATTGATTTGGGTAGAGCTGGCATATATACAACTAGTATGCACATAGTACAAAAATGCAAAAGGGCATACAGGAAAAAGTTCCTCACCCTAGTCCTCCAGAAACAACCCCGTTTCTGATCATTTTGAACATATATCAGAATATATATCATATATTCAGAGATATATGCATAAAGGAGCACATATGTATCTTTTATGTATCATATATATATATATATATATACACACACACACATATAGTAACCTACATATATTTTTCTCTAAGTTGCTTTTTATTTTTTTAAGATTTATTTATTTGAGAGAGAGTGAGAGAGAGAGAGCATGTGAGCAGGGGTAGGGGCAGAAGGAGAGAGAGAGAAACTCAAGCCAACTCTCCACTGAGCATGAAGCTGGATATGGGCCTCGATCTCACTGAGATCACGAGATCATGACCTGAGCCAAAATCAAGAGTTAGAGGCTTAACCGACTGAGCCACCCAGGAGCCCCTCTAACTTGCTTTTTAAACTTGGTATATCTCGGAGCACCTCGGTGGTGCAGTCAGTTAAGCAGCCGGCATCTGTCTCGGGGTCCTGGGATCAAGCCCCACATCAGGCTCCAGGCTCATTGGGGAGTTTCCTTGAGATTCTTTCCCTCTGTCCCTCTCCCTACTTGCACGCTCATTTTTGAAAAATAAAAATAAACGTGATATATTTTGGAGATCATTAAAGCTATCTCATTTAATGGCTGAACAGTATTCCATTATATGGATATACCATAAGTTACTTTACCAGTCCCCTATTATTTAGGTTGTTTCTAATATTTTCCATTACAAACAGTACTGCAATGCATATTCCTATACATGTGCAAGTATACCTACACATCGAAGCCCTAGAAGTCATGTACTTTATTCTGATCTGATTCTTCTAGTGACTATACTACATTTACAACAAATTAACATATACTAAGATTACAGAAGCTTGAACTGTACCAATGTGGAATAAATTATGCCTACTGGACTAATCCAACCATCCTCATTCACAGCTAGAAATATGAATTATCTTAAAGTCACAGTGATTTGAATGCTTGGGCATATGCACCTGAATTTTTGTTTTTTCCTTTAGTCTTGCTTAGCTCTTCTCAAACCTTATCATCCAGAAGAATTGCCGTACAGCAGGGTTTTCTCAGTCTCGGCACTATTGACATTTTGGGCCAGATCATTCTTTGTTGTGGGAGGCTGACCTAGGTACTGCGGGCAACTAGATGCCATTAGCACTACCCTCATCTCCAGCTGTAACAACCAAACGTGTTTAGACATGGCCACATGTCCTCCAGGGGACAAAATCATCCTTGGTTGAGAACCACTGCTACACAGGATTGAATATTCATCCATGTTAAGCACTGTTTTTTATTATGTAACACAGACATTGTACAAAAGTCAAAATGAGAGTATTTGATGAGAAGCTGCCCTCCCTTCCACCCACTTACCCAATTCACCTCTCCAGAGGCAGTTACTTTTACCAGTCTCTCTTGTGTCCCTCAGAGTTAATTTTCAGTCTGCAAATATCTGTAATTTTTTGTTTTATCACAAATGCTGATGGGGGCGCCTGGGTGGCTCAGTCGTTAAGCGTCTGCCTTCGGCTCAGGGCGTGATCCCAGAGTTCTGGGATCGAGCCCCACATCAGGCTCCTCCGCTGGGAGCCTGCTTCTTCCTCTCCCACTCCCCCTGCCTGCGTTCCCTCTCTCGCTGGCTGTCTCTCTCTCCGTCAAATAAATAAATAAATTAAATCTTTAAAAAAAAAAACAAATGCTGATGTACCATATGCAGTACACGGAATGTTTTCCAGTTAAATTTAACTCATTTTTGTTAGTAATATTAGAACACTTCGATTCTAAACACCTTGATTCTAAACAGCTGTTTGATATTCCATAGTTTCATTTCAGTGTGTTTAATCCAACTCTATATTAACATATATTTAGTTTGTTTCCCATCTTCTGCTCTTACAAGCAGTGCTGCAGTGAATATTCTTATGTATACCCCCATTTTGTCCGTGTGGGAGTATGTACACACGATGGTGATGGAATCACTGAGTAAAAGGGTATAGATATTTTACATTTTGGTAGGTTGAATACATATTTGAGACAATACAGAAATTTGAATATAGACTCTATATTAGGTGATATGGGATTTTGCATTGTGATAATGATATTGTGATTGTGTAGGAAAATATCTTTATTCTTAGGGGCTACATGCTGAAATATTTAGGAGCAGAGTCATAGTGTCTGCAACTTACATGCAAATCGTCCAGAAAAAAAGTATGCGTAGGTGTGATACATGTACTTACATACATACATGCATACATAGACAAATATATGTATATAAACAGAAACAGAAAACAAATGTGCCAAAAATTTTTAAATTATTGAATCTAGGTAGAAGATACATACACGTATTCACTATATGATTCTTCAACCTTTCTGTATCAGATTTTCAAAATAAAAATTGAAAAAGAAAAGTTATTGCATACAAGAAACAAAAACATACTGTGAAAAAGAAATAGTGAATAAAAAAGAGCTCTTGGAAATTTAAATATTCTAATTCAAGCAGCAGAAATGTGGGCATAAAGTTGAAGAAATTTTCCTAGAACACTGAAAACGAAACACAAGAGAAAAGATAAATCAATGTGGGAAATCTGATAACCCCCTTATTTTCATTTCAGAGAGGAAAAGAAAACAGAAGAACATTATCAGAAAAAGGGAGGATAATTCCTCAGCGTTGAAGAAATGAATCTTCAAATTAGAAGCTCACTGAAGGTTGAACAAGCTTAAACCATCATCACTAATATTTATTGAGCCCTTACTATCTGCAAAGCACTTGAATAGGTCCTGTCAGTTCTCACAATAACCCTTGGAGGCACATGGTATTCTCAGGTGAGGTCTGGGAGGTTATTTTGTCCGAGGTCACACAGGAAGTGACAGATTAGGATTTTAGTGCAGGCAGTCTAATTCGCTTGGGTTCTTAACCACTATGCCCCATACCTTAAAAGACCCACATCTAGACTAAATTATTAAATTTCAAAACACCGAGCATAAAATAAAGATCCTAAATGCTTTCAGAGGGCAAAACATAGGTCACCTGGGGGAGGAGGGGCTGTTGAAATAGATTAGACTTTGCCTCAAGCATACTCCATGCTAAAAGACAATGGAACAAAGTCTTCCAAGTAGAGACTCCTACACCCAAACTATCAATCAAATGTGAGAGTAAAATAAAGGTGGTTTTGGAAATCTAAGAAACTAGAAAACTTACGTCACACACTTTCTGACGACGTTACTTGTAGGTCTACTTTAGCAGCACAAAGACGAAATCAAAGAGCATGTTAAGATGTGGAGTATAAGAAATGGTAAAACTAATCTGATTCCAGTAAAAAGAAATCTGAGGATGGCAGCTGAATAACATATCTAAAAATAATTGGTCCACATTATAATAGGAAACTATGAACTCAAGAAAAAAAAAACGTATAAGAAAGTCAGAATCCAAACATAATCAACTGTGGCTGGCGTGGCTTTGAGCAGTAAGTAACTAGAAACAAATTGGTTGAGTCCAGTCAGACTGGGAAAAGGTAGGATGAGACATTACCCCTTTTCATTGTAACCCTTGTTATAACTGCATGTTTTTAAAAACTGTGTGTTACTTCGATATGAAATTTTATTTAAATATTATTACTATATTGTTCAGCAATTAGTGCTGGACGGATATCATTGTCAAATAAAATATAACTGTAAAACAAGTAGATTTTAAAAACAGGTTTCCCTGAAGCAGAGAAATGGCGCCTTTCAACAGCGAGACTGTGCTCAGCCTGACTTCCTCAAAGCAGAACTTGCCAAGAGATAATGAAGAGCTTTCTTTAATAAAAAAAAAAAAAAAAAAGGCCCTAAAAAACACAATATTCAATCCTTTTCTTTGGAAACTGATTCTCCAAGGGACCATGGTTGGCCATGCTGTTTATTTGGCTACCAAAAGAAACTGTCCCTATCCTTAATATCCTGGGGCTCTGAATCAACAGACACCACATATAAAATAAAAGCTTCAAAATTTTTCATTTCATAATTTTGGGGGCTTTCCATTAACCCTGTGGAGAAATATAATGCAATAAAAGCGAAACGCCATCTCTTACAAATATCTGAAGAGTGAAAGATGCTTATAAATACCTTGTAAAAAATATTTTTAAAGATCTCCAGTGTTATAATGTACACGGGCTGGAAAAGGGTTGTATCTTCTCTCTATGACCTCTGTCTGGGCCTCACTCTCTTGATCTTCGAATTGGAAGGGTTAGAGTAAGAGCTGGATTAGACGGTCTTTGAAGCCTTTTCCAGTTCTTCAACTGTATTCTCTCTCTTCGAACTTAATAAAAGACCAGTTGGCAAATGTGCTTTGGTTAGACTCTCAGTTCACCTGGACAGTTCTTTAGATTTTTAATTAGTAATTTTGGCAGGTGAATCTGTGTGGAAGTCCTGGGCTGTGCAGTTTGTCTGCCGGCTCTCTGAATCCCCCTTTGTGAAGGCCGTGGGGCCACCACAGTGAGGCTTGTTTGCTGTCTGTTCCTAGAGCAGCTGCTGCTTTTCTTCCTTTATCCTTCATCAAGCAAAAGAAAACGCAGTGATGTTTGTGTGTGCTTCAGAGGAGGAAAATGCTCTCAGACAGGTTATTCTCTGGGTTAGAGTGGATGGGGTGAGCACAGGAGCGAGCTCAATGGGAAGAGAGGTGGAGGCAGCATCTGCCCTCCTGTTTGTTTCGACAGTTTCAGTCTTGCATATAGAATGTGTTGAGTGAGAGGCGAGCAGAAGTTAAGAAATGCACTACTGCTTAGTTTGTCAGCCAGTTTGGGGAGTGGAGGCGGAGAGTGGGAGGGGAGAAGGGGACATACAGCTAGTTTTCTTTTTCTATTATTAAATCGCTTGCAATATCATCATCTCCACTTTGGAGATTCTTACTGCAGTGTATTTTGCATAACTGTTAACAGACCAAGGAATACTGTTTCTGGCTTACGGTAGGAAATATCAAAATTCCAAATATTTTCAACCTGTGATATTAATGGTCAAACTGCTCTCTCTGTGAGCTGGTTTCACACAATCCTACATCTATTTTTACTCAAACACACTAAGCATGAAACAGCAAACAGAACCATAAAACCAGTAAGAGAATATGCAAGGATGGAGAGATATGAGAAGGTACCCAGGAGTGTACTATCACTTCGGGAGGGAAAGAAACAAACCATCAAGTAATCTTAGAGCAGGGCGGAAACAAAGAAAAGGGAACAAGTGCAGAGTGGGGGCAAAACTAAGAGCAAACGCACAGTAGACTGCAGTGAAGCCCCAGGTAACAGTGTGCATTCCCGGGTATTTGCGTATAGTTTGCCTGGTCTGCTGTCTTGGACTCCATATAGATGTGTGACTGGTCATGGTAACAAGAGTTTCCTTCCCTTTGAAAGTCCAGCCAATGGTACATGCATAGGAAAAAAAAAAAAAAAAAAAACCTCTGGATGAATATACATCAACTTGTTAAGACCGATTACCTGGACAAAGTTCTTCCAGGGGACTTCTACTTTCTATATTGTACATTTTGGTATTTTTAAGTGTTCTTATTTTTATTTTTTTAAAGATTTTATTTATTTACTTGAGAGAGAGAGTGAGCATGAGCAGGAGGAAGGAGCAGAGGGAGCTGGAGAAGCAGACATCCCTGCTGAGCAGGGAGCCCGATGCGGGGCTCGATCTCAGGACTCCAGGACCATGACCTGAGCCGAAGGCAGATGCTTAACTGACTGAGCCACTCAGGCACCCCTCTACGTGTTTTTAAAGAGCACATATTACATACTTCTGTAAACAGAAAAAACAAAACATAACAAAACAGGCTTTTAAAAAAGTTCCAACGAGGACATCAAGAGCATTTTCCTTTCTCTTCTTTCACAAGTGTGGGTTAGAGATGCTAAAGGAAGAATTATATTCCTTTCTCTCATCTTCATCTTTGCAGGAAGTGAAGGAGATTAAACAGGTTCTAATTTCCTGGAAACTTATCTAATTAGAGTTCAGCATTTTTCTCAGGTCTTGGCAGCCAGGGATAGCCGGACTCTGTAACCCTTCACTCCTGGAGTTGCCCCTCAAGGGTAATTGGTCCTTCTTTATGGACAATCTCGTGAGCATGTTAGTCTTAGCTTTCCAATAATCTTTTTAAGATTTTATTTTTAAGTAATTTCTACACCCAATACGGGGCTTGAACTCACAACCCTGAGATCGAGTTGCACACTCCACCAACTGAGCCAGCCAAGCGTCCCTCCAACTAGTTTCTTGAGAACAAAAATAATATCATATGTCTTTGGAGCCTAGAGTAGGCATTTAAGTATTTCTTCATTGGCTGATGGATTGCTAAATTCTCTTGTAAACTTTTTGCCTTTCTTCCTTACTCTGACGGGTATTCATTCTCCAGAAGCATATAAGCAGGTGCTACTTTTCCAGGGAATAGATGGCAGTCGCTAACGGTACATATTTTTATTTAGATTTCATGGGGGCAAATACACACTTCTGCTTTAACTCAACCTCTCTCAGAGCCAATTCCAAGAGATGAGGTCCAAGAAGGCTTTTTTTCTCAAACTTGCACAGTTCCGAAGCCAGATCTGACCAAAACAAGTATTATCAGAAAACTTGGATGCATCAGTGAGTGAGGTCTTGGACTACCCTCATCCTCTTCCCTATAGCCCTCCCACAGCCTCTTTCCCTTGGCTCTTGCCACCGCTCTGTGTTCCAACAACGAATATGCTATTATGCTGAAGCATTATTTCTGCTTACAATCTCCCATAATATCTTTCAAGCCAAGAGGCTGAACCAACTTGAAATGAATACTGGCCACTGGGCCTGAGAGCAACTACCTTGGGACAATGTTTTGGTCTTACCCCACAGCTGCGTTAGCACTGTCTGATCCCATTTTACTCTGCTTACCTTGACAGACTGTTCAGGAAGGTGCGGCAAGCTAGTTACTGAGCCCATTTGGACCAGGCTGATAAATGGCTATGGATTCCTGAAATTTTCTCAATTTCAGTGTAGGAGGGGCTCAGGTAGGACAATGTTGTTCTTAGAAGGGGGTGGAACTTAGTTTCATTTACATAGGATTTATATGCCTGAGAAAATGTCATTAGACGAATCAACAATGAGAGGGACAGGAGGATCACATACAGCTGAAGCCCCTCTCCCTTGCCCCCGGTTCCTTCTTGGTTGGCACTGCTACAGATCAAGAAAACGGCACAAGCAGCAAGGAGAAATCCTCCTGATTTCTCACGACTGCCTTGGATATGGCATTACTCTTCCTCCCCAAACATGGAGCACCTACACAATTTCTCTAAGGATACCCCTTGATTACTCAGTAATATATCCATTCTTGTCTCAAATATTGGTATAGGAAATGACCTTCTGCCAGCAAGCTGGTTAAGAGTGCCTTAGAAATTTTCCACCTGGGGCGCCTGGGTGGTGCAGTCCTTGGGCGTCTTCCTTCGGCTCAGGGCGTGATCCTGGCGTTCTGGGATCGAGCCCCACATCAGGCTCCTCCACTATGAGCCTGCTTCTCCCTCTCTCACTCCCCCTGTTTGTGTTCCCTCTCTCGCTGGCTGTCTCTCTCTGTCAAATAAATAAATAAAATCTTTAAAAAAAAAAAAAAAACAAGAAAGAAAGAAAGTTGACCCATTAAAAAAAAAAAGAAGAAATTTTCCACCTGACCATATAATCACTTGAAGCTGGACCCTAATTTTACAGGGGTCTGATGAGCTGCTGTGTCAGGTCCCTGTTGTATGTTCAGATATGTTTATGTAGGACTCCTAGTTCCTGGAAAGAATGTTCATTTGACTTAGAAAAATGTAAATAAATAAAAGTATTCACTCATACTAAAATCAGATAAATCAGAGGGCAAGATTGGAAATATTCTTCTCAAGCCGTGGAGTAAAATGCTAAGAAATGATCCTGAAATCAAATCAAAAGACAGATTTTTCTGATTCATAGAGCAAAATTGAGAAGCAAGGTTAGGAAAGGCGAATGAAGGCATCTCAGGCTAGATGACAGTCTTGCTGAAGCCATACAGGCCCGAGGGCACCAGTTTCCCTCAGGAGGTCATAGAATCTGCTTTGTGCCCAGTAGGAAATACTGCATTATTTCAGTTAGTTTTACAATGTATTCATATATTCTTCTATAGATACGTAAGCATCTTAGTACAGTTTATGTTTTTAAGCATCTTGCATTATAGGTAATCTTAATAAGTATTTAAAAATCTAAACTTGTAAGACAAGTTACAGGATGATGTTTTACAAAGCAAAATTTATTTTATTTTATTATTTTTTTAAAGATTTTATTTATTTATTTGAGAGAGAGAGTGAGAGCAAGACCACAAGCTGGGAGACAGAGGGAAAGGGAGAAGCGGGCTCCCCACTGAGCAGGGAGCCCAATGCAGGGCTCGATCCCAGGGTCCTGGGATCGTGACCTGAGCCGAAGGCAGACGTTTAACCCACTGAGCCACCCAGGCGCCCTGCAAAATTTATTTTTAAAGAGATTTACATCATGTTGCATAATCCCCTAGAGCATTTTAAAAATGTGAATTTGAATTACAAATTCAATACATATATTACAGAAACCAATATAATTTAAATTTGATTACAAACTATATACAACTTTTGAAAAAGTTATATGGTATAAATCTATAATAAAATATCATTAAATAGAAGAAGGAAAAACTGACTTCAAAAATATGAATATCAGAATTTATTTCTGATTTACTTCTTTTATAAAAGAAGATAAAAAGATTTTAAAAGCTGTTAATAAGACATGAACTTAAGTAAAAAGTAAAAACCAAGGTAAAAGACCTATAAAACAATAATTAATTGCAATTAAAAAAATATTTTAACATTAAAGAATGAATTTTTGGACACAGAAACTAAAGGTATTAAGAAGTTATCCTTTATTTCTTAAACTCTGGTTTTGAAAAACTACTCAACTTTTTTTCAAGAATCCCAACTACAAAATCTGTATATTGGTGGGAGTTCAAATTAGTAAAGTACCACAATATAATTAATCTTCATTTCACAGGTGGGAGGATGGGCAGAAATGGAGTAGAGAAGTCAGTCAGTCATGGTTACTCATCTAAATGAAACCATTCTTTCTAATGCTCTGACTTTCCAGGACGACAGAATGCTAGAATTGCAAGGAATATCAGACATTGATGGTCTAGCCTTTTATCTTGCTGGTCAGTATGCATTGATCTCATAAACTGATGATTCTGGAGGACATATAGTGGCAACTTCTAATTCTTTTAACGTCAGAGGGATATGGTATGAGGTAAGCCAAATCAGAGGTCAGTGGATGAGCTACATAACCTGGGCAAGTTCCAATCTGTGTCCTTTCTAGCTCATCCTAGATACCCACATTCTATGCCGAACTTATTGGGCATTTCCTCACTGGATTCTACTGTGGTGGTGCCACCTGAGTCCACATGGTGGTTCCTTTTCGTTTTCCTTCTAGTTGCAGGGGAACAGAACAGATTTACCATATTCAAAAACCCTCTTTCTGGAACTGATCTGAGTTTGAAAAAGGTGGAGCCTGAAGTAACATGTGGGAGTACTTTTCATTCTCATTCTTGCACATCTTACTCACCTCATTGGAAAACATTATTTCTCTTTATCTTTCAAGGTGACCCAAAAGCATCCAAAACTGGGGCTCCAAGAAGTATAGTATGTGTCCTCTAGTGAACTGCCACATGCTACAATTCATTCTTTGAACGTAAAAATATCAAAACTACGTAATCATTAAAAAGAATGAATTTGAACTAAGAATTGATGTTTATAATGAGTGCAAAAAGCAAGTCCTCACAGTAAGTATGTGAGTCCATTTAAAATATTTACACATATTTGCCTGTAAAAGGCATGGAATGATGCACACAGTGGTTGACTGGAGAGTGGGACTGTGATGTGCAGAGAGGGTTAGGAAGGGGACTTGGGCTTTTTCCTTTATTCATTGTCTGGATGTTTACCCAAGTGTGTACTTAAATTCTTAAAAATTAATTAGGGAACATCACACACATCCACCAAGAATCCTTATCAATCTTTACTGCATTAAAAGTCTGGGAAACTGTTAAATTCTTGGTTTGACTGGTTCCATGGAGAGTTCAATTCTTTCACCAGACATTCCTTAAATACCAGGTTCTTTGCCTGGCACCAGGCTACCAAGATCAATAATACCTGGTCTACGACAGGATGGAAATCTGCTCCAAAATGCAGCTAGGAGGAAAAGTGAATTTGTAAGAATGGACACCGTCATCACTAGGGATACAACAGCACCCTCACTTGTCTCATAATTGGCCTTCTGTAGGCTTCATCCTTCAGCAGCGCCACTGGCAGACGTCATCCTCTCATTCTTAAAAGTCGAATTTAGGATTAAGACTCCAGTTAATACGGCTGAGCGGGAAGTGTCCTTGGGGAAAGAGAAGTCCCCAGAACAGATCCACTGGGGTATCCAGAATTGATTTTGCTGCTGCACACAGACTCCTGTCTTGTCTGGAGTCTCTGCTGAGTAATGTAATTTCTGGGACAGCAAAGGGGCAGCTGATGACTTTGAACCAAATTTTACCTTTCAACTCAATCCAGGGAAATTGCAACAGAGTGACCGACGATGCAAAGTGCTATGTTGAATGCTAGATTGTGCTTTATTTTTTCCTCCCAACTTCACGTTTCCATGCACCAAAATGTTGATGCTACAAATATTGGATGCCACGCTTACCTGACAGGCTTCTTCCATCCCACCTGGGCGCAGAGGCTCTGAGCGAGCGCGCGAACCGTGGCTGGAGCCCGCCTCTCGCGGCCGGAGCGGGCTCGGCGGGCCGCGGGTTCCCCTGCTGGCCCCAGTGCCGGAGCCGCTTTGCTGCCGGGGCTCCCGCAGTCAGCCCCCCGCGCGCACGCGCGCTCCCCCGGGGCGGCCCCGGCGCCTCCAGCCTTCGGCAGGGCTGCGACTGGACAGTTCCAGCGGGTGGGGCGGGGCGGGACGGCTAAGGAGTGCTCCGCGACCACGTGATCGGCGCTAACATGGCGGCGCCCAGCGGCGTCCACCTGCTCGTCCGCAGAGGTAAGCACCTGAAGAACAGCCCGGTGGGGGTTTGCACGGTAGCTCACTCGCTAAGCACCCGGGTTCAAAGGGGTTACACACCCGCGCTCAAACATTTCGGCGCACACGAATGTACTTTCAGTTCTACCAATACACGCAGACACAGAAGCTGACAGAGGGACACGCCACAGGAATAGACACATTTATTCACTCGTCATTTGCCTGCACCGCGTTACTGCGTGGCATTCGCAGTCACTCCTTGAGGTTTATGGGACATTTTCTGAAGTTTTCTTCCCCCCGCGTCCGTTGTATGATTAGTGTAGCAAACTTACTTATTTTGGCTGCGGAGCGATGAATCTTCGGTAACTCGGCAATGCCCCTGCAGTTGCCACAGAGAAAGCAATTGGTGTTTGTTGTGTCTGTTGGCATGATACAATACGTCTTTTGGGGAACTTGCAACATGTGATTATTCTGTTATAGTGACTTAAAGCGAAGAAGAGAAATCATGCCTGGGTAACTCTCAGTAGGTGTTATCCTTGCGTGAGTGGTGAGATTTTAGTAAATGTACAGATACTTTTGCAGGTAAATTAGGGAAATCCTTGTTGGAATTGAACTAGTTTCTCATTCTTGGTTAGAAAGAACTGGGAAGTTGTATCAAGGATTGGGAAAGAGGGGAACTAACGTGTTTTGAGGAACTGCTTAGGTGTCAGGCATGTAGAAACAGCAGTCCTGTGAGGTAAATATTATTTTCATAGTAAATAGGTACTGTTTATTAAGTGCTTTTTAAGTACGTGATACTGTGTCAGCATCTTACATATGCTAGCTACGTTTTAAAACCTAATGAGTTAGTTCACCGTTCAGCAGCGCCTATACTAAAATCGGAAGGATACAGAGAAGATTAGCGTGACCTCTGCGCAAGGATGATATGCAAATTCATAAAGCGTTCCATATTTTTTGGAATTAAAATTTTAAGATTACAAATAAATAAAGGAACACTGTACTGTGAAAAATAAATAAAACCCAATGATTTAGGCATTACTCCTGGTTTGCAGACGAGAAAAGTGAGGCAGCGAGGTTAAGTAATATGACTAAGGTCACACAGGTTGTAAGAGGAGCCACGGGAAGATCTGAAGTGAGAGATGTGCAAGAAGAAGGTGATGTAAGCAGTATTTTTGGACTGGTTGGATGTTAGAGTGGAAGTCAACATGAGAGTGCAGCCCTGTGAAAAGAGCCCCAATTTACATCTCTTAAGATCTGGGCTCCGGGCCAAGCTCTGTTTACTAATCAAGTTACTTTTCTGTTTTCTCTTTTGGCAAGAAATAATGGTGTTTAGACTTTTTTGTGTACCCCAGGTAATGGTGAAGAGGATCTGGGGAGATAGTCAAAGTGGAGATGGAACCACTGTGTGTGTATATGTGTATATTACGTATCTACACATATATGTGTGTGTATATCTATATAATCCCCACAGATTACAGAAATAACTTTTTTTTTTTTTTTTTTTTTTGTCTCTAATGATTTTGACAAATGGTGGTTCAGACAGTCCTGGGAAAGACTGCTATAGGGAAGCCATAACCCATTCCATTATATCCCACAGTGCTGCAACAACTAAAAGAGGGATCTTCTGATTAGAAAAGGGAGATAAAACGTGTCATCAGGGAGAGGTTTAGTGACCAAAAAAGGTTGCTTTTATGTACTCTCCGTAGCTAGTTTTAATTTGCAGACACGTCATCCTGTACCACCTGCTCCCCAAACCCCTAGGATGGAAAACGAAGGATAAATTCAGGAAGGCTCCTCTCCTCTCTTTTCTTCCTTTCACAGACTCGAATTTATGTCAGTCAATTCACTATAAGTCTTTCTGTGTCAGGGTTTATCATCAGCATCTGTGTGCATCTTTCCCTCCTGGAAAACAGGAAAAAAAGGGCACGAGGTTTTTCTCATGACTCTCCAGCCCACTGTAGCTTTAGTCACTGTATACCGCATAGAGTAGTTACAAACCTCGTCTCAACATCCCCACTCCTAATTGTTAATTCTTGTTCAGGGGGAATTATGTCTTATCTGTCTCGTTCAATAGGCACAGTAACAGGCTCAAAGTTATACTTATTAAACATACTGAATTGAGAGGCTGTTAAGACTTTTTCTCTGCCGTCATGGGCTAAGGGATGGGTAGAAACTATGAGTAGCGACACTGGAAAGAAGAAAGGACAGATCAGTCTCTTGAAAGCAAGAGATAAGGTAAGGAGAGCCTCTTAGGAGTGAAAGTATTCCCCGGTATTAGTACCGGCAGGAAATCCCAGATCATGGCACATAATGCCTACTCCCAGGCTCCAAGAACTCTGCTTAGTCTCACTCCCAACCCCACTTACAGGAATCCTTGATCCAGCTCCTGAAGGCACTACACAGGATTCTTTGTATGGGAAGGAATGGGAAAGGCAAGTAATTGAGACATACTTTCTCCTTTACACTCTGGTCACTTTTATGAGCCAGTCTCTCCTGGCTTGTCTTTTACCTATCTGATTTTCCCAAACTTTCACTGTGCTCTGCTGTTAGGTTTCTAAATATTATTGTTCCCCAGGATTTTGTCCTAAACTTTCATCCCTGCTTTCTGTCTTTGTTGTCACCAATCAGATTTATCTACCTCAATGACTGTCAAATCTAGTTGATTTTTAAAAAATGAACAGAGTGTCTGCTGGAACCAGGCACCAGCCTCAGTGCCAGCTCTCGGTTGGATATCTTTTCCTAAATGTCTCCTGGGCCCCTTAAACTCAACAGATCCAATATAGAAATGAATATTTTTTTCCAGATCTTCTTCTGGGCCTATAGACTCTATCTCCATCAATGGTATTACCATCCAGTCAGTATCTAAGTAAAAGCATTTGAGTTCTCTTGGTCCCCACCATTTTTTAAAAATTTCTCTGTCCAGTGAGTTAGTAAATCCTATTTCTTTTTTCTTTTTTTTTTTTAAGATGTAACTAATTTCTTTTTTTTTTAAAGATTGTATTTATTTATTTATTTGACAGAGAGAGAGTGCACAAGCAGGGGGCATGGGGAGAGGGAGAAGAAACCTCCCCTCTGAGCAGGGAGCCCCACACGGGGCTCAGTCCCAGGACCCTGGGATCATGACCTGAGCCAAAGGTAGATGCTTAACCATCTGAGCCACCCAGGTGCCCCAGTAAATCCCATTCCCCCCTCCCACAACTATTTATTTACTTATTTATTTTTAATTCAAGTATAATTAACCTATAGTATTATGTTACTTTCAGATATACAATATAATGATTCAACAATTCTGTACATTACTTGGTACACATCATGATAAATGTACTCTTACGCCCAGTAAATCCCATTTCTTGGATCCCTCCAGTTTTCTGCATGGTCTAGGTATAAGTCTTTACCATTCCTTAGCTAGACAGGGCCTTTGTAACTGGTCTCCACCTCTGTCTATCCTCTTCCCCACAACTATAGTTCTTTCTCTAAAATTCTGCTCTGATTATGATGCTTACCTGCTGAAAAACTTCTGGGAACTCTTCATTGCTGAGACAAAGTCCCTTAGCATGGAAAGCCGACTCTAGGACAGTCTGGCCTCACTTTGTCTTTTCAGCCTCATCTCCTGTCAGTTCCCTTTCCTCACATCACTGCTAAGGTTTACCATTGTGTGCCTCCTTAATTGTGCTCCTTAGTGTCCTTTTTCACCTGATAAACCATTCGTCCCTTAAGGCCACACCTACGTGCCATCCCTCCTTTAAGCTTTCTTTGCTTCTGCCCAGCCAAACTATTATATAGCACTTGGGGCGTATGTTTACCAGAACACTTGTCACCTGGCATCAAAGTATGTACACTTCTCTAAAAAATATTAGTTTACACCTCTGTCTCCCCACTAGAATGGGAGCTTCTTACAGGCATGTCTTACCTTCTTTATCTGCCTCCCCAAAGCCTGGAGCACAGTGTCTGCACATGGTAAGTACTCTGTTTCACAACTAAATGAAAACCCTTTTAGATTGCAACCTCCTATAGAAATATTTGTGAACTGAAGTTGTATGGTAAGCCTAAAGAATAATTACCTCAAAATGTCAGTTTTCTTCACATAACAGCCCTAGATAGTGAATTTTTCTCCCTTCCTTCCTTCCTTCCTTCCTTCCTTCCTTCCTTCCTTCCTTTCTCTCTTCTTTCCTTTCTCTCTTCTTCTCTTTCTTTTTTATATCGCACCTCTCTCCAAAAATAAGGCCATTTTACTTCTGTGTATCTTTTTTGGCAACTATGAGAATTTTATTCTGGGTTATTTGAATTGTGAATCAGACTTGTAATTAGAAAAAAAGAAGTTGAAATGGGGGAAGGGAGGAAATCTAAAAGAGAAGAGCTTGAAGTTTAAGCAGTGTAGCCATGGGAGAGATGAAGGAAGCTGATGGAAGTAAACCCTTGCACCTAAGCACTATCCTGCTGTACTTCCACAAGCCATGTGGAAGGAGTTGACACTGTGGGAGGAGAGGGGGCAGACTGTTGGCAAGTCTGGCAGAAACTCTAAGAAAGGCACAGCTGGTGGGTGTGTGAAATAGTCTGGTCTCTCCAGAGGGCTGTGTGGCAATGTCTGTCAAGATGTAAAGTATACGTGCCTTTTACCTAACAATCCTGCTTTTAGGAATTTATCCTAAGAGAACAATAGGATGAGTATGCAAAGGTGTTTGAATAAGATTTTATGTTGGTAATATTGGACAGAATCTGAAATGGCCATTGGTAAGAGAATGGCTATGTAAATTGTGGTTCCTCCATGCACAGAGTGCTATGCAGCCATTAGAAAAGATGATGTCGAGGGGCACCTGGGTGGTTCAGTCGGTTAAGCGTCTGACTTTGGTTTCAGCTCAGGTCATGATCTCAGGGTCATGAGATCGAGCCCTGTGTGGGGCTCCACGCTCTAGCTGGAATCTGCTTGAGATTCTCTCTTCCTCTCCCTCTGTGCCTCTTGCTCATGATCTCTCTCCTTCTAAAATAAATAAGTAAATCTTAAAAAAAAAAAAAAAAAAAGATGATACCAATGTACTGTAGACCTAAATAGTCATTGACACATATTGAGAAAAAAAAGGCAGGGTATAGAACAGTTTATCCCACTTATGTAAAAGTGCATATCTTTGCTTTCTTGTGCACAAAGAGATATCTCAAATGATGTTCACCCAGATGTTCATAGTTGTTATTTCTAGATGGTGAGATTGGACTGATTTTTACTTTTTTGTACTTGATGTGTTCAAATTTTATATATTGAGCATTTTTTTTTAAAGATTTTATTTATTTATTTGACAGAGAGAGAGACAGCCAGTGAGAGAGGGAACACAAGCAGGGTGAGTGGGAGAGGAAGAAGCAGGCTCATAGCGGAGGAGCCCGATGGGGGCTCGATCCCATAACGCCGGGATCACGCCCTGAGCCGAAGGCAGATGCTTAACGACTGCGCCACCCAGGTGCCCCTATATATTGAGCATTTGTTATCCAAATATTATGTAATATATCCAAATAGAATATTTGTATTATTATTCCTTACTATACTATCATTTAAGATACATATAATTATACTAATATTTCATTATTCTTGGGGTTTTTTTAGTTTAACAAATGTAAAAATATTTACAAGCGCTTCTGCTAATTTGTTACTCAAAGGCCATTGATTCTTCCACTGAGAATTCTCTTGCCATAGTGGTTTTTCAAAAATTTAACCTCCAGGTAGGGGAGGGCTGTTTTACCTCATGAATTAAGTAGTTCAAACTTTTGTCAACTGACCTGAGACCTTTACTATCTTGTGCTAGGAAAATGTATCCTCAATTTTGCCAAGCCAAGTTAGAATTAAGTTTTAGGATGTAGTCTTTGTGCAATTTGGAAAATGCTAAAGGAGCTTCCTGTGACTTAAACTCTACTCGTGTTGATAGCCAGAGAATGAAATGGATTTTTGCTAATATGGTATTTTTTAACAAATACCGTCCAACCCTATTATAATACAGCTTGTTACGTATAGATTAAGACATACTTAATAATCAAATCATGGCCGTAAATTCTCTAAAGTCAGGCATGTCCCTAAAGCCATATATGCTCTTATGTTTTTCCTCTGCTTGAAACAGCTTTCTATAACGCAATTAGCTCCTGTCTCCTATTGAAATTATAAAATCTCAGTGCACAGTGTAGGCTATATAGACCTTCACTGATGAATCCTTGCAGTCATTCAAAAGAAAAAAAAAGCATGATGTTGACCTGGATGTGTTGACAAGGAATGATATCTACAACATATATTGCTTGGAAAAAGCAAGTTATAGAACAGTTTAATATAATCCCATTTTGTAAAATGAAACACCAGTATCTTCATCTATGTCTAAGTGTATAACATTCAGAGAGAGGAAGAGAAAATATTGAATACTCAGTTTCTGTGAAATGCCCACTTTCCCCAAGCACTGGAGATCTTTGAAAATGCAGAGTGGATGCTGTATATCTTAGGGAATTTGGCAAAGATGGAAGGAGAATAATATGTGTGTAGAGCTTCACTTGAACATCTTATTTTACAGTTAAAATAGCTTTTTCTTGTGGAGATGGGATTTCTTTTTTAGCTTTTGAACATGGATAATTTCTTTTTTTTCTAAAGATTTTATTTACTTATTTGAGAGAGAGAGGGAGAGTGTGTGTGTCTGTGTGTGTGTGTGTGTGTGGCACGCAAGTGGGAGGAGGAGCAGAGGGAGAAGCAGACTTCCCGCTGAGCAGGGCACCCTACTTGGGGCTCAATCCCAGGACCCCCGAGATCATGACCTGACCTGAACTAAAGGCAGACGCTTGACTGACTGAGCCACCCAGGCACCCTGGAATATGGAGAATTTCCAACATACACAAAAGTAGAGAGAGCACTAAAATAAACTCCCACATACCCATCACCTACTTATAATAATCACCAACTTATGGCCACTCTTGTTTTATCTTTATCTCTAGCCACTCTCTCCCTGAAACTGGATTGTTTTGAAGCACATCCCAGATATCATATAATTTCATCTGTAGATATTTCATTATGTTCCCTGAAAGACAGGGAGCTCTTTTTATTTTCTTCATATATTCTACATATGAGTTCTAGATTTTTCAGTTGTGCTTTTTTTTTTTAAGATTTTATTTATTTATTTGACAGAGAGAAAGACAGCCAGCAAGAGAGGGAACACAAGCAGGGGGTGTGGGAGAAAAAGAAGCAGACTCCCAGTGGAGGAGCTTGATGTGGGGCTTGATCCCAGGACCCTGGATCACGCCCTGAGCCAAAGGCAGACACTTAACAACAGCCACCCAGGCGCCCCTCAATTGTTTCTTTTCTTATAGTTTCCATTTCTCTGTTGAGATTCCCAGCTGTTCACTCATTATGTCTACCTTTTCCTTTAAGTACTTGAACATACATATTTTTACTAACCATTTTTAAAGTCTTTATCTGTTAATCTGTCACTTCAGTGATTTCTGGGTCTGTTCCTGTTTTACTGACTGCTTGGTTTTCTATTCTTTCAACCATTTCTTTTTAGTTACAGTTTGTGTTCAATGCAGATCAGTCCTGTAACATGAGAAGTTACTATGAATCAAAGCATAAATACACAAACACAAGGTACAACCCAAAACAGATGTATAGCATTCAGATATGAAACAAAAGGGAGTGTTCATTCACACACACACAGCAGCTTGAGATCTGTTGGGTATGGTAGTTCAGTGTAGGTTCCTGAAGATGGGAGAACATGTCTTTGCTTATTAAGACTGCTGTGCCCCTATTAGATATTGGAACATCTAAGCATTAGCATGTGATCATGCAAACAAAAGACCTTAAAGAGGGTCTATTTTTAAAAAGCTTTCTGTGCATTGAGGCAGTTGTGAAAAGATTTACTCTCCAGAGTCAAGCCCACGTTAGGCTTAGGATCAAGTTCTAACTATCTAAAAATACTGACTGAGAACAGAAAGTATTCCAAATATGGGTATTCTGGTTGAGGGTTTTGTTTTTTTTTTTTAAGATTTATTTATTTATTTTGGGGGGGGTTGCCTGGGTGGCTCAGTCAGTTAAGCGTCTGCCTTTGTCTTGAGTCACAGTCCCAGGGTCCTGGGATTGAGCCCTGCCCTGTGTTGGGCTCCCTCCTCAGTGGGGAGCCTGCTTCTCCCTCCTCCCTGCTTGTACTCTATGTCGCTATCTCTGTCTCTCTCTCTCAAATAAATGAATAAAATCTTAAAAAAAAAAAAAAAAGAGGAAGAAGAAGGGAGAGAGAATGCATGCAAGAGGACAAGAGCAGGGGGAGGGGTAGTGGGAGAAGGAGAGAAGCAGACTCCTTGCTGAGCACAGAGCCCAGTGCTGGGCTGGCTCCCCCAAACCTGAGATCATGACCTGAGCTGATATCAAGAGTCTGATGCTTAACCGACTGAGCCACCTAGGCCCCTCTCTGGTTTTAAAAAAAAATTTACAGAAAGAGTGTAAAAGTCTTTCTGAATTTAATGTAAGTAAGCTTCCAGTTTTCACTTCCCAGATACTTGATTTACAGTTTTGGCTTCTGCACATATTTGTCTTTTTAATTTCAAGACTTGACAATTTTACCTTCAAAACAGATACGTTTTTAATTTGTAAAAAGTGTTCAACATATGCAGAAATAAAAAGTATTTTGAAATTAATTGAGGTCAATGTACTTTGACTCTTTGGAATCACTTTAGCTACATGAATCTCGTGCTTTTGTTGAGTAGGAATAGGTGATAAAAACAAAAATAGGTGATATAAACAAAATTCACTCGTTATGCTTTGATTTGGGGTAGATTCCAATCCATTGCTCTGGCACATGTCAATAACTAGATAAAAAGTCAAATGCAATGTCAAACCCAAAGCCTCAGAGGGGGAAGAGTTCGTTTCTCAAAAAGAACAGTGATAGCTTAGCAATGTAAAACTTTGTATCCAGAGTACAACAGTGTATTGAGGATTTATAGTAATGCCTAGAAATTTCTTCTAAAGGAGCTCATGGAAAGCTTTTTGTATTACCTGTTTTATGGCCTTAAAGATTTAATGAACCAAATGAAAATTGAATCTCTCTGCCACATTCCATTCTTTGTCTCTAAGGTAGGAAAAAAATTCTCATTTTCTTTCTTTTCTTTTCTTTTCTTTTCTTTTCTTTTCTTTTCTTTTCTTTTCTTTTCTTTTCTTTTCTTTTTTTAGAGAGGGAGGGGAGGCAGAGGGAGAGAGAGAGAAACAGCCTCCATGCCCAGTGCAGAGCCCAATGTGGGGCTGATCTCACAACCCTGAGATCGTGACCTGGGCTGAAATCAAGAGTCAGACTCTTGTTTTTTTTTTAGATTTTATTTATTTATTTGACAGAGACAGACAGCCAGCGAGAGAGAACACAAGCAGGGGGAGTGGGAGAGGAAGAAGCAGGCTCCCAGTGGAGGAGCCTGATGTGGGGCTCGATCCCAGAACGCTGAGATCACACCCTGAGCCGAAGGCAGACACTTAACGACTGCGCCACCCAGGCGCCCCAAGAGTCAGACTCTTAACTGACTGAGCCACCCAGGTGCCCCTATTCTCATTTTCAAAGTAGAGTTTTACATGTCCATATTTCTTAAGCCACATTAATCATCTCTTAACTCATTTTGGATGTTAATATTGACATTCATCATCTAGTCAAAACCTTCCCATGCTCTTCAATCAAATTTGTGATCCTCAGCATTTTCTGTGTCAGTAAGGTGTGGAATTAGCAGATTTGATGAAGACCTGTTCTTTCCTTATCACACTGGATGTCTAGATGCTATTTGAATTGGGTTTAGAAGATGGGGTAATATAGGTGTTTCTTGGCCTGATTCTCTAAACAGGATAGATATAGAAGGGATAACAAGATTATAAAGAGACTAGCTGTTGACTGCAGAGCACCACCAGTTACCTTGGCGGTGGCATTAGCTGGACTTGGGGCAGCCACGCTGTTCTGGGAGGAGCTACTCGAAACTGTTGTAACAGTTATTGGATTTGAATAAATCTGTGTGGGTAGGCACCGCGCCGGAAGCATTGGCCCCAGTCTGAGCCTGGCCACCATCTCTTTGCCCTTGTCTGCTGCATTGCCATCAGTGCAGGGTGCATCTCACTGAGTGCAGGGTGTGTGAAGAACCCCTGGCTTGGGGGACGGGGGGCATGGGTGAGGTCTGCTTTTTTTTCCCCATTGATTGCAGGTCCCATTTTTCTGCTTCTTTAAATGTTATCTAATATGTAATTGTATATGTGACATAATGAATGATACCTTGTACAGATCATGTTGTTTTCCTTTAAAATACATTGAGTTTTGTTGTGACAGGCAGTTAAATTACTGGCAGATCTTTTTGGTTTCACCAGCCTTGGTTTTATTCTTTGTTAGGGTGGATCTGTTTGTTTTGCCCTTAGACCTAGAGTGTAGTCCTCACTCTAGTGCAGAGCTCAGCAGACTTTTTCTACAGAGGGCCAGGTAGTAATACCTTAGGCTTTGTGGATCCTATGGTCTCTACTGCAACTCTTCAGCTCGCCAATGTAGTGCAAAAGCTGCAGAGATAGTATTAAACAAATGAGCATAGCTATATTCCAATAAAATTTTCTTTACCAAAACAGCGAGCGATGTCTTAATTTGCCCACCCTTGTTCTGCTAATGTGTAGTTCTTACTCCTAAGGCATGTCTTTCTGAGGTCTCAGTTAAATGACTTTTCAGCTCAGTGAGGTCTTTCAACTCTGTTTGAGCTGGGACTCCAACTTCCCGCAGCCCCGCAACCTCTAGAATCTCAGTTCACACTCAGCCTACAGCAGCCACTGTCTGGTAGACCTTGTGCCTCCCTTCCAGCACTGTGACACACAGATTCCCGCTGCGCCGGCAGCCAGACCTCTGCTGTCTGCCTCCCTGACAAAGCAGCGAGGTGCTGTGGTTGGCTCATCCTCCACCTGCAAATGCCACAATTGGAACGGTTTCCCCTGGCAGAACACTGGGGACAGTCTGGGTTCACTCTGTGTATTTGTTTGCCCTCAAGGTTCACTGTTGGCATTGTTCAATATCCAGTGCTAAAACATAGCTCCTTCATGTTTTGTCTAGTTAATTTAGTTGTTTAGGACAGGAGGGAATTCTAATAACAGTTATGTCAACACGGCCAGAAGAGAAAGTCACTTTTTTTTTTTATCTATAGGTTTATTTTCCCACTTTTTGGTCTTTTTTTCTTGAAGTTTATTTGTTGAATCCACGTTCTGGATTTTGCGGGTTATATATCTAATGGGGTCATTAAAAATGTTCCTCTGTAAACTCACCGTTAGATCTAAGGCCTGACCTGATTTAGGTTAGACTTTTTTTGGGGAACAGGGGCACGAATACTTCATAGGGTGTTGCTTTTTGCGATGTTAGTGGCCACTGGTGATCATTACTTGGCTCCTTTAGGTAATTGGAGTTTGTAAAATGGCAGTATTTTAATCCGATCATTCCTTCTTGATTTCTTGTTGAAAAATGTCTACGGAGAGAAACTTTCTCATCAAGTATTAATTACCCTGATAGACCTCATCCTGGAAAGTTAAATGCTTGATTTGTTCTCTTTATTTACCAGTTTTTAAATAACAAGTTTTTCCTCCAAAAGTGACCAATGAGTTGTTATTTAGAATAATGTGGATTTATTTTTAATTGTGTATCTACTTCTTTAATTTTATGAAAGTATATGAAAGGATCATGCAGTGTTGAAACAGAATCCTAAGGCAGGATTGCAAGATTCAAGATAGAAAACCAAAAGTTATTGACAGAAGTAGCAATTTTAAAAATGAGTTTAGGGAATTCTTACTATAACTTAATGTTAGAGTAGAAGACTATAAGGTAAGAAAGGGTTGAATGTCCTCCAGAGCTTGTTGCAAGTTGAGTCTCATAGTATTAGTCATTCACACTATAGCAAGAGACTCAGTTTTGCATCTAGTGAAATGTCAGATCTTGTGCTTACAATAAATATGCTTCTTAATATCCAAAGGGTCATTGTATATAAGAAGAAAGGCAACTGGGTAATGATCTGATTTGGGATGCTGTCTCTACAACTTATCACATGAATGAAAAAAAGTAACTTAATTTTCTACTCAACTTTGCTGTGACCCTAAAACTGCTCTAAAAATTAAGTCTAGGGGTGCCTGGGTGGCTCAGTCAGTTAAGCATCTGCCTTCGGCTCAGGTCATGATTGCAGGATCCTGGGATCAAGCCTAGTGGTGGGCTTCCTGTTCAGTGGAAAGCCTGCTTCTCCCTCTCCCTCTGCCTGCAGCTCCCCCTGCTTGTACTCTCACTCTCGCTCTCTGTCAAAAAACTAAATAAAATCTTTAAAACAATAAAAACAAATAAAAATTAAGTCTATTTAAAAAATAACTTAAACTTTCTGAATTTCACTTTCTTCATCTGTTAAAAAAAGGAGGGGGATATAAAGTCGTCTAAGTCAAATGAAAATTAAGTGAGAGAACCTGTGACAACACCTAGCGTAAGAAAAGCCCCTTTCCTTGTGGCAGTTATTCTCCATTGGTTGAAGCAATCGCAAGGCAGCCCAGAATCAGGGGAGTGGACATAGGAGTCCTTCTTAATGGGATAAGTGTCAGTTGCAACAATCTAAGGCTGTTTCTTGAATGCAATGGGAAGAGAAGGAATGAACTTTCCAGATATATGCAAAATTTTGTCTATATGAGGAGATTTCTGAAAGAAGATAATATGCATGGTTTTCATTAATTTCCTAAAGTAAGATGTGATCTGAAAAAAAAAAAAGCTTTTCCCCTAGATTGTCAAAATTCTTTGATACTCCTCCCATGGAAAAGTGGGGTCTATGTCCCCTCCCCTTGAATCTACACTGTCTTGTGACTTCTTCAACTGAAAGAGAATGGGGGAGGTGATGCTGTTTGACTTTCAAGGCTGTCATAAAAGGGGGTAAAAAGGGACGCAGTCTCTGCCTTGTTCACTGGAACAGTCATGCTTAGAGCCCGAGTTGTCTTGTAAAAAACCCAACTTCCCTGGGGCGACCGTATTGTGAGAAGGCCAAGTCACTTGGGGAGGCTACTTGAAGGTGGTCTGGTCAGGAGACCTAGTTTTTGAGTCATCGCATCAGCAGACATGTGAGTGAATGAGCCTTCAGAGGGTTTCAGCCTCAACCATTGAGTCATCCTCAGCCTTCAAGTCTTCTTGACTAAAGGCCTTAGACCTCAGACAGCCTCAGACATTCATTTTTGAATTCCTGACCCAAATAATCCATGAGCATAATAAAATTATTAGGTTTCTTCTTTTATACTTTCAAGTTTTGATTAACTTGTTATACAGCAATGGTAACTGGAACAGTTTATAATACTTAATAGCCAGCAATAACTAATTGTCAATAGAAAGTCTACAAAGAGCTATTTGGGAGTACATGCAGGCATGTACTGTCTCCTGCAAATCTTGGAGTCACCACACACAACAAAGTATAGGTTCTCGCCAGATATAAAATTTATTCATAGCCTTGATGAAGTTTATCAGTCTGGAATAATTTTTATCATAAGTGATAGTACTTAATATGATGGCTGACATTCCATTTTTACCAGGTTTCCAGGAGAACTGAGCTAGAAAATTAACCCAAGATCAAATTTGTCAATAGAGAAATTTTCATCGAGAAAAAGCAAAGTAGCAATATTACCATTGGGCAGAAGAGAATTTAGGGCAAAAAGCATCAAACAGGACAGTGAGGTTCATGCACCTTTTCTCTCTGTACACTCACCATTCATTCCTTTAATGATCTCATCAGTCCCATGATCCATTAAGCTGTCAACTCCCATATTTATGCCTTCAACCAAGACCTTTCTCCTAAATTCTAGGCTCATACATCCAACCACCTACTGAACATTTCCACTTAGATGTCTAATAGACATCTCAAAATCAACATGTCCAAAACTCCAAAACTGGATTTATAATCTCTTCCCTAAAATTTGCTCCGTTCCAAAAACTTCCCTACCTTAGTTGATGGTAGTTGATGGTCAGTTTCTCAGACCATAAACCTTTGAATCACCCCCAGTCCCTTTCTTTTTCTCCCTCTATAATTCTCTGCCAAGAAATCCTGTTTAATCTAACTTTATGATATACCCAGAATGCATTTTTGTCACACACACACACATCCCAACTGTCACCGCCCTGAGTTGAGCCACTGTCGTTTCTTTCCAGGATTACTGTAATAACCCACTGCTGGTCTCCCTGTTTCTACCATTGACCTCCTCAACTCGATTCTCAACACAACAGCCAGACTGAACTTTTAAAAATGTCAGTCAGATCATGTCACTCTTTTGTTCAACACCTATTTCACTCAGAGTAAAAGCCAAAGTCCTTATAACATCCTATGAGGCCCTACTCATAACACTTTCTAACACACTGTATGATTTACTTACTTTTCATTTTTGTTGCTGTTGCCCATCTCCCCCCGCAGAATGCAAGTTCCATAAGGAGAAGGAGTATGTTTTGTTCCCAGTGTATCCCATGTACCTAGAACAGTGCCAGACACGTAATAAACATTTCATAAAGATTTTTTTGAACGAATGAAAAGTGGCTGTTAATGTTGTTTCAATATAGTTATTAATAATCTATGAATCAAATAACATGTTAAAATACATAAAGCAAGAGCTGTTAAAAGCAAAAGGATAAAACTACAATCATAGTGAGAAACTTTAGCATGCCTCTAATTTGGCAATTTCAGTAGACATAATAAGATTACTGAAGTTCAGAATGTTATAATTAGTAAATCTGATTTAGTATTAAATTTGATACCTTGGATTAAAGATTGTTTTTACAAATATACATGAAATTGGGATAAAATTTGATGTTATAACACTAAAAACTTCAAAAAGTTCTAGAAAGAAAAATTATGTGAACTACATTCTCTGATCACAAAGGAGTAGTGTACAAATTAACAGGGAGAAAGAAGAGATGTGACCCACATGTTGTAGAAACACAAATAAGGAACCTAAATAATGAAGACTGTGACACTAGCACTGCAGTGGACTTGGAATCCACATTTCTTGCCCTCTATGAGTTCACAGTCTTTTAGGGAGACCAGACATGTAAGTCAGTTACTGCAACAGAGTAAGATAGAGGCACAGACAGAAGTAACCAAATGGTGCAATGGGATCATCCAGTATAGACTGAGGAATCTTCAGCTTCACAGAGGAGAAGACTGGATTGAGTCCTGCTGTGCAAGGAGGGCTGGTCAGATGAAGAAGTCTAGAGACAGAGGGTGTCCAAAGGTACCCTCTTATCCAAAGGCAGAGACAGAGGTGAGCACCTCTGCAGCCTCTGGGAGCTTTGCTGGCTTAATATGGTAGGCAAGGAGGGTGAGAGCTAGGGGTTGGAGCCAGCTACTTTTGGCAGTAAATATGCAGGATTTGGGGGCCACCTGAATGGGCCAGCTGAGCACAAGTGTGAGAAGGGGTGAAGATACTAGACTTCTCCCTTACGGTTAGAGGAAATGGTAGGTATGCATGTAGATAGTTCTTCAAGTGGGAGAGGGAACAGAAAATTGAAGAAGCTCCTCATTCCCCCAGTGACTTCTATTTCTTTCTGTACATGTTTACAGAGATTGGAGATGAAGTGAGGTAAGGGATTGAGAAATAGGAGAGGAAACTGATAAGGGATAATAGAAGGATTGCCCAGCAGTGCTGAGATCCAAGTGAAATTAGAGACCGTGTATTTGTAATGGCCCCATTTATTGCCACTGTGTGATTTTCTCCAAATGGGCATCATCTTGTATGTATGAAAGAGTGAAAGTAGATAGTGGAATTGACTGGAGTTTTCCAGTTGGATGCCCTGGAAAGACCAAGGAGTAAGAGACGTGGGTGGTTGGCAAGAAGGGGATTGATTTAATGAATTCTAGAGTCTACCCTAGGTTGTAAGTTTCCTAGAGACATGGACCCTGTCTGTTTCATTTGTTTCTGGGTCCATTATTATTATAATGAATAATCTAGGATGTAGAAGTAAAAAGAGAAGAGGCTGATGGTTTGGGGGGAAAGGGAGTTGTTCTAAGATGATAATTACCAGCAAGGTCAAAGAACAGGTATAGTGGGAATGAAGAGTGAGAGAACTGGAAAGTTCTGCAGTTTTCATGATGGAGGTGACTTCTGAGCGGACTCACACAGTTTTTAATTTAATTGGAGGAAGCAGCGTAATACATTTAACAGTGCAAAACATATAATGGGGCTCTGAGAATAAGAGGAAGAAAGGCTCGTTTGGAGGGGGAGTGCTCACTTCACAGAAGAGATGATGGTTGAATTGCGCCTTGACAGATGAGTCAGGAGGTCAGCAGGGAGCCTGGGGGTGGGGCCATTTCTAAGGGGGTAGGGCAGGGCAGTGGTGGGAAAACCATGTGGATACAGGAAAAATCAAGATATGGAGGGCTCCGGAATGGAGTGTTTGGCTAGAGCTGAGCATTTGTGTAAGGGACTTATAGGAGATGATTAATAATACAGGTTAGGGCCGGGTCGTAGAGGGCCGTGAGGGCCAGCTGAGGGTCTGTCTTATGGGCAGCAGAGTGTTTCGACAAATAAATGAAGTGGGGTCTCTGTTCAGATGTGCTGTTGGTGGTGTTCTGGGTGTATTGGAGAGGAAAAACCATTACAGGTCAGTTGGGAGGTAGTGGCGGAAACAGAGAAATGGGGGCCTGAACTAATGCAGTGACTACAGGAAGAAAGGGGAAAGATGGATGCAGGAGGAATGATGCAGGGGAGAAATCCACAGGCTCTGGTGGATAGAAAGGGACTTATGGAAGGAGAGGAGTTGCCAAAGCAGAACAGGAATTGGCAGAAACCAAGAGGCTCAGGAGGAAGCTCCTGGGTGGCTCAGTAAAGGTCAGTGAATTTGGCCACAAGGAAGTCGTGGTGACTTGGACGAAAATTTTAGCAACGGAAGGAACTGATGAAAAGTGATGGTGGCGGCTGTAGAGAAGTATGGAGGAGTTTAGTTCTTAAAAAAACAAACAAACAACGACTTTATTGAAATATAGTTCACAGACCATACAGTTCACCTATTTAAAGTGCATAATTTGGGGCACCTGCGTGCTCAGTCGGTTAAGCATCCAACTCTTGGTTTCGCCTGAGGTCATGATCTCAGGGTCGTGAGAGAGAGCCCTGCATAAGGCTCCGAGCTCAGTCCAGAGTCTGCTAGAGATTCTCTCTTCCTCTCCCTCTGCCCCTCCTGCTCGTGCTTTCTCTCTCAAGTAAGTAAATAATTCTTTAGGGGGAAAAAAAAAAAGAAAGGGAAGGCATAAAGTTCTGTCCACTGAGAAGGCCCATTCTCATTAGGGTTAGAACACTAACAGCAACAAGCTCACCTGCTCACCGAGAAGATCTTGGCTTCAAAATGCCATTTTCCTCTTCCAAAAAAAGAAAAGAAAAGAGAGGAGAGGAGAGGAAAAGAAAAGAGAAAAAGAAAGAAAGAAAGAAAGAAAGAAAGAAAGAAAGAAAGAAAGAAAGAAAGAAAGAAAGAAAGAAAGAAAAGAAAGAAAGAGAAAGGAAAGAAAGAAAGAAAGAAAAGAAAGAAAGAAAGAAAGAAAGAGAAAGAAAAGAAAAAGGAAAAAACCCAACAATACTCTTTGGAGAAATGGCTGATTCCAGAGCTGTGGCAGAGATAACAAATGAGCCTGGAATATCTTGTTCCAGAAAGTAATCAAAGAATGAAGTAATCAAAAAAGGAGGAGGACATGTAAAAACACAGAAGCCAGCATGAACTAGGCTCCCACTGGCCAAATCAGGGACAATATAAGGACCAAAATACAGGATAGTAACAGATTATAATCCACTAAATAAAATGGTAACTAAATAAATGAAAGAATTGAAAGTTTAATGAAAAACGGACAGGTGCTGTAAGATCGGCACATCACTTCTGTGATCTCCCTACCAAAGATACAGAACCTGAAATAACCATGAGCAAACATCAGATAAACCCAAACTGAGGGGCAGTCTACAAAATAACTGGTCTGCCATCTTCAAAGGTGTCAAGGTCATGAAAGTCAAGAAAAGACTGACAACTGTTCCAGTCGGAGGGGGACAAAAGAAACAAGGCAACCAGATGTAAGCCCTGAGCCTAATTAAACTGGACCCCTTTGCTACAGCTATAATGGGTGTTTGGGGACACGTGGGAAACATAAACAGAGTCTGAGAATTAAGTGGTGATAATGTATTGATATTAAATTTCTAATTTTGATGATTCTGTTCTGGTCATGTATAATAATGTTCTTGTTCACAATAAATATACGTTAAAAGAGTACGTGGTGATGGTTCATCAAGGCAGCAATTTATTCTCAAATAGTTCAGGGAAAAAAGGTCTTTGTATTTATACTTCCAACTTCTCTGTAAGTTTGCAGTTGTTTCAAAAACAAAACAGGGGCGCTTGGGTGGCAGAATTGTTAAGCGTCTGCCTTCGGCTCAGGGTGTGGTCCCAGCGTTATGAGATCGAATCCCACATCAGGCTCCTCTGCTATGAGCCTGCTTCTTCCTCTCCCACTCCCCCTGCTGTGTTCCCTCTCTCGCTGGCTGTGTCTGTCAAATAAATAAATAAAATCTTTAAAAAAAAAAAAAAAAAAAACAGAGGAATGCAGCCCACCAGATCTGTTGCATGTCTCAATCTCCCACAAATAGATTTTTAAATTCAAACCCCCAAAAGCAGCTATTTATGTGGAGGGGGGACTTCAAACCTCACTGAATCATGTACTTAGTGTGTGTTTCATTGTATGTAAATTCTACACTTTTTAAAAAGTAAAAATAAAGTTCTCTAACTTTATCCTGTGTCTTCCTCTAGCTGCCCATTTCTCAACTCCACTTCTGAGCAAAACCAAACAGTCTATACTCCATTTTTAATTTCTCTCTTCTTAATTTCTCTTAAATTGCTTTTAAAAAGATCTTAGGACTCCATCACTTCTCTTGTTAAAAAAATAAATCACCAAATCACTAAATCCCAAGAGTCCTTATGTTATGAGAACTACCAGCAACCAGCAGAACACCTGACATAATTGACTACTTCCTTCCCCTTCAAACACTTTCATCATTTGGCTTCCAGACACGTCATCCCCCCAAGCTATCCTTCTCAGTCACAGAGGCTTCCTTACTGTTCCCTGAACAGTACATTCTGCACATTCTGTACTTGCCATTCCTCTGCGTGTTAACACTATTCCTTGAGATATCTACACTGCTCACAAATTCATTTCTTTTATTTTCTACACAAATGTCACCTTAGCAGTAGGCCCTCATCACCCTGTATTTTCTCCCTAACATAAATCACTATTTTCCATGTATTTATGTCCGTCTCTCATAACCAGAATGTAAGCTCCATGAAGACAGGGTGGGGGAGAGGCAGAGGGAGATCAAGAGAGAGAATCTCAAGCAGACTCCCCACTGAGCGCAGAACCCGCCCCAGGGCTCGATACCATGACTCTGAGATCATGACCCTGAGATCATGACCCCAGCCAAAACCAAGAGGTTGCCAGTCAACCAACTAAGCTACCCAGGTGCCCCCAGTTTCTTCATTTTTAAAATCAGGATGATACAGGCCCTGACCTTACTGGGCTACTATGAGGATTTAAGAAACAATGCCTGCTGTGTTAACAAATTATCCCAAACAACAAACACTTACCACGTCACAGTTTCTGAGGGCCCGGAACCTGGGCGTGGCTTAGCTGGGTGCCTCTGGCTCAGGACCTCGCAGGACGTTGAGCTATTGGCTGGAGATACAGTCATCTCCCAACTTGACTGGGGCTGGAAGACCTGTTTCCAAGCTCATTCGCATGGCGCACAGCAGGCCTCAGTACTTGTGGAGACTTCACAGTTTTTGCCACCCATGTCTTTACACACAGGACTGCTTACAACATGGCAGCCTGCTTCTTCTAGAACTGGTGATCTGAGAGAGAGAGGATCAAAGTGCCCATGACAGAATCCACAGTCCTTCATAACCTGATCTCAGAAGTGACTTCCATCACTCCTGCCACATGCTGTCAGTCACACAGAACAGCAAAGTGTGGCAGACCAAGGTATGAATGCCAGGAGGCTGGGTCACTGGGGACCATCTACCGTTGGCTCTTAGCACAGTGCATGACACATAATAAGCCCTTACTAACTGTGTGTAGTGGTAGTATTAAGATATTATGAAGATGTATCAAGAAGAATGTGAAAGTCACTTACAATCTTACCATTTTGATAGAGTAGGCATTCCTAAAATGATTTTTTTTTCCCTAAGAAGGGCTACTAGTAATACAACCATGATTTTAAAAAATTTCTACCACATCCACAGACAAAGCTTATAAATTCCTGAAATATTAACTTAGGAAAGTTAAACTTGAGGTCCTTTTATCTCTTACATTTGGAATCTTTTCTTGTTTATCCTTCTCTTGGGCACTGTGATAATTCTGAATTTGGGGCATCATACTCTGTCTCTGTCATCAGTAAGTTTATGGTTTTCCTATAAGATCAAATAAAAATAGGTCAGGGATGAAAAGAACACCCTTACCACGCTCGCTGCCAACTGGCTGATGCTGCTGAAAACCAGCCCCTCTAGGAATTGATATTTCAAAAGACAGCTCTGTTGTCTTCTATCATTTCTCCCCTACTTTATGCTCTGTGAATAGCAGCTGTTCAGGGCATTGCTGAGCAATCAGAAAAGTGAGTGAGCGACACAGCAGGAGAAGGCTGGGGCGTAGGGAGGTGCTGTTCTCTGCTGATAGTGGCAGTAAGTGGGCAACGCGACAAACAGCACTATGATGGCCTGTTGGGAAGCGTGTGAAAGATTATCAATTACCTGGATTTAAAAAAAAGGAAAGCAGAAAGCCCTTGAACATCTCTTTCCGCAGTCACTTTTCAGCAAAGCCTTCTAGCTCAGGGGACAAGGAGACAGTGCAAGTTAAAGAAAAATCACAGCTGCCGCGGAGAGTCTTACAAAGTCGGCTCAGGTGCATCGGTCCTTGTGCTAGCTCCTTTTATAAGGGTCAGATGCATTTTCTATTACTGTTTTCTACTTTAATGTTACTGCTTTAATCATTAGACTACCACCAGTTCCTTCAGGCAATAGGAAGTGATTGAAGATTTAATGAGATTCATATTGCTTATGCTTAAATGTTGATGACTTCCTGCATGCATATTAATCATTCCTGACCTTCATCTTAAATTTCTTCCCAGTACAAATTCTCATCAAGCATACCTACTAGATCCTCAGTGTTCACCAAATACGTGGTTTGTTTCCAAGTACAGTAACTCTAATGTTCAGTGTGTGTCCGAGTTTTCAGTACCCTTGCTTGATTTGTCTTTCAGTTCTTACTATGACTGTAAATCTAATTTATGGGGAGAAAAATCAGCAACTCTTAACGGGGGATTTAGCCTAGTTTAAAAGACTGTTCTGTTCAGCAGACCTTGAACATGTCTTAATTGGCTGTCTAGGTCAGTATGGCCAACTGGCAACTCTCAGACCCAATCCAGGGCACAGAGCGTTTCTAGTGGCTTCTGCGTATGTGCTCCGGCTGTTGAGCAGCAGGACTCGGCCGCTGTCTCCTGCTTTGGCGGCCCCATCCTATAGTTCAGGCCTACCCCCTCCTGCCGCAGAGGCCTGGGAAACCCTGGCTGGCCACCTGGTCTCCTCACACCCAGCCTTCATGCATCTGCACCCCCACCCTTGCCCCAATTATCGCCTCAGCCACTTGGGCAGAGTTCCCTGAACTAGGACCCGGGGCAGGAGTTGCTCCAGTGTGTGAGAGGAGAGATGAGAGGCCCAGGGAATCAGAGGGAAGCTGAAAGTGAGGGTGAAGGGATGTGGGGGAAAAGAGGGAAAGGCTCACATCCTGGAAGAGAAAATAAATATGTAAGAACTTGAAGGCAAGGAGGTATGTGTACATAGAGACAGAATATAAGTGGGAAGAAGGTAAAAAATGAAAGGAGCTTGTGTTGGTGATGCCACTCGCTGAGATGAGACACAAGAGGTAAATCTGCGTGTGAAAGGGGCCACTTGAGAGAGAATAAAAGAGAAAAAGGGGAGAGCAAAACTACAGCTCTGCTTGGCAGAGCAGGACCACACACATCATGGGGAAACATGGTCTGACAAAGCTTTTCTTTCAGATTTGTGAGTGTATTTTTAACAACACCAAAAAAATGTATTGTTATAAAAAAGTAAAACCACAAATAGGGGGCACCTGGGTGGCTCAGTCATTGGGCATCTGCCTTCGGCTCAGGGCATGGTCCCGGAGTTCTGGGATCGAGCCCCACGTCAGGCTCTTCCGCTGGGCTTCTTCCTCTCCCACTCCCCCTGCTTGTGTTCCCTCTCTCTCTGGCTGTCTCTCTCTGTCAAATAAATAAATAAAATCTTTAAAAAAAAAAAAAAACAAACACAAATAGATATACCCTTGGAGGATTACATTACATTGAGACTATTTTAGGATGTCCCAAATATGTAGTCATTTGATTCCAAAGCATGGCCTGCTTGCTGTCAGGTTGGTTTTTTTAAATGTGGCTCATTCCAACCAAGAAGTTGGACAGTATTGATTTTGAGGACTTAAGTGCTTACCATTTTTTAAAAACAAATAAATGGGGGTATTTTTTTACATATAAATGCAAGTTTTTCAACTTTTTATCATCTGTGGATATCATTTAACTGAATAGGTGGGGAGATACCCGTTTTGTGAAATATATTTTTCATATTTAATAATAAAAATCTTTATTTTCAAAAAACAACTTTAAAAAATAGCCAGAAAATTTCATACCTTTTAACTCAATTATTTAACTCTACTTCTACAAATCTACATTCAGAAAATAACCAGAGATGTTGGCAAAGATTTAGTTTCAAGGATGTCTATTACTGTGTTGCTTATATTAGCAAAGAACTGGAAATACTCTAAATGTCCAATAAAATAGAGGAATGATTAAGCAAATTATGAGACATCTATAAAATGAGAGGAACTGTGAACAGTCATTCAACTACTTCCACACTGGAGTCAAGTGGCCTTTTAAAAAGCACCCTGAGGAGCACCTGGCTGGCTCAGTCAGGGGAACATGGAACTCTTCATCTTGGGGTTGTAAATCCGAGCCCCACATTGGGTGTAGAGATTACTTAAAGTGAAAAAAATTTTTTTAATTAAATAGATAAAAAACACACTGGGTCATTTACTCCCCCTTAGAACCTCTTGTTGGCTTCCCATTTCACTACCATGAAAATCCTGACTCCTAATGCCCACTGGCCTTGTCCTATCATCCCAGCTCTCTGGTCCCTCCACTCCTGTCTACTGGCCTGCTTTCCAGGTGTTCTAATTCCCTAAACCATTGCCTCCTTAGGATCTTTGCATATGCTGTTCCCTATACTGAGCTGTTCTTTCCCCACTCTTACCTGGCTAATGCCTGCTCATTCTTGAGGTCTTAACTTCATCAGGGGGATTTCCTGACCCCCTCTAGCACCCCCACACTCTACCCTCTAGTATATTCTCTCAATGCGGTGGTCCATGCTTCTCCTTTATAACACATATCACATTTTTTTAAAAAAAGATTTTATTTATTTATTAGAGAGAGAGAGTGCAAGCACAAGCAGGGGGAGAGGCAGAGGGTGAGGGAGAAGCAGGCTCCCCGCTAAGCAGGGAGCTCAACACAGGGCTCGATCCCAGGACCTGGAGATCATGACCTGAGCCGAAGGCCGACGCTTAACCGACTGAGCCACCAGGCGCCCCGCATACCACATTTTAAAAGATGTTCATTTGTGTGGTTGTTCTTTTAATGCCCAGCTCCCATCTGGACTTTGTCATTCCAGGAGAGTTCCTCAAGTTTATTCTCTGTCCCTTCAATTGAGGTTTTACAGATTTTTAATCTCTAAGAGTCTGTCTTGTGTGCCTGAAATTTTTCTAAATAGTATTCTGTTCTTGTTTCACTGTTGCTGTATTTTTCTTGAGCATGTTATTAATAGTTTTCTAGACATTTTCTTCTCTGTGTGTCCTGTTTCCTGTCTCTTTCTTTCTTTCTTTCTTTCTTTCTTTCTTTCTTTCTTTCTTTCTTTCTTTCTTTTCTTTCTTTTGTGTGGTATTTATCTTCTATAGAAGAGGGTTTCTCAGATAATTAGAAATCCACAGTTGGTTTCTTCTCTGTGAGCAGGGGATTTAAAAAGCTGAGTGGGCCCATGAAAGACAAGGAAAGACTGAAAAATTGTCAGATTGTAGAAGACTAGAGAGGTTTAATAACTAATTACATTGTGGAATACTAGATTGGATCCTGGAAGAGAAAAAGGGGTATTAGTGGAAAAATTGGTGATATTCAAATAAGATCTATACTTTAGGTAATTATGTTTAGTATTATATATAATAATTAGTTATTAACTATCCATATTTTAGGTACTAATGTTAGTTTCCTGGTTTTGATGATAAAACTATGGTTATAGAAAATGTTAACATTAAACTAAGCTGCATGGAGGATGTATAGGAACTCTGTACTTTTGTTTCCCTTTGAACTATTTTCTGTAAATTAAAATTATTTCAAAATAAAAAGTAAAAACAAGGCAAACTGAGTGAAAGCTCTGAGCAAGTGGTGGGGGATGGGTTGCTATGGGTCAGCTCTGAGCTAGGGAGTGATCTGGTGGGCCGTCATCCTGGGGAATCAGTATCAGGAGTCAGTATGTTCAGGTCATCTTTCCTAGGCTCTTCAGAGTCTCCAGATCTGCTAATTTCCTGCCTGAAAGGTGGAGGCCTGGCTGCCAGTATTCTGGAAGCTAAGTGGGAGGGCTACATGGTGAGGAGGAGTGGGTCTCAGCACCCAAATGTGAATACAGGGGATTAAGTCAATACTATACTTGGATATATTATAGCACTCTGCCCTTTCATGTTCCTGGTGCTCTCCAGCCAAAGACCTTCTGTTTTACTTTCTCTTGAGAATAATTCTTTTGCAAAAATGGTGATGTCCAGAGGTGGTCATTCCACTTTGTAGAGCAGAGTATGAGATCCAGGGATTCAGCTGTTCTAAATTAAAGCAGATTTTTGGCCACTCTTCCTTTTTTGAGTTCTGCTTCACCCTTGTATCTAGAGAAACCTGGTGCCACCAGTTGACTCCTGGGGATTCTCACTGCTCTCCACCACCTACACAGGATTCCGTTTTCTTGCTTCCATTAAGTCATCTACCGCCTGTCATCTGCTTTTCAGTTTCCAGCCTTCTTCCCCCACCATCATCTGCTCTCCTATTACCTCTGGTCTTATAGGTTCATGCTTTAACCTACAAGAGAAGCAGTAAAAGTAGGTGATGTACGTTCAGTTCACCATCTTTATTCATTTTTTTAAAAATTTGTTTATTTGAAAGAGAGAGAGAGAGAATGAGTGGGGGGGGCAGAGGGAGAAGCAGACTCTCTGCTGAGCAGGGAGCCTGGTGCGGGGCTCAGTCCCAGGACCCTGGGATCATGACCTGAGCCAAAGGCAGCCACTAAAACAACTGAGCCACCCAGGCACCCCTCTTTATTGACTTCTGAAATGAATTTTAATGCATGTTGGCCAGAAATATTGCCCTGGTATGTGTCATATTTTGTTTCATTTTACTTCAGTTTCATAATTTCTTATGAAATTAGGGGTAACCCTCATCTAATTTTCCATCCTTTTCCTTTACCCAGACTCACTGAATAGTTCTCAGGGTCTTACCACCTCTGATATGATGAAAGCTAAGGGGTCTCATGTTTTTCTGCAAATCTTTTTATTTTTCTGTTAAGTCCCGGGTAGGATAACAGTGTTGATCTTCAAGTTTTTGTTTGTTTGTTTTTTAAAGATTTATTTGCTGATTTGAGAGAAAGAGAGAGAGTGTGTGTGTGCGTGAGTAGGGAGAGGGGCAGAGTGAGAGGCTCTCAGGCAGACTCTGCACCAAGCACAGAGCCTGACTCAGGGCTCCATCTCACGACCCATGAGATCACAACCTGACCTTGCAACCGAGAGTTGGACGCTCAACTGACTGAGCCACTCAGGTGCCCCACAGTGTTAATCTTTGAAAACTGATTTACCCATGAATTACCTTTTGTCCATATTCCTTATTCTCTTTTTCCTTACTTTACTTTCTTTTGCCCTACCTAACACGTCATACCTGGTATTTTCATTGGTCAGGAATCTGTCAGTTACTTACAATGCATGGGGCTTCAATGATAAAGAAGACCTAGTCCCTGCTTATAGGGAGCTTATAATGTAGTGGAAAGTACAGACAGATCTGAGGGTATTGGCTTTACACGTGTTAAGTGCTGTGATGGGGTAAGCACAGAGTCTGTGAAGCATAGCGGTACCTACACCAGTCTTAGGGGATCAAAGCAGACTTCCTAAAGAAGGTGATATTTAGGGGCGCCTGGATGGCTCAGTCGTTAAGCATCTGCTTCGGCTCAGGGCGTGATCCCAGGGTCCTGGGATCAAGCCCCACATCGAGCTCCCTACTCCGCTGGGAGCCTGCTTCTTCCTCTCCCACTCCCCCTGCTTGTGTTCCCTCTCTCGCTGGCTGTCTCTCTCTCTCTCTGTCAAATGAATAAATAAAATCTTAAAAAAAAAAAAAGAAGGTGATATTTAAGAGGAGACCTGAAGAACAAATGATAGTGAAGTGAAAGAGTATTCAAGGTAGAGGAACAACATGTGCAAAGACCTAAAAGGGAAAGAGCCTGTTATATTTGAAGTAGATGGGAGTCCTGTACAAGGGTCAGGTTTTAAGTGGTGAGGCATAAGAGGTAATCAGATCCAGATCATAAGAAGTTTGTAAAGTACATGTGTGTGGTAGATTGCAAAAGGCTACAAATTCTTCCCCTTTATGTATGTATGTTATTTTGTAGTATGATTTCAAAGACCTTCCCATCAAAGGTCAACTCTTATTCTCTACCCTTTGAATCTGGGCTTGGCTATGTAACTTCTTTGGCCACTGGGATGACCTAAGCAGAGCCTTGAAAAGTTATGGTATTTTGGAGCTTACTTCCTTCTCCTGGGAACCCTGTGACCACCGTATATGAATGACCCCAAGCTGTCCTATTGGATGATGAGAGACATGTGGTAGAGTCTTCACCATCTCCCAGCTGATGCTGAGCCAACCTGCAGACATGGGAATGAGGTCATCTCAGGCTCAGCAGAGCCCCTAGCTGATTACTGCAGAGATCAGCTGAGCTTGCCCGGACCAGAAGAACTGCCTGTTCAACCCACAGAGTCATGAGAAATAAAGTTTGTTGTTTTAAGGCACTAATGTTTGGGGTACTTTGACAAAGCAAAAGCTAACCGACACAAGTGTGATGTTTAGGTTTTAACAACAATGGCAGTTAGGAAGTCCAGTGAGAAATCATAAGTGAAGGAGTGACATGTTCAAATTTGCATGGTAAATTTGCATGCTGGCTTCAAGGAGGAGAATGATTTGTAGGATGATGACTCTAGAAACTGAGAGAACAGTAGGGAAGTAGTTGCAACTGTTTGAGGTAAAAGATTATAGGGGTCTGCACCAGGATAGTGGGGGTGGAGAGAAGTGAATGGTTTTAGTAGATATTTGTGTGGTAGACTCACAAATTGGTTATTGATTGGATTTGGGGACGGTGGTGATGGAAAAGGATAAGTTGCTGGTGACCCACTGATTTCCAGCTTCAGTTTTGGGCAGTTGATTGGATTATGGTGCCATTCATTGGGAACACTGGAGTAGGGACCAGGTTTGGAGGAGAATGTGATCAGTCTAACTTGGAACATGTTGAGTGTGAAGTGCCTGGAGACAGCCAAGTAGAGATTGTAGTGAGCAGAGGAGATAAACAGATAAGGAGAGTTCTAGGGAAGGATCTGGGTTAGAGATACGGATTTGGAAGTCATAAACTTGTGGTGACAATGTAAGCTCCCTAGGGGAAGGTGGTAGGTTGTCAAGAAGAGGAGTGAGAATGGAACTCTAAGGAAAACTGATTTGTAAGGGGTGATCAGGGAAGGGAAGCCTGCAAAAGAGGGTGAGGAGTAGCTAGAGGAGGAGGAAGCCTTTACAGTTAGTTTCTTTCTAGGTAATTCTTTAGATAAAGTGTCATCAGATAATGAGAGAAGTTTCCAGATTCAATATGGTTGACTTCTCTTCTCAGGACTAACCTTGCCTTTTCAAATCCTCTCTAGACACCCTCACATAAGGTCCTGCTGCTACTTCACATTCAGTAAATCCAAAGCCAAATTAAGTCTTCCCTAGATCAGAACCAACTCATCCTCCCGCCTCAGTGCTCCCTCTTTCTGTTAATGGCAACCCTGTCCTGAGAGTCATCTTTGACTACTCTCTCCTAATCTGTATATATTTAATCAGTTGTCAAGTTCTGGAAATTATACTTCTGCAGTCTCTTGTGTCCATCCCCTTTCTTACATTGCCTTAATTACCACAGAGATTTAATCCCTCACTACTTCTCATCCGTCCTCTTGTAAAAGCCACCTAATTGTACCATATCCTGATTCCCCATTCCAGTCCTTGTTACCCTTTTAATTTCCCTAAGAAGTCATTTCTAATATTGGCACTCCCCTACTCAAAAACTTTAATAATTTGCAGAATTAAATCTAAACTCTTTAAGCACTTTTTAATCTTTCAGAGTATGGTCTTTTTCTACTCTTCCAAATAAGCATATTTTAGCAAAAACCAGACCACTCAACCCTTAACATACCCTGGCATTCATAACTCTATACTTTTGTTCACACTTTACTTTCAGTCTAGTGTGCAATTCCCTTCCCTTTCATTTTGTCAAAGTACTGTCTGTATATCAAGGACTGTGTCAGGCACCACCTTCTCAATTGAGCCTCTCTTGATTTTCCCTAATAGTTGTGATCTTGTCTGTCTGCCTCCCCTCCTCCCTCCCTTCCTTTTTTCCACCAATATTGGAACCCTACCAGTTGGAGTTAAGTTGCAGAATACTGCAGTCACTCTAGCAATTTCAAGTAGAAATGCCTTTAGTGTAGGAATTGGGTGTTCCTAATTGTTGGGAGGGTAAAGAAACAGCCTATAGGCTGGGCCTGCAGGATTGATGTAGGGAACAGCTCCCCTGAACTGACCCACCAAGGGAGCAGGTGGAGCTAGCCTACCAGAGCAGCTAAGCTGCCACCACTTCCAGCTACTTCTCGGTACTCACAGAGCTACTATGGGACAGCAGAATGCTGCTCAGAAAAACCTAACATTTCCACAAGTATGCTCCCCACCAGAAAAAAGAATAGCAGAAGCAACAGGAATGAGGCCTTCACCACACTTCCCCCTTCAGATATCCCATAAGTGCATCTAATTGGTAGAGCAAAATTCAGATGTAGAACCTCTATGTAGAGGAGTCTGGGAAATGTAGTTTTTAACGATCCAGTCTCTGTAGTACAGAAGACCACTTAGAAAGAGGTTGGAATGGGATGAGATGCAATGAGTCCATCTTTTCTTCCGTAGTCACTTACTGTGAATCCTGAGCTGTTATATTTGTAATGGTTTTCACACTAACCTTGGCATGCTACTGGATTATCGAGACAGCTAGGGCAGAAAATGTGTATAAGTAATTCCTAACCACCTCTCTCTGTCCCCAGTGAATACACAAGAGGGTAAGAACTAAATAACTATTTGCTAAATGAGTGAAATTTAGTCATCTTGCCAAGAGTAGCATTAATACTTAGATACAAGGGAGAACCTTTTAATATCAACCCAAGACAAGATAAGGTAGTAATTAGAAGGGTATATAAAAAACCTCTAGGGGAAAATTCAGGGTTTTTATGTAAAAAATAGAAATTTAATTGAGAATCCACTACACTTGTGATGAGCACTGGGTGATGTATGGAAGTGTTGAATATTGTACATCTGAAACTAATGTCACACTCTGTGTTAACTAACTGGAACCCAAATGAAAACTTGAGAAAAAAAAGAGAATCTTGCTATAAATAACTCCTTCCCAACATTGAAGAGAGCCTGTAAATGGTCCTGGTGTCATTGAATACAAGGAAGTGTCCTATGGGGGAGATGGAATTGCCGTTGGATAGGATGTTTGGCGTGAGAAGATTCAGGATAGTAAATAGAATTGAGACCTTTACATTCGTGTCTGCTTATTATGCAAATGACCTACTGTGATGATTAAGATATGAAAGCAGAAAAGCAAAAAGGTTATTATAAAATATGTGCATCTGGGAAATAAGAGGACCTTTCATGCCACAGATGGCAAAGGTGATCAACTTGACCTCCTGGCTATTGACACATTTATGAGAATGCAAGGATTCCAATAATGAATTGCAGTCAGAGTTTGAAGGATATCTTGTTATATTAAGGTACAGCAAATAAGATAAATTGTATTTGAAATCTTTCCTTTAAGAGTCTCACTTAAGAGACACTTGCATGCTGTACAGAGGTAGCAAACAGGAGACTGGAGGAGTGGTAACTTTACCTCTGGTTGTAATTTGTCATGTGACCTTAGGCATGTCTCTTAGTTGGCAGCCTATGGCTTTAGGCTTTACACTCCTTTCTAATCTATCTATCTATCTACCTATCTATCTATCTATGATCTATTCATTCCCCAAAGCTAACTCTCCTCTGGAGTCCGAGATCAGGCTATACCAGTGGTTCTAAACTTCAGTGTGTATTAGAATTACCTGGGGGGCTTGTTGAAAGATAGCTGAGCTCCACCCAACTCCTGGAATTTATTTCTTTCCTTCCTTCCTTCCTTCCTTCCTTCCTTCCTTCCTTCCTTCCTTCCTTCCTTTTTCAGAGAGAGAGAGAGGCAGAGGGAGGGGCAGAGAGAAAGGGAGAGAGAGAACCTTAAGCAGACTCCATGCCCAGCGTGGAGCCTGACACAGGGCTCGATCTCATGAACTGAGCCGAAATCAAGAGTTGGATGCTTAATGGACTGAACCACCCAGGTGCCCCTCAAAATGTGTATTTCTGGTGAGTTCCCAGGTGATGCTGATGGAGCTAGTCGGAAGAAGCACACTTTGAGAACCACTGCAATGTCAACATGTCCAAAAGTCTGCTCCTCTTCCTCTTTTCCCTGTTTGGGTTAATAACTCCAGCATTCACCCAAGGTCCTAGGCCAGAAACCCGGGGGAAGTAGAGAAGGGAGTAAGCAATTTCTAGACTCTCTTACTCATTTCACACAGCCACTGTGGATGCTGTATGTAGTTGCTGCCTCCTGGATGACTTCCCAATCAGGGCCACATCACTTGTCCCCTTCTGTACTGCAATAGCCTTTTTATTTATTTCCTTGCCTTTAATCTGTCCCTAACCCCAGCCCACCCCAATAAATCCATTCTCCAGATATTTCTAAAATTTATTTTTCTTCTTCTTTTTTTTTTTTTAAGATTTTATTTATTTGTCAGAGAGGGAGAGAGCACAAGCAGAGGGAGCATCAGGCAGAGAGAGAAGCAGGCTCCCTGCTGAGCAAGGAGCCCGATGCAGGGCTTGATCCCAAGACCCTGGGATCATGATTTGAGCTGAAGGCAGAAGCTTAACCAACTGAGCCACCGAGGTGTCCCAAGATATTTCTAAAATTTAAATATGATCATGAGTTTTCTTTGTTCAAGGCTTCAATGTATTCCCCCAGTTTTGTTTAAGATTTTATTTATTTCAAGACAGAAGGAGGGGCACCTGGGTGGCTCAGTTGGTTAAGCGTCTGCCTTCAGCTCAGATCATGATCCCAGCGTTCTGGGATCGAGCCCCGCCTTGGGCTCCTTGCGCAGTGAGGAGCCTGCTTCTCTCTCTCCCTCTGCCTGCAGTGCCCCCTGTTTATGCTTGTGCACTCTCTCTGTGTCAAATAAATAAATAAAATCTTTAATAAAAAGAGAGAGAGCATGCACAAGCAGGGGAGGGGCAGAGGGCGAGGGAGAGAGAGAATCTCAAGCAGACTCCATGCTGAGTGTGGAGTCCAGTGCAGGGATTGATCCCATGACCCTGAGATCATGACCTGAACCATAATCAAGAGTCGATGCTCAACCAACTAAGCCACCCAGGGGCCGCCATCTTCCCCCGGTTTTTAAGATAAAATTTAACCTCCTTATTTTAGAATACAAAGCTCTTTGTATTTTGACCCTCAGCCACCTTCTCTAATCTTGTGATGGACATTCTTCCCTCAAGCCATAGCACCTACAGATTTTGCAAAGACTACTTTCTGTGTGAAATGCGTATACCACCACTGATATTAGTCGAATACATTTCTGCTCATACTTTAGAATTCAGCTCAAGTACACTTTGATTTATATGCACTGCCTTCTGGTTCCAACAGCATCCTGATCACAACCGTGGATTAATCAGTTTATCTGGTTTTTTTCCTTCTAGATGATAAAATACTTGAACATAGGGATTCCTTGTTAGTAAGTGTGGAGTGGGGCCTGGGAATCTGCATGCTCAACAAGCTCCTTGGGGGATTCTGTAGGCTCAGACCTCAGTTTTAAGTGCTTTCTAAGATCTACCTCAACTCTGAAATATCAACCCTTTTTCTTCTTGCGTTTTAACTGGTGTTGTGGGTGGGGGGAAGCTTTTGAGTTGATGAAAAAAAACCATATGTAATCTTCTTTAGTATAATAAGTTAGATAGCTTATTATACTGAAATATGGGGTAAGGTAGATAAGTAGAAATAAGATAAATACCCTTATTTAAGAGTGTTTCCTTAATGTGTTCAACTTTTTATTCATTAATTCTAAGACTATTGTTGAGGGCTTGCTATGTGCCAGACACTTTGGAGTACATCAATGGACAAAACAGGCAACAGTCCCTACCCTCAAGGAGCTTTCGCTGAGAGGCAATGAACAAATAAATAAATCACAGAGTATTTTAGAAGGTGATAAGGACTGTGGAGAAAATGGAAAGGGAGGAGAAAATGAAAAGGAGGGGCTTTCTTTAATTTTGTCAGGACTTAGTAATAAATTACTAGAGATAATAGTTTATTTAATTGGAACTATTTAAATAAGCTATACTTTAAAAGGCAGAATTTAACCTGTACCCAATCAGAAGAGAGCTGAAGATTTGCAAAATTCGAGTCTGGTTTCCTTTTATGAAATGGACAATAACTGGCTTTCCCATTTTGTCCTTAGGAGAGAAATAATTTAGGGATCGATTCCAAGAAGTCCTAGGTAAATTATGTGATATAAATGTTTTATTACTGTAAAGAGAAAGAGAAAAAGAATTAAGCCACAAACCAGTAAAGAGAAGTTTGTGTTTTATACTAACCTACGAGACTGGTTTAATTTTATTATTTAAAAAACTTTATTCCCAAACCTCTTTTCTTATCTCCCTCACTTCCCCATTTTAAATTTTTGTTTGTTTGGATTTTCATATTTAGGTAAAAAAGCATTGGTCCTTTCAGGATTATAGGAAAGCTTCATCCCGTGGATGAGGAAGCACGGGACTTGAGCTTTACTTACCTCTCAGGGATGCTCAGAAGAAAAACAGGCTGGTTCTGTGGGGAAAACATCTTCTCCATCTTTACTCTCAAATAACTTAATCAAAAGATCTAACGTTTCACTGTAAACAGTCTTAAAAGTCAAATTAATGTCACCTGCAGAGTTCGCTAAAAGAGTGATGAGCATTGTTTTGCACAGCAGTTGAAACTGTTGGTAAAGTCCTCCCACAATGAAAGACTTTTCCTGCTCTCCTCAAATACTAGAACTGTGTGGTAATTCTGATGACTGTCAGTTCCTGTGGGTTGTTTACACAAAGGTACTTTTAAATGAAGAGTCATTTTTAGAGCAATTAGAACAGAGGCTAGACAGAGAATAGCTGGCTCAGGGGCCTGGCAGGTCGGGGTTAAGGTTTATTGACAGGACAGGGTCAGGCCTCTGCTCCGCCGCCATTGCCCCTCGTACCTGCCCTCCGGATACACCCGAGACCTCGGCCGGCCTTGGCTCCCTGCCATAGGCCAAGCCCCCCTGCAGAATGTGGGGAAGAGAAAGAAGAAAGGAGGAAGAGAAGGGGGATGTTCTGCAGAAACAGGACAGTTTGGTATTAAAATGCAGGTTTGGAAATTATCTGTGTATATTTTTTGGGCCCAGATGCTGTGTCACATGAGGGAGGAGAAATTTTAAAACATACAAAGAATTGTCTGTTCCTTCAGCTTTGTAGTTTGCAGTTATTGCACCCTGAAGAAAGAAGTTGCCTGGCCAAAGTAGTCTCTTCATTTCATTTTTCAGTTTTGAGTTACAGGTTCCTGGCAAGCTCCCTGACCACTACCGTTACCTGGTGGCGCCTATAGTTCATCACGTTTAGACACGCAGACTACCTGGATCCAGGCCCAGATGAACTGTTGGGACTGATAAACATGATCCCACCCTGCCCCCCTGCATGCGCCTGCCTTTCCCTTTAAGGGAATCTAAGACTTTGAGTCCCTGCGTCCCCAAGGGAGCTCGAGAAAAATGTGTTCCGGTGGTATCGGGGATTCGAGTTTGCCCTGTGGTTTTCTGTGCTGCCTCTCTGCCTTTCCAGAGGCTGGTGCACATCCCAGCAGTGCCCCACTTCTCCAGTGGTGGTAATTAATTCAGGGAAAATTTTTTTGTTTTTAATAAAAACAAGCAAAGACATCTATCAGTACCCACAGTCAAGGCAGAATTTGTTTGACATCTTGTGATTGCTGCTTACCAAAAGAGTGACAGCAGTTATTAAACAAATACGAGAAAAGATACTGTTTATTGGTAGTTTTCAGATATCCTAAGAATATTCTTATAACATTACTGCCTTTGCTTGCATGAGTAGAAAATTGTAGAATGAACAGAATCATTAATTTTTGAAATGTGGATTGTATTAGATTTAGAGTAATAACAAAAGTTCAGATATTAAGCAAATGTATTATTTTTAGCTGTGCAATATACTAGGGGCTTTTCCTTTCATTAGACCATATTTTAAACATTTTTTTTATGATTGCAGGGGGAGTATTAGCATTCAATGTAATTAAACTTAATTGCATTTCCTATGTGAATTATTTTTAGTCTCTTTTTAAAATGCGTTTATGATTGTTTTTCTCTATACTAGCTATTCCTGTAGGTTTGCCTTGATAAAAGGTTATGGAAAAATTGTCTATCTGCTTGGAAACAGTCAGAAGTCATGAATTTGATTTAAATTAAATTTAGAAGTTTTTAAGTGAAACTTTGTAATATAGTCAAATAGGAAAAGCATGAAACTGTTCAGCGTTTGAGGTTTTGGTTCTTATGTCATATTCATGTGATATAAGAAAAATAATTAATCTCTCTCTGGCCTAAGTTAGCCTATTTGGGAAGTGTTACAATAATTTTAGTCCCTGACCTAACCAGTTGATGTGGAAGCATCAGAATATGTATTTCTATAGGCACTTGGTGAGGGTGGGGTTTGCTGGGAAGGGAGAGAAGAGAACTTCTTGGGGTGTGATTATAGACTGTATCTTGGTAGATATTTGGTTACACAGGTGTATACATTTGTCAGAACTCATCAAATGATATGCTTAAGATTTGTGTCTGTCATAATATGTAAATTTTACCTCAAAATACAAAAAAAAAAAAAAAAAGGACCTCTAAACACATATTGACGTTTGGTTAAATATGCATGTTGCAATTTGGGGGAAGGGGTTACTGAGCTTTGAAACTTACTTTGAAATACACTCCCTGCCACGGAAAGATGAATGGTGCAATGTTTGGAAGTGTGATAAAGAGCAAATATAGTAAAATGTTAATTGTAGAATCTAGGTAATATGATTATCTACCTTAAAATTCTTTGAACATTTTTGTATGTTTGAAAATTTTTCTTAAATGTTGGGGGGGTGGAAATGAAGGTACTGGTTTTTGCTCAGTAAAGGATCTGTGTACCTCCATTTTTAATTCTAATCCCCACCCCCATTTGAAATCAGACCACTTGAATTAATACCAAAAGGGGGGAGGGGTGTGAATGTAGCCATTTAGATAAATAGAAAAATGTGCCCACCTCATACTTTCTCCAGTTACCTTTTGAAAGTCCATTACCAAGCATGGAAGCCAGGGGTGTCCTTACAAACAAGAAGAGCTCTGAGAAATCCAAACCATGAAGCCCAGTCCGTGACCTCTCTGGGCAGATAAGAATTGGCCTCCAGAATCCTAACCATGGAGAAAGACTTGCCCTGACACATAATCTTTACCAAATGGCAAGCAGGTGACTCTCCTGTTATATACCTTATACCAAGGCCCTATCAAATGAAAATGGGGTTTCAGTTTCAGCCAAATCCCAGGGATTTGACCAAGAACACCTCTATTTCATCAGAATGCCAGACTATCTCTTACATCCTGGTAGAGCCCTCTTCTCAAAGATATCTTATATGGGCCTCTGGCAATACTTGTGTGTGCACATGTTTTTTAATCTTGAAGGGTCAAAAGGGTAAATTGATTCTGGTGGAATTTGAACCAAACTTTTTTTTCCCCCCAAGATTTTTATTTATTTATTTGAGAGAGAGGGAGAGCATAGAGGAAGAGTGAAAGGGAGAAACAGACTCCTCGCAGAACAGGGAGCCTGATGAGGGGCCCGATCCTAGGACCCTGGAATCATGACCCGAGCTGAAGGCAGATGCTTAACCAACTGCGCCACCCAGGCGCCCCTGAACCAAACTTTTAAAAGCTAATGATAATATATTTTTAAATGTGGCTGTGTTGCTCAATTGGTGTTTGAACAGTAGACTAGACAGGCAAGACTTGAGAGGCTCAAAGATCTCGAACTCTTTCAGGGTCTCAAAGTGAACTCTGGCTGACTAATTTATCTCCATTCTTTGATTTTCTCACTTGGAAATTGAGAAATGAAACCTGACACAAAATGCCCAGTCAGTGATTCTCAAACTCTAATGTTTATAAGAATCATTTATGTAAGAAATTTCAGTGTGTATAAAAATCATTTAGTTTGTTAAAAATGAGATTCCGGGGTGCCTGCATGGCGCAGTCGTTAAGCGTCTGCCTTCGGCTCAGGGCGTGATCCCAGAGTTCTGGGATCAAGCCCCACATCAGGCTCCTCCACTAGGAGCCTGCTTCTTCCTCTCCCACTCTCCCTGCTAGTGTTCCCTCTCTCGCTGGCTGTCTCTCTCTGTCAAATAAATAAATAAAAATCTTAAAAAAAAAAAATGAGATTCCAACTTCCATACCTGGGTTTTCTGAATCAGTGGGTCTGGGACAGAGCTTAGAAATCTGCATTTTAGTAAACATCCAGTGTGATACTGATGCAATTATTGGACCACATGAGAATCAGTATAGATGTGTTTTGCTGGGTCTTAAGTTAACTGATAGAATCTTATGGGGGTTATTTTTGCTTTTTCTTGGGAAAAATTTTAAAACATATTAGAGAGAATAGTGTAATGAACTTCCATGGTCCCATCACCCAACTACAACAATTTTGATTCATTTCTATATTCATCTACTCCTCCTCCACAAATTATTTCTGGAAGTAAATCTTAGATATCATTACATTAATAAATATTTTAGTAGGTAACTCTAAAATATTAAAATATAAGTACTCTAGAAATATATCATTATTAAATCTTATAAAATTTGAGAATTCTTTAGTATCAAATATGTCAGTGTCTACATTTCCTTGATGGTCTCTCTCTCCTTTTTTTCACAGTTGATTTGTTGAAATCAGGAACCAAACACAGTCCACATATTGCATTTGATTGATGTGTCTCTTTAATCTTTTAATCTATAGGTTCCCCCTCCCTCTTTTTTTCCCCCTTGTGATTTATTTGTTGAAGAAACCAATTCATTTGTTCTGTAGATTTTCTCAGTCTAGATTTTCTGATTGGATCCCCCATGATGTCATTTACCATTTTTCTTTCCCTGTATTTCCTATAAACTCCATCACTTCCATCATGGAGTTTGACCAGATTAAAGTTCAGTTTGGGGGCAAGAATACATCACAGGTGGTATCATATGCTTCCATAATGAGGCACATGTTTCGTTTTCTCTCTTTTGTCCTATTAGTGGCCGTTGCTGAGATCTGTTGTTTCCTAGGGAAAGCTCCATATTTTAACTTAGTAAGTAACTCATGGGAGAACCTTCTCCCTCTCATCATGGATTTTTCATTTTCTAAGTTAGGCTTCTAAAGTGTTCGCAGTGAACCCGTAGCTGCATACTAGGTCACTGTTTGCTACCAAAAGCAGTAAGGCTGTCTTGCATTCATGTCTTAGTCTCATTTTCACAATGTAGTAATCTTTAAAATTTGTCCTAGAGCCTACAACATTTATTTCCATTTCTGAGACATGTTCATCTTAATGAATGGATGACCACACAATTGAGTAAGAAGTTTGGAGTTCTGTAATGAAACCACAGTTGCAGGCAGGGTGACCTGGCATAAGTACAAGTGAGTCAGAGCCACCAATTCTGTACCTCCATCCCATTCTGAGGCAGAGGAGATGAGTTTTTAATACTTGTATTTATCTATTTTGTCCTGAAAGCAAGCGTGAGATTTCTGGATCGGAGCAGACAATTTTACTCATAGCAATAAGTGGTTACTTACATCCCAGTGTTCTCCTTCAGAGCAATGTGAAGAATGCCGAGATCATTCCAGGGTTCATTCCTTCATTCGACAAACGTACTGATTGTCAGCTCTCTGCCTGGCACTGAGCCAGCACTGGGGTAGCTGATAAATACTAGAGAACTCCCAACCTGACACATAAAACCACATATCTCTGAGTCTAGGTTAGCCATCAGATGTCATCTTGTACTTATAGGTAATATATATGTATGTGTATGTATGTATATATATGTATATATGTATATTTGATTATATATATATAATTTTATACATATATAGGCACATATATATGTGTATATTATTTGATTTTTCCTTCTGACTTATGTTATACTTTTCAAAAAATCAGTTTCTTCATTTTTAATTTATCTACGTATGTCATTTGTGGTGAAGTTTGTGTGAGGTTTTCTCATTTCCAGCTTTTCAGGTAGCGAATGAAGTAACTATATTTTATGCCCACTGTGAATGGTTTGCTTATGTGAATCGAGCCTGAGCCGGCTTAAGATTCTCTCCTTCCCTCTCCCCATCCCTGTGCTTGCACACTCTCTCTCTCCCTCTAAAAAAAAAAAAAAAAAAATTGAAGCCACGGAGGAAAATCCGTTTCTTAGGGGTGAAGAAGGAAGGATAGTGGTTGTCTTTAAATGTCTATTATAGATACAGATTCACTTCAATAATTTAAGAACATTAAAAACATATTCTAACTTGATTCTTGATTTTCTCATAAACTTATCATGATTAGTATTTACTTTAATCATGTATTTATTGTTAAAGGAACAAAAAAGAATTCAACAGGTGTGTGTTCAAACCATAACAAACCAGGAGAAGCTCAATAAACTCCACAGAGAATGTGTCACCTTTAAAAGTACAGTCTACTGGGGTGCCTGGCTGGCTCAGCTGGAAGAGCATGTGACTCTTTTTTTTTTTTTTTAGAGTGCGTGGGGTGGGAAGGGGAGTGTGGGGATGGAAGGGGCAGAGAGAGAAGGAAAGAGAGAATCTTAAGCAGGCTCCATGCCCTGACACGAGGCTCCATCTCACCATCCTGAGATCATGACTTGAACCAAAATGAAGAGTCGGACACTTAATCGACTGGGCCACCCAGGCACTCAGATCTCGGGGTCATGAGTGTGAGCCCCACGTTGGGTGTAGAGATTGCTTAAATAAAAACTTAAAAATTAGTAACCAAAAGTACAGTTTACTATTGCCAATAATTGTAAATGTACTCATTTATTCACTTTTAAAATATATTTAAATTTTGTGAAAAATATAACTAAAAATCCTTGAACTGTAAAAACTCCAACACCTTTTAGTTCTTGCCCATTTGTAAAATCTAAGCACAAACTTGCATAGGAGAAACTGTCTATATTGCAGTAAAGCACAGATGGGGATTGTGTTTTCTGGTTTTAGAGTCCGCTATAGTACGGGCATTTATGGCAAACATTTTCCAAAATAGCAGGTGAATGAAAAAACTATAGCCCACAAAAATAACCTCCTCAAACTCATGAACCCCAGCTTTGTTCATTTTTAAGCCTACATTTAAAAAAAACAAACAAACAACCATATTGCAGAGGTGGAAATGAGCTAAAAAGCAGGCAAGAAGTAAGGGGATCTAAAGATGTGTGACACAACATTGCCGTCACGTTACAGGAGGCATGCCCTGGACAAAACCCCTGTGCATTTCTTAACCCATGAACCCTGGCCCCAGCCTTCAGCATTCCCAGTTCAAATCCTGGATATGCTTCTGGTTTTATAATAAAGTCATGAGCAGTTGTAATGCACTCATCAATTACCCTTCTGCCTTTATCTTAAATTGGAGACACTGGAGTAATATCAATAAGCAAGAAATATTCTGTTTCTTAATAAAACCTTTCATTTAACTTTCTCCTGTATTTAAAAATGAAAATATCCCTGTAATTTCCCTATATCCTGGCTGGCTCAGTCAGCAGAGCATGTGACTCTTGATCTGAGGGTTGTGAGTTTGAGCCCTACATTGGATGTAGTAAATAAAATCTTTTTAAAAATAATAAAAAAGAAATGAAAATATATTTAGCTTCTCCAAATATTTAATTGTATGTGATCCATTTGTTAAAAGATGTCTTAATTCCACAATTCATCACACACCCACATATATGTGTGTATGTATGTATATGTCATACATCAAAAAATCTTCCTCTTGCTTAGTTTCAAGAAGTTGTTTTGAGGAGTAAATACTGAATGACAACTTAGAAATATTTTATCTTAAGGGCTTACCATTTTCAAAAATTTGTAACAGAAATATTTCACTGGAAAGGGAGACTAAAGACATTGCTAGTCATCTCCTCCTTCCCTAGAGCTTCATATTTATGAAACAGATTATTAACAAAGATGTAACTAAAATCATTGGAAAGGTCCACTGGCCCCAAAATATCTCCCTTCCACACTGTTTGGAACCTAAAATTTCCAGCTGTTAGAATCATTCCTTTGGGTTAAAGGAATTTCACCATAAAGCCTTAGTTTAATAGGAGTTATCAGTGCTGTGTTGCTAAGGATGAATTATAAGGAATGAGTTGGTATGTTTTTAATAGTTTTGGTGAAGAGGTGGAGGGGAGTGTAGGGATTCTTGGTTCGAGATAAGGGAGATAATCAACCAAGAGGACTTTAGGCTGTGGAAAAGGCAAAGCCCCTACTTCATAATTATGAAATGTCTGCTTAGGCAGGAGCCATATTTAAAACTGATAGTACTGTATTCATCTAAGTTGTAGAATGGCTATGTTAAGATAGACTATGCCATTCAGGAACGCTTCTGTCTCTTTTTGAGCAGTGTGTGTGCAGAATAACTTGGCACCTTCACTTCCTCCACAGTCTGGAAGTAGAGTCCAGGGAACAGTCCAGTTGAATTCTCAGATGGGTTTTTGGCAAGAACACAAGGTGGCTTTATACAGTTTGTCTCCGATGTTTTTCACTGAGTGTCTGAAAGAAAAGGGAGGATTTGTGGACTGATTAAAACAAGGAAGTAACCCAGTGACTTAAAGAGGCAGCTTGTGGAATTTGAATCCTAAAATAAAAGCCCTCCCTCGTTGACTTCTCAGCCATGGGAATAACCAGTTGCTTCATTGTGTGTTTTGTCAATATTGGCCGGCCTGATGGTTACCTGCTGCCTCTTTTTCTAGCCTCTGTGTCCTTTGTTGTTGCCCGGCTGGTCAAACATATGTACTGGGGCCCTAGGGCACCAAGCATGCCCTCGGGGAGCTAAGTGCTGCCAGATGTGGGGAGCAAGGGTTGATTCACATGGCCATAATTTCCAATAGCTAATTTTACCTGTTTTCTTTTGGTTTTGGGTTTCTTTCTTAAAGACAAATCCATTTGGAATCGGGTTTTACCTCCCTTTAAATTGCAGTCTTGTTAACTCTAATCTTCCAGCCCCACCCACCCCCAAAATGAAAGTGTGAGAAGGATGGAGAAGATATGTCATATTAAGCCTGGGTGATTAGTGTTTTTACTTTATGATAATAATAAGTAAAATGTTTCTGTTTTACTGGACTCTGACCAGTATTTTGACTTCAAAGTGAAGTGAAGTGAAGTTCATTGACTCAATTTCATATAGAGATCATTTCCATAGAAATATATAAAATTTTATATCTAAATTTTTTAGAAAGAAATTTTATCTAATCTCTGATTAAGAACACTGAATTTAGTTGTTCAAAGCTCTAGGTTTTTACTAGCTAATTCTGAAAACTGATTAAGTAGAGGAAAAGAATCAAGTCTTAGGCTTGATTTCATGTATGAACTGAACCTCAGTTAGACCAACTACTTTGATCAAAGAAAGGTTTTCTGTATAGAGGTATTCTTGCCAACAAATGAAGAAGGACTGATAAAATGTCACCACTTGGCAAAACCCTAATGAATTAATGCATCTAGGCACTGACCATCAATGGCTTCCGACAACACAAAAAGAGAGCTGTCAGAGAACACCACCACCCATGAAATACTCTTGCCAAAAAACCCGAACTTGAGTCAAAATGAGTTCCCAATTTTAATATCAGTCAATAGGAAATACAAGGGACAGGGAAACATGTTAAATGACACTACTGAGGTACCACTAGTGAATTCCTGAATGTGGAGATTCTAGAGACAAATTCATTTCTTTAACAAATAAATCACATGGAAGAAAAAAAAAGAGAGAGGAATTGATTAAAACACACATGAGACATGTCAGTCGTGCGATGGGTAGACCTTATTTGGATCCTATTTATTTATTCATTCATTCATTTATTTTAAGATTTATTTATTTGAGAGAGAGAGCACGAGCAAGCGCAAACACGTGCGCAGAGGGGCAGAGCGAGAGGGAGAAACTCCAGCAGACTCCTCGCTGAGCTCAGTGCTCAATCCCAAGACCCCAAGATCACAACTTAAATGGAAACCAAAGAGTTGGTCACTCAACCGACTGAGCCGCTCAGCGGCTCCTGGATCCTATTTTAACCATTTGTTTAATCTAAAAAAACTGTACATATATAATTTTATATATTTTTATATATAACATATATGTAATTGTCATATAAATATGCCAAAGGAGACTATCTGAAGACTGTCCAAATATTTGATGATATTAAGGAATTACTGTTAATTTTCTTTAGGTGTGATAAGATTATATTCTTAGATCATTAAAGAGAGTTTTCATCTTTTAGATACACATTCTGAAGTATTTAAAGATGAAATGATATAATGTCTGGGATTGGCTTCCAAAAAATTCTGTGGGAGGGGAGGATGGTTATAGATGAAACGAGATCAGCATGAGTGTATAATCGTTAAAGCTAGATAATGGGTATATGGAAGTTTGTTATACTCATGTCTACTTTTGGGTATGTTTGAAATTTTCTGTAAATAAGAGCTTTAAAAAGAATAGGCTTAGGTTTGAAACCCACATCTGCCACTTAAAATTTTTGTGATCTTGGGCAAATCTCGAAGCTCCGTGAGTCTCAGGGGTTTTTGCCTGTAAAGTAAGTATATCTTACCAGTTTACCTTACACAGGTTGTTGGACCATATTAAATATGTATGAAGTTACTGTGTAAATTGCTACAACATGTCCGCTGTGTTGTTATTGTTGTTATTATATAGCTTGTGAAAGGATAGTTTTCCTGCTAAGAAAATTTGCAGCTTTTTCTGCTTTAGCAAGTAGTATAGTTGTCCCATGTGCATTATATCAATTAAAAAGCTCTGGAATAAGAATATAGGTACATGGTCATCAAGGGTATTTATTAACTAGTTTGAAGTAATAGAGTAATTGCAAGAATTCATTTGAAAAATTTTCAAATATAAATTTCTCATAGCCTAGTCAATGTAATATAGACAACTATGCTATTAATTTTTTCACTACATAGTAAGAATTATTTCTGATTTTTAATTTTCCTTGATTAAAAAATTGCTTTAATGTCACATTAATAAGTATTTCAGATTATTTGCATTACAATATACAGAAACCTGATTGTTACAATGCTTCTCTCTTTTTGTTTTGTTTGTTTTCTAGTTCTGACTTTATCCCTCCCTTTCTCCCTTCCTTTCTTCCTTCTTTCTCTGCCTTCTTCCATCCTGTCCTTCTAGCACTTTATTGTAATGCATGGGGAGAAACATGTAAAAAATGTACAATTTAATAAGTGATTATAAAGCAAACAGCTATATAACTACTTTCCAGTTTAAAAAAACAAAAAATTGCCTGCACCCCAGAACTCTGCATGCCTTTTCCAGCTCAGATCTCTTCCATCTCTTAGGTAATCACACCCTTGACCTTAATAGTATTCATTTCCTTGCTTTCATTTATAGTTTCACCCCCATGTATAATTCCTTAATAGTATGATTCAATTTTGCCTGATTCTGAACTTTATATAAATAGAATCATACAGTAGGTATTCTTTTTTGTGTGTCTGACTTATTTTTTTTTTTAAGATTTTATTTATTTATTTGACAGAGATAGAGACAGCCAGCGAGAGAGGGAACACAAGCAGGGGGAGTGGGAGAGGAAGAAGCAGGCTCATAGTGGAGGAGCCTGATGTGGGGCTCGATCCCATAACGCCGGGATCACTCCCTGAGCCGAAGGCAGACGCTTAACGACTGCACCACTCAGGCGCCCCTGACTTATTTTATATTTTAAAGATCCATCCATGTTGTTGTCTGTAACTGTAGTTCATTCATTTTGGTTATTGTATAATCTTTTCATTTTACGTAATTATCATAATTTATCCATTCTATTGTTGATGGACATTTGAGTTATTTGCACTTTTTTCTATTACAAACATTCTTGCGTGTGTCTTTTGCTGCACCTCTGTATGCATTTCTATTGTGTATATACCTAAGAGTGAGCCAGCAACTTCACAGATAGTTTTCCAAAGTGGTTATACCAGTCAACACTTTCTCTGGTAGAATGTGAGTGTTTTTGTTGCTCCACTTTCTCATCTGTACTTGCATTGAATTTTAAAATGCTTTCTTTTAAAATATTATTAGTAAAAACAACATACATAAAATAAGTTTACTGTTTATTACCCCTGTGTACTTGTAATTTAAACATCTGAGTTTTGTTTGAGGAGTGTGTATGTGGAGCGGGGGTATAGGAGTATTTCAGAGGTACAGAAACTCCTTCTGGTTATTAATGTCTACTTGCTAAATTACACCCTCCTTCCTAACGACTACTCTGAAGACTAGAAAAAATATATATATAGCTTTAAAAAAGGAGAGAGGGGTGCCTGGCTGGCTCAGGCAATAGAGAGCATGCAAATCTCGATCGCAGGGTCATGAGTCAAACTCCACGTTGGGCCTTAGAGCTTACTTAAAAAAAAAAAAAAGAGAGAGCATTTTTGTAACTCTTCATTCATAGTGATATTAAACCTATATTGAGTGATAACTTAGTGATCGCTTTGTGCCAGGTGCCATGCTAATAAGTACTTAAGACATATGAACTTACTTAATCCTTATAACAGTTTTTCCCATTTTTTAACAAATGAAGAAACCGAGGTGCAGAATGGTCAAGTAACTTGCTGAGAGTTGACAGCTGGTGAATCTTAGAGCCATCACTGACGCCAGACAGTCCAGTTCCACTGGCTCGAATTTGCAAACAATGACTAACTAGACCTCCTACCCATGTTGGTGAACTTGGGATAGAGTGACAGTAGTCCTCCAGCTCCACGTGTTTCTCTCTCAGGGTGGCTATACTGGGGCTTGAGATGTGCATTCTGGGACTAAGGAATAGGTGAAAAGGGTTGCTTGAACTTCAGAATAGGCTTGTTTTCCTTTCACTTGCTCTAGAAGTTGGAAGCTGATGCAACATGAGAATCCTGGCTCTTGCGCAGGTACAGGTTTTATGGGAAGGGATGAAACTTGGCCTTCTCTTTACTCTAGTGTTTTCAGGGCCACCCAGCCTCCATCTCCTTTCTGGTTGGGACTTGAGAGGACCATGCTGAGAATGGGAGGTAGGAGGCAGTAGGGTAGACTTTTTACTTTCCCTAATTGTCCACCCATGTGCAACCCATCGTTCTTTAGAAAAACTACATTGTAAATGGCAGCAGCATTCCCAGGGTAGCTCAGAAAACCCATAACGTAGCTCAAATAGTAGGTGCTTGCAGCTGAATTGTTTCTAGCTTTTTGTTTTCATTGCAGATGTGTAGTATTTCAGTTATATTATAGGCAAAGGGGTAGCCTGAGAACTTAGCCACATTGTTTGTGTAGGAACATGTTTTCCAAACAGCTAAGACCACATATTTATCTTGGTGTAGAACTAACTTTATCCATAGTATAGATTGACTACCTGAATACTGTGCTTCAAGAAAACTGTACCTTATGCATTTTTTTATAGTAAAGTGAAAATCATCTCTAATAAGATAGGGAATCATTTTCTATGGACACACTGTCAGTGGGACCAAATTTTAATTAGCTAAGGTAGCTTACAAATTCTAGCAATACAAAAAATTCATCTGTTTTTCATTTGTCGTACGTGGACTTTTATTTACCAACCAACCTACTTAAAACATTGAGCAATATTCATGTCGCTTTCTGAGCCACTTGCAGAACTTCAGACTTGCGTGGTAAAAGGAATGATAAATTAATAATCTGCTTCAGGCTACAGGCTAGCATAATTCAAAAGGAAATGTGCATTACTAATACAGCAGAGCTCATAAATTCTCAGTGTCGGTTTGCCACTTGTGGCTGAAAATTGCAGTCAGGTTGGTTGGCTAGAGGCAAAAAGACTAGAGTTACATAATATTTATGAGGTCTGAAGTTAGCAATCACCAAACCCAAATATTGCTAGTCTTTCAGATTACTCAGTGAGGTCAGCATCATCTAGTCACGGCAGGGTGGATTTATAATGATGAAACACTAGTTGTAAGTCTAAATTCTGTCCATGTCAGTCCCCTACTACCTCCTTTACAGGATTATATAGCCTTCTTATTTGATATATTATCTCCAAACTATCTGCCCCACACCATCATGCAAAAATCTCCTTGCTGCCTAAGGTTTTATAAGGCAGAGGTGGGAAGAGAACTCCCCTCACCCCGCAGTGTTTCTCCAACATTTCCAGTGTTGAACTGCCGTGAAGACCTCCTGCCTGTCTGTACATCATCACCATGGCTAAGCTCCAAACACGTTTCAGATCCCGGCCAGCCCCTACCATCACACTGCACTCAGAAACAATTAAGTGTCCAGCCCTGTGCTCTAGTGTACTTTTAGAGTTTGACTTGCACAGTATGGAAGCAGCTAAAAGTCTGGACCCCAGGATCACTCCCAAGACGCACATGTGGTTGTGAAATGCAAATGAGACATGTGTGAATAACTGTATGGTTCCACCATCAAGAAGCAGGAGTCCCGGGGCTGTTCCTAGCTTACAGCCCAGGAGCAACTGCAGGTCAATGCTCATTTTAAATGCTTGGTTGTTTTCACATGTAAAAGGCATCTAGTTTTAAAACAATCCTTCCATTTCCTACACTTCTTAGAATTCTCTAGGAAAGATACATTTTTTTAAAGTGCTGGTTCAAATACTTTTTAAACTTTTTATTATTGTAAATTTCAAATATAGGGAAAAGCAAATAATGAACTCCATGCTGTTACCTATGGAGCAGATACTTTTAATGGAAAAAATTAGTCATTTTTTTTCTCTCATCTGTATAGCATCATGATTTTCCAAACTCGTAGGTGGAGTTGGAAGTAGTATTCTGAAACTCATGAAAGAAAATACAGCAGGAGAACATTTGCTTTGAGAGAGCAATAGAGGACTCTCCCCTTTTGGCCCCTCTTCTACAACTTCAAGACGTAGTTGCTCTTCTCAGGGGGAAGTCACTAAATACGAGAGGATCCTAGGAACTAGAGCTACACTGAATCCTTGTTCAGAAGGCTGGCAAATTCACTTTAAATTTGTTTTTATTTAAAGTTCCTGGTCTCTTTCACGGTTATAAGACCGGGGGAAGTTTCGTAATTGCACCATTTGCTTGATGCATTCAGGTCCTGCGCTTGTGGGCGCAGTTACAGTTATAGAAGGGCTGAATCAAGACAGGACCGCAGCACTAAAAAGATTCACCGTCGCTCCAAGCCAACCCAGGCGTGTAATCCAAAACAAAAGCAAGACTAAGCAATAAACTTAGATACATAAGTCTGAAAAAGTTGTACTTCCCCCCTCTCCTCCCTGCCATAATTAGATCATTGCTTTTTGGGGGAAATATTTTAAATACCAAACCCTTCCAAAAGAATCTGTCCCTTTTTTGTCTTAATTTATTGGTGCTTCCAGCACCTATTAGCCCACCCAGTCCAGCACTTCATATTTGGGAAGAGGGAGGGTAGTTTTGGGGAGAGCCAAAGTAAGACAGGTGAATTGGCAATGATGGAAAGAAAAGTCCAGTTAACCCATCAGGCCCAACTTACTTCTTTCCAATGGAATAAATGTGTGAGTCTGTATAAAATAAAATATGTCATAAAAATATGACACTGGAGTATTTCAATTTTTTAAACTTAACGTTTTAAGAGAAAAATTTAATTATTATACAAAAAATAAATTGTCCTGTATTTAGGCAGAAAATATGGAAAAAATTCCATTTATAAAAGCAACCAAGAATATAAAAGACCCAGGAATAAACAAATAACAAATATATAGGACCTGTGTGAAAAAAACATGAGATGTCTACTGAGGGATGTTTAAAAAGACTGCAGTACCGATGAAGACCTCTCTTTTTTTTTTTTTTTTTAAAGATTTTATTCACTTACTTGACAGAGATAGAGACAGCCAGCGAGAGAGGGAACACAAGCAGGGGGAGTGGGAGAGGAAGAAGCAGGCTCATAGCGGAGGAGCCTGATGTGGGGCTCGATCCATAACGCCGGGATCACGCCCTGAGCCGAAGGCAGACGCCCAACCGCCGTGCCACCCAGGCGCCCCAAGAAGACCTCTCTTTTTAAAAAACAAAGATTTTTTATTTATTCATTTGAGAGAGAGAGTGAGCAAGAACATGAGTGGGGAGGAGGAAGAAGTTCCCCCTTGAGCAGGGAGCCTGACACAGGGCTCGATCCCAGGACCCCAGGATCATGACCTGAGCTGAAGGCAGACGCCTAACCAACTGAGCCACCCAGGCACCCCTGAAGATATCTCTTAAATAAGGCAACTAAGTATTTTAAAGAGTCATATTCTCCCTCAACTACTCCATAAATTCAATGTAAGCCCAGTTGTGTGGCCAAAAACATTTTAAACAAGGTTGAAATGCAAATGACAGACTGAAAAATTTGAAACAATAGAGTACACAAATGTTTAATATTTCTAATTCACAGAACACTCTTAAAAATAAGTCAAGTAAAAAACAACCCAAGAGGCCTAAATAGAGATGTCACAAAAAAACCGTAAAAACATAAAGAGATCTTCAACCTTAGTAGTATCTGAAGAGAAATAAGTAAAAGCAAGGTAATCATTTTTCATTTATCAAACTGACAAAGATTTTAACGTTAGTAATATTGGTGAGGGTGTAGGGAAATTGGCACCATTGGGAATATAAATCGTTATTATGTGGAGAACAGTTTTGCAAATGGCAGACTTCTGCATATTTCTTTTTTTTTTTTAAGATTTTATTTATTTATTTGACAGAGAGAGAGCACAAGCAGAGGGAGTGGTGGAGGGAAAGGGAGAAACAGACTCCCCACTGAGCAGGGAACCTGATGCTGGGCTCCATCCCAGGACCCTGGGATCATGACCTGAGCCGAAGGCAGACGCTTAACTGACTGAGCCACCCAGACGTCCCATGAATTCTGCATATTTCTTAACCTAAGAATTCTACTAGGAGCTTAAGCTAAAAAGACTAATTGGTCAAATGTGCAACTTTATTTGTAAAAAGTATATTATGCAAGGCAAAAACACAAAACAAAAAAAAAGAGAACTTACCTAATGCTTATCATTGGTTAAATAAAGGGCTATGTTACCCATCCATATAAAGGAACACTATGAAACCAATAAAACAACCCAGGAGGCCTAAAAAGAATTGTGTAGATCTGTATTTTTTGGTAAAGATGGGTATCTTCCATATATTGTGGAGAGAAGTTAAGTGCTTTCAAAACAGAAGCTTTGGGGCCCCTGGGTGGCTTAGTCAGCCTAGGTGGGGAACCTGCTTAAGATTCTCTCTCTCCTGTCCCTTTGCCCCTCCCCCTGCTTGCATGTTCTCTCTCTCTCAAAAAAAAAAAAAAAAGCTTAACAAAACTACATACACAAACTGAATATTTATAAAATATGATAAATTAATATAAAATATAATGTATTAGTGCATACTTAGAGAAATGTTCTAAAGTGTGTTGGCGGAATATTAACAGCAATCATTTGAGAAAGCTTTTTACTGTTTGTGCTTTTTTAGTATTATAAAAATATTTACTACCACACATGTACCATTTTCATAATAAAACAGAACAAGATATGGGCTTTCCATGAACTCTGGCTCATTCTGCGTGGTTTCAGGAGAGGACAGAGCACATCCACTCAAGAGAATGACCTTTGAGAAGTTGGTTCAGAATGAAAAAGTGAATGCTACTGGGTGTTACACGCAACTAATGAATCGTTGAACACTACATCAAAAACTAGTGATGTACTATACAGTGGCTAACTGAACAGAATAAAAAATAATAACAAATAAGAAAACGTTAACGCTAGACACTGTCTTCTTCACAGCTGCCAAAGACCCACTAAGGAGCCTCCCTCGCAAAGGTTGTGTGTCACTTCCATACTTGTTACTAGAAGCCCCTGATTCATATGCAACAAAGTGGTAGGACGACTGTCCAGAATAGTATTCCGGCACACTGACTAGCCAAGTAGACAAAGTCATCCTTCGGTCAGACACAGTTTAAGGTCGGTCATGACAATGAAAGGGAAAGAGGACTGTGGAGTTGCTGGTTGTGAGCTCACACCTGTTGTTTCCGTGTTCCTTACAAGGTTCTTTTGACTCAGCCTGGAGCAAGGTGATTTGCAGCTAATCTTTAAGAGCTGGTTCTGCTCTTCTTGTTTCTCCTCTTCATTTCCTAGGAGCCATCAGCAGGCGAAGACAGGATTGTTGTCCACAGTGAGGGCTGTGCCCTCATTTGTGCTGCTGTATGTTTTTATAGACAACATACTCCTGACCCTACCCGTAGGCCCAGTGTCATTTGCAGCTGGGCTCCCCAAATTTTTGAAATTGAATGAGTTTTTACGGATTTCCATCTGATGCTTTAAAAAAAAAAAAAAATTACAGTATCTCAGAAATCTGTCCCTGTGGGTGTTCACTTGGATTCTGAAAATAGAGCTAGGTCTTGAGGTGGTTTCCGAATAAATAATGAAACATGTGTTCAAAGTCTGTAGCTCTTCCTTCTGCTTAACCACATCCTAGATAACCCGCCAATGGTAAGTGTCATTTGTGTGAATAGATTCTCTAGTTTTAGTTTTCAAGACCCCCTTTTTTTTAATTCCAGCTGTCTGAATGATTAATGTGACTAGGAAAATACTGTTGACCCATTTAAATCATGTCAAACAACATCCATTGCTCATCTACATAATGAAATACACACTGAACATTCTATCTTGAGTGTGGGAGCCAGCGAGCTACAATATAATGTTTTACTCATGTAGCTTATAATATAAAATATAAGACATTACGACTAACTATAGCATTAAATATTAAACTATTCAAATGGTAACTGTCAGTGAAAATCACCTGTAAACCGAAACAGCTAATAACATTTTTGCTTTAGTAGTTAATTAGAGGAAGTGGGGGTGGTTGCATGCAACAGTGTGAGTTTAAGGAAAGTCTTTATGTCAAAGCATGTTTTAATATTATTTGACTATTAGGAGATTTGTTGTATATAATTGAATTTTTTCAATTGTTAATCAGTGGTTGTGAAAATAACAGTTTGCTGAAAAATTAGAAAAAAATGTTTGACATTTTTATCATAGTTTCATTAAATTGGTCCCTGAATAATTTTAAAGGCAGCTAATTTATAGTTGAAACTATTTTGATCAATGATCAGATAACAAAGATAAGCTTTGACTGCTTTTGAAATATTTAAACTTTGTAAGGACATCGTTTGCACAGTGTTTAAATAAATGCAAATTTTAAAGGCACTAAATTTAGGCTTTCAGGTTTCCATGGTTACACCTTTCCAAGTTATTTTGTGTACCGTGTAAATAGGTCTGTGAGTCACTGATAATTATTTGTTTTTTTGTTTGTTTGGTTAGTAATTCTGTGTTTAGCTGAATTTAATACAGTTCACATGGCTTGCTTTGGTTTATGTATATTTTGGTGTTTGTGATTGACAGTGATTGAGCATTTCTTATGGAGTGCTTGCCTTTTTTGTCATAAATGATGTATGTTGGTGGTGCTTGACATGTAAATAAGTTCTCCTGTATCACTGTTTAATAAACAGGAATTTTTAATGCAGAGAAGACTTCTTGGTACATTTAAACAATAAGGTTTGGTGAGCTCTAGAATAGCTCTATTAAATAGTTGCACACTGAAACAAATATATTTATAATCTTATAAACTTTAAGTTCCTGAGTTTACCAAGGACATCGTAACTATGGATAAGCACAATACGGACTGAACACTATTTAGTAACAGAATAAAGATAGCATTCTGCTCTCTTTTTTTTAAGATTTTATTTTAAAGATTTTTTTTTTTTTTTTTTTTTTTTTTTTTTACTTGAGAGAGGTGATGAGAGAGAGCACGAGCAGAGTGAGGGGCAGAGGGAGAAACAGACTCCCCACTGGGCAGGGAGCCTGACGCAGGGCTCAATCCCAGGACTCTGGGATCATGACCTGAGCTGAAGGCAGACACTTAACCAACTGAGCCCCCCAGGTGCCTCTTATTTATTTATTTTAGAGAGAGAGAGCATGTGTTGTGCATGTGCACAAGTTGGGGGGAGGGACAGAGGGAAAAAAATCTCAAGCAGTCTCCCCACTGAGTGAGGAGACTGACACAGGGCTGACCTCACGACCCGGAGATCATGACCTGAGCCAAAATCAAGAGTCAGCCGGTTAACCCAACTGAGCCACCCAGGCGCCCCCATTCTACTCTAACTTTTAAAATTGCTTGTGATAATGAGCTTTACAGGGAATGTCTTCACTGCCAAGTGGAATCTTTCTAGAATGTGATTTCTCCTATCTCACCTTTTGCACAGATATAAAAACTATTCCATATACTAATGTGTTTGGAAGGATATGATTCTTGAGAAAAGCTGGGGTCTTTTATGCCTCTGAACGGAAGAAGAGATTTTCCTTAGACTTCACCATTAGCCATCAGCATTCTGACAAGGCCTCACCAAGAACTCTGAGAAAAATGTCAAAATTAGGCTGTGCATACTTCACCCTACTGAGTTTGAGTCCTCTCTCAATATACTACAATCACAAGATGCTATCCAGTTTGTAAAGTATTAATACATCTGCAGTCTCATTTGATGGTCAGGGTGGTCCTGTGATGCAGGCAGGAGAGGCCCAGTGTTTTGGATAACATGCTTTTTAAGTAGCAGCTCTGGGACCCAGCCGAGGATCTCATGAATGCTTTGTGAATTAGCCAATGCATATTTGGAAATTCAGGCTGGTTTCTACCCACTGATTAGTCCATTTTAGAGTGACCTCTCTCCATCACGCAACTAATGATCTTGATTATAATTTATCAAGTGCTTACCCTGTGTCACTCTCCATACCTCATGTCATACAATTATCCTAGGAACCCTGTGAGGAAGGTATTATTATTCCTCTTAACAGATGAGGAAACTAAGGTTGGAGTGTTTAACTAACTTGTCCAAGTGATCCAACTATTGTTCAGAGAAGGAAAACCAATTTAAGCAAGAACTCAGTCAGGTAAATATGATCCCATGGTGCCTTCACAAGCCAAATATAAAATATTTTAAATGCCATTCTATTTCCTTCTTTTTACCTCCAAATTTGCTGTTTTATTTAGGCATTTTAGGGTTGCTTTGCTTTGTGTAACACTCTACTAAGAGTATAGTTCAAGAAATGTCCAGTACACCTCACATTAGACAATAAACATGTTTCAAATATTGTATACATCACATATTTTAGTATTGTGGTTATATTGAAGACTTTGGTCTAAAAATGAGATGATGAATTTGTCATTCCACCAAGTGTGACTAGTCTTGGTCTACTAAAGTTTTCAAGTGATAATTGTGTTTTCAGACATGAGAAGCAGCCTGCTTTATACAGATGGAGTGTACAGACAGAGTACACATTCTGTTGGGGGTGATGTGATAGTTTTGATTTTTTAAAAATATTTTATTGTTAGAGAGAGAGAGAGCACAAGCTGGGGGAGGGGCAGAAGGAAAGGGAGAAGCAGGCTCCCCCGATAAGCAGACAGCCCAGACTTGGAGCTGGATCCCAGGACCCCGGAAACATGACCTGAACCGAGGATAGACGCTTAATCCACTGAGCCACCCAGGCACCCCAATTTTCAATCTTCAGTACAAAAATAATGGTCTTATAGTTGAGCATCCATTTAAAAAAAAAGACAAAGGTCAGTTTGTAAGTAGACTTCTGTGGTATTCCCCTTTCAAGCCTGTACCATTTTAATACATTGCACTTTTTGCATTAATGCCTGAAGCTATGGAGTGATTACTCACATGGTTAAGTCCATACAGTTTAATTGAATATAAAATTATTTGTGGCAACATGACTACATCAGTCCAAAAAGCTACTTTTAGATAATTTGGAACTTTTTCTTTTACTTCAGAGGCTACTGTTTATTTTCTCTTTATTTTTCTCGTGAAAATAACCCCTTGATGAGTGATTGGCTCCTATTGTCTTAAATCTATGTAATCTCAACTGCAGAAGGTTAGAAATATATTGTTTTCCTGGAGCTTTAGCTTCCTCATTTTGGGTTGTGATTACTGACCTCCCTACCTACCTTCCACTCCTATTGCCTGGTTACAGAGCAGAAACAAAACTCCCACATGTGTCAAAATGCCAATGGTAGAATTTATATTTAAATGTTTTCTTTTTATTTCATGCCTTTCACTTGGAATTGTATTGTACAGTGAAAACATTCTCAGAAAAAATATTACAATGTAGTGTTGTGGGGTTTTGTTTTGTTTTGTTTTTTGTATTAATACTGCAGTTTTGGTCAAAGCTCTGAGCTATTTTATACCAATTGTTTGCATAAATGACTTTAAGTCGTTCATTAAAGGAGAGAAAGAAATACATCCAGCAATGTAACTAGAGCATGTTGCATATAGAATTCAGGTGACACTGTTGTGGGATGAAGACTAAAATTACATTCTTTTCAAATGCTTTAATACAATGGAAAAATATTCACGTAAAAGCCGTGCCTTTGATCACAAATCGTAAGTCCCACTGTCTTCTATTACAGGGTATTTTTATCCAAATAACTAATATTTTGAGTAGTGCTTTACATGACAGTGGTACTTATGAAGGATTTTTTTTTAATTAAAGAAGGGCTTTCTTACTATTTCATTTTTAAAAAACGCATATTTATTTTTATATGAACTTTCTCTTAAGTTGAATTCCATGTATGATTTCTCTGAAGTTGTTCTTTGTGATTCCTATGTATGTGCTTTAATATAAAATTTTTCTATGTTCCTCTTCTTTAGCCAAAGTGTGTGGTAACAGGAATGCTTCTTTTGAGAAATTTTGGGAGGTTGAAGTTTGCCAGATGTTCTGTGCTACCCTCCAAGTGTGCGTTCTCTGGGTATCGGGACTGTGTGAGTTTCTTTCCTGTTCCTTTGATGGAATGAACATTTGCTTTTGGTTCATTTGGGTGGTGGTGATATACTGCTACTCTAATCAGAGTGTGCCTTTTATTCTGTATTTAAACGATATCACGGCATCCAGAAAATCTGGCAAAGAAAATGATATTTTGATGACATTTTCCACAGGGCTCAACTAGAATGAATTATTACATTTTAACCACAGCCCTAATAAACAGCTCCTTTATTTCCCCTGGAAAGACACAATATTTCTTTGTCCAGGAAGTTGCCTGAGTATATGTATTGTTGAAGTGCTAAAAAGCTGCTTTTCTCTAAACTTTAGCTGAGAGACAATGGGATTTTCTAAGCATATACTACAGTGTGACTCAATATTTTATGATCATAAAAATGAATTTAGATTTAAATTTTGAAGTAAACGTTTTTTACCCTAAATGGAAAAATTTCACACAACAGCCCCATTTCCTTTTACACATCAGTCATTTCTGTGTAACTTCCATTTATCCATCAAATGATCTGCTTTCAGTTTTAGATTTTGAGTTCTTAGTGTAATCTTTGACTCCCCTCCCCCACCTGTGGTTGGGCCAGCCTAAAGGAATTTTCTTCTAAGCTCACAAACATAAGTCTATTTTATTAACTAGGTTTTGTTTATTGATATGTGTTTCTAGAGTAGGTGGGTATTTTTGTCTCCCAAGAAGAGGGGAATGCTTTTTGTTTAAACCACAGATCCCTGGGTGCTGGTAGTATACATTAATGAATAACACATATTATCCTACTGGCTTTTGTAAAAAAGAAAAGGCAGTATTTTCCTGACCCCATTTCTGAGCTTGTCATTGTCATTATACTCTATCATTTGCTGTTGCTAAATTTTTAAAAAGGAGGAGGGATGTAGCGTGGAGCCCACTTCCTGATGGAGCCTTGGGGAAGGTCATGTTTTGCCATGACCTGGGCATCATTCTTGAATGTTGTTATTATTGGAAGAGGGTGCCCTCAGGCCACCGCCCTTCCTTTCCCCAGAAGTGCTGTAACCATGGCGGACTTTCCAACTCATCTTCTCTAGAATCAGGACTCCCAGGCTTTGGTTTATGGCTTGATGACGAGTGCTGACATCCACAGGCTAGTATCGGTGAAGACGACTATGTCACCTTCATTTGACTACTTCATTTTATTGGAAGTAGTGGCCTGATTCTATTTTAATCTGAGCCTGGTGAAGTCTCATAGCAATTGCAAATTTAGAGCTTTAAGCAACTAGGACAAACGCTTATGTTGCAGCATAAAGTGACTTGCGATTTTTTTTTTTTCACTTAAACTGTTTTACACATTTCTTTTTTATTTCTCTGGAATCTTTGTTACTGTTTTAGCAGTCTTAGCTGTGAATAACTTCAAGGACAACATTATTGGGTGTCAAGTAGAATCTTTCTTTCAGACAAGTGTTTATGCCAATATATTTTAGACTTGACTTTATGCTTTATTTTGAGCATTAAGAAAAGAATCTGTTTTCCAACACCTGCATAACTGTGCCTGCATCCTCTTTAGAAATGTTGTTTAATAAACACTGTTGCTTTATCATCCAGAGGCTATTGCCAAATGCTGTTAATTAGGCAAAAAGAAAAAGAAAAAAAAGGTTTTTTTACGAGTTTGTAAAACATCCACTCTTCTTCTTGTCGTGGTATCTTAGCTTGAAATCCTGGAAGCAATGGTATATGGTGTCCATATCCATGATTTCCTGAATTGGAGAAAAAGTGTGGAAAGCATCTGGGGAAAAGGAGACTCTTTACCAGCTTGTTTCCTGTAAGCTCAATTGGAAGACCTTGTCTGTGCAAATAGATTTCAAAATAGAGCCTGCCCTTTGACTGTCTCCATAATTACATGGCTCACTCTGTATTTTATTTGGCAGCCAGAACAGTTAACCCCTGGAAGGAAGGGGCTGATGGCCTGGCCAGCTTGGCTTCCCCGACATGTCCATGGGAATGAATAAACCACTGTTTGGAGAAGCCCAGAGCTAAAAACACACCAGGACAGTCTTCAACTGAACTGAGACTTTTAAAAAATAAGTTTAATAATGTTTATTATGATTGGTTTGGAAACTTACTTTGTCCTTATTGTGTAAATTGTAGAGAGGTATTAATTGTCTAAAAAAAATTGGGGAGTTGGGGGAGTTCCTGTTGCTTTGATGTAATCAACATCTGTCAACAGAATGAATTTGCTTTTGTTTAGTTTCAAGGGCCCTTGTCCTTTAGCTTTGCCCAATCAGTATCTGCTGCAGCCTGGGGCATTCCCTGAGCTGATTTTCTTTTTTCTTCAACAAATGCACAGGTTATTTCTTGTGAAATGTGAGCTTCTCTTCTGTTTTATAGTCTCCTTGAAATGGGAAGGAACCCTCAATCTTTCTCATTTACTTTTGAAACAGGTACATCTTAGTACTAGATTATAAAAATCGATGAGAGTTATATCAAGTGATGCAGACTATTTAATTTTCCTTTCATAACATTTGTGCAAGTTATCAAACCTATCAAGTAGACAGTCGGTGTTTTAGGTCAAGAAATATAAGGCACGGATGCATTTGCAGTGTTCTCTTTTGGACTTGGAGCACACAGCGCTCTAAAAGCCCATGCTCCTGCTCTCGGTAATTCGTTGGAGTTCATGAAGTGTGATCTTTCTGTGGCTCTAAATCAGCACCTCGAAAATGTATTTCTATGGTACAGTCCCTTTTGAGCCTGCTGTAGGAAGCAATGTTTCTAAACAGTTAAAACTATCTCAGTTTGCTGTCACAAAGTAAGTTACTTATTTTGTTAAGTTAATGTATTATTTAACCAAATCATTTGGTTTAAAATTAAAATTATCAATGACTGTAAGAGCCATATTTGAAAATGAATTAGCAAAACATTGTTTTCTCTCTTAGTAATCATAAATCATTTAAATCTGGCACACATTCCCCCCTTCATCCAAAATAATTGCCTCCATTTGTAAAATCAATTAGATGCTGATATGCTATAAATAATAGTTTGGTTACTAGACTTTGGCATTTGATCATTATGAAAAAATACATTCAGTAAGACATTTTACAGAGTATCTTTTAAATTACATATTATCTCTGGTTGACATTGTTAACTAATGTAAAGTAGTACAGGCTACTTTCTTGTGTTGTTGTCTACCCAGATATTTAATACCTCTGAAATGTAACATAACTGAGGATTGATGCCCTGCTTCAGGGTGACCGTGCTTCCCTGGAAACATACAATGAAAAATAGAGGTGTTGGTGGCCCACACTTGAGTACAAATATACTTTGTTCAGCTTTACAGCTGCTTAAAATAATAAGCATTTTAAATGTCTCTTTGAAAGTTCATTCAGGCCTCTTCCTTAAAAATACTTGTTGGCCAAAAGAAAACTCACATTTTCAAGGATAAGTCGGCTTAATTAAGGGTCATTAGTAGAGGTGCACAGAAAAACCCAGGGCTCAGTGGGTGAAATGGAAGCGTTTCATTATGTGGTATAGAATGCACGAGCAGATAACAATTAAAATGGACCCTGAGTAAGAGGCCAGTAAATATAGGGCATGTTGCGTGCACCAACATCAGTTATTTAAAATGCATTCCTCCCTCCATCATACTTGAATTCTGTAATCCCACCTTTCAGACTTAATCTGGAAAGGGAACATAAAATGCCGTTTTTAGAAATTGATGTTATTCCCGAATATTTTCATATTTAAAACCATAACTTAGATTTCCACTGCAGATACAAATTTAAAATATGAAAACTGTGCTACAGGATCCAGAGGACATACACCAATTTCAAAAGACATTCAGGCTGCACAGTGTGCTTCTCCATGGAGTGAAAGAAGCAGTTGCCTATAATTTTCGACATTCAGCTGAAACTAGACGCTGATGGAATGATGGAATTTTTGTGACACTGAAAATAATTCTTACTATTACCTTTGATAACAGTAAATATTCTAGTATTTATAACAAATCACGTATAGATGTACTGCCCAAGGAGGCCCTAGATAGAGTTTCTGTTACATAATCAACAGTAACAACACTCACTATAATCCGTCTTTGAAGATCCAGATTAGTCCAGAGCAGCTCCTGGCTGATCTGGGGCTCTTCCCTCCTAAGGTTTCGGATGATTTTCAACTTGCGTCTCCTTAACTTCAGATTGATCAGCTTGTCCCTTGCAATAATTAGTACACACCTGAAACTTGTTTCCTGAAAATAGCTTTAACCAAAGGGGGTCTGGGATGCCTGGCTGGCTCAGTCGGTACAGCATGCGACTCTTGATCTTGGGGTTTTGAGTTCAAGCCCTACATTGGGTGTAGAGGGTACTTAAAAATAAAACCTTGGGGCACCTGGGTGGCTCAGTCAGTTAAGCGCCTGCCTTCGGCTCAGGTCACAATCCTGGAGTCCTGGGATTGAGCTCCGCATCAGGCTCCCTGCTCAGCGGGGAGTCTGCTTCTCCTTCTGCCCCTCATCCCACTCGTGCTCTCTCTCCCTCTCTCAAATAAATACATAAAATCTTTAAAAAAAAAATTAAACCTTAAAAAAAGGGGGGTGTGGTGTGCATCCCGGGTAAATCGTGGTGCCCAGGAGACAGAGAGGCCAGTCTTGTGACTAATGGAAGCCTGGCTGGTGTCCCTGCCTCTGATGATGGATGTCATACATCCATTAGCTGTAACATTGACCATAGCAAATTGGAAGCTAGATACAGTTGTGTTATGGTATCTGCAGTGCTTTTATTTATTTATTTAATCAAGAGATCATTGACATATAATATTTGTATTGTATCAGCTTTTGGTGTACAAAACAGTGCTTTTATAAAGAAAGGAAATATAAAGGAAACCCAACAAACCTTTTCTAGAATGATCTGTGGCAGTAACTGTAGTTTGGTTATCCTATGACCCTGAATATAATGGGTACTGGAGAATTTAGTTTTATCCACTCTGCATTTAGAAAATTTGTTAACTACTATTTATTAATTACAGTATGATAAACAAAACTGAGGATTTTGCCCCACCTCTTTTTTGCCACATTAATTGGAGGACCATTATCTTCTAAAGGCATGTATTTCTTAAGCCCATTTCTTCATTTCACCTGTGAAAACACTAGATTTTTTTTTTCTGGTTTGTAATGAATAGTTAGTAGAATAAACACGGTGTGGTACCTTATTATCCTGTTACCTTGTGACAGCGTTTATAGGGTGTCTTTTACGAGATTGAAAGAAAAGATTTTGCTTCAAATAAAAAAGTATCATATGAAAGTGGAATTTCTGAGTACACTGCAGAACCGTAATTGTCAACAGATTGGATACGTTCAGGCTGTGTTCCCAACGTTTAAGTCGTGTGTGGGTGTGCCTGCATCTTTTTCGGCAGTGAGCCTATCATTTGGCAGGACAGGTACATTGGCAACACTGTTCATCCTCGAAGTGAATGTCTCAAAAGCCTCAACCAGATATCCTAGTAGAGGCCTGGTGACTTCATGCCTCAAGTTTAAGTACATAGAAAAGATTCCCCCTATAATGACTGTCTGCTTGAACTTGATAATGCTGATAAAGATGATCTCTCTTTCATGTAATCAGCTGCATTGAAAAAAATCTTCGTGAGTCCTAAAATTGATCGGCGTCCACATCATCCCATTGCCTGGGATGTAGCATGACAATCAGATGCTGCTGAATGAAGGCACAGATGTCAGAGCTAAAAGAGACCTCCCTCATTTTCCTAAGCCTTCTATATCAGTGGGCAGTGTCTGAAGTGCTCAGCATAGAGCTTGGCCCCCGGAGGTTCTCAGCCAGTGTTCATTGTTATTGTTACTACTTGAGGTCACATGGTTAGCCCTTGGCAGGACCAGGAGCAGAACCATGGTTCTAAGGTGCCATCCGCTGCTGTGTGGCTCTGGCCCCTTTTTCACCACGCATATCACCATCTGATACAATCTAACGTATTTGTTGGTTTGCTTCTTTTTTTTTTTTTTTAAGGTTTTATTTATTTATTAGAGATAGAGACAGCCAGTGAGAGAGGGAACACAAGCAGGGTGAGTGGGAGAGGAAGAAGCAGGCTCCTAGCGGAGGAGCCTGATGTGGGCTCGATCCCATAACACCGGGATCACGCCCTGAGCCGAAGGCAGACGCTTAACCGCTGTGCCACCCAGGCGCCCCTGTTGGTTTGCTTCTTGTCTGTGTCCCACCGTAGAATATAAGCTCCATGAGTGCAGGGACTTTGTCATCTGGGTCACCCTGCATCCAGAGCATGGCACACAGAAGGAGCTCAGTAAGTATTTGCTGAATAAAAGAATAAATAAATTTAGAGGCCCACAGGTAAACCTATTGAAGAGTTGAGAAGGGAGAAGAAAAAAATTAATGTTTATGGGGCACCGGCTTTTGAGACGGTTTGCTTATGTATGTTATCTCAGCTAATGCTCACAGCGACGGAGTGGTGAGGAAAACACTTCTGTTCCCATGTAATGGTGAAGAACGCGGGGCTCAGAAGCCGTGGTAACTCAGATCTATCTGCCTTCAAAGCTCATGCTGTTTTCACTACTACAGTACCTCCCAATTAGATCAGATCTATGAATTTTCATGGAAGGTACCTTCATTCTAAATGTTGGATGGTCCTATGATGTTTATTTTTTTCTTTTTTTTTTTTTAAACTTTCCTTTAGGGGTGTCTGGGTGGCTCAGTCCATTGAGCAGCCAACTCTTGATTCTGGCTCAGGTCATGATCTCAGGATCTTGGGATCGAGCCCCACATTGGGCTCCATGCTGAGCGGGGAGTCTGCTTGAGGATTCTCTCTCTCTCTCTCTCTCTTCCTCTGCCCCTCCCCCTGCTCGTGTGCTCTCACTTGCTCTAAATAAATAAATAAATCTTTAAAAAACACACACACAAACCAACTTTCCTTTAAATCTAATCCCTGGGGCACCTGGGTGTCTCAATCCATTGAGCATCCATCCAACTCTCGGTTTTGGCTCAGGCCGTGATCTCATGGGTCGTGGGATTGAGCCCTGAGGCGGGCTCCCCACTTAGCAGGGAGTCTGCTTAAAGATTTGCTCCTTCTGTCCCTCCCCTGACTCTGTCTCTCTCTCTCTCTCTCAAATAAATAAATAAATAAATAAATAAATAAATAAATCTTTTTTTAAAAAACCTAATCCCTGAAACAAACACATTCTGTGGGAAAGCATGCTATCTACTAGAGCCCCCGCACACTGGAGGAAGGCAGGTTGGAGTGGCAGGCACAGTCCTCGATTTGGTTTTACCGGACGTGGAGCCCAGGCCTCCCACTGACCACCAGAGGTGTGAATCTTAGTTCCTCATCCGTAAAATAGTGACATTAATAGCTGCCTGCCTTCCAGACAGAGTTGGTAAGAGATAACGTATGTACAGCACCTAGCACTGTGTGCTTCATCAAAGAAAGTGGCCATTAAATGTTAACCAATATTATTGTTACTAATTCTATTAGTGTTATCATTATTAATAGTAATCATAATATATACTTTCCTCAGAAGGGAAATGCTTGTGAACTTGTGTCTTGTCTGTGGTCCTACCTCAGGATGCAGTTAGGGAGCCTGGAGTCATAGATTGATTCCAACTAAGTCTTTGCTTTAACTGGGACCCATAACCACAGACTGCCAGCCAACTTCTGTCGGCCACCTCACCGAAGCATGTGTTTGCTCAGCAAAGGGAGCTTGGCTTGAGAGAGTGGATGGATTAGGTCAAACCCATCACCACTTTGGGAAAAATAACCTAGCGATGGTAACTTTTAATAGTTTTATGATGCCTTTTATGTTTTCTGGGTGTTTCCATGTGTGTTAGGTCATTTTTTCTCATGTGTATGAGAAAAAGAATATACTTTGTGGAAGCAACTTGAAGTGCTTTCCCACAGCTTTGGCACTTACTGCATGTTCCTGGGGAAGTTACTTACCTTTGGGTGCCTCAGTATCCTCAACTGTGGAGTGCAGTGGAAGGCTCTCATTAAGATTAAGGAGCTAACGTATGTAAAGTGCCTAGAACAATAATAGACACATAGTTAAGTGCTCAGTAATAAAGCTATAATGGAGTGCACAATTTCTTTCTCATTAAAATCTTTTTAAGTGTTCTTGGAGGAACTACCATTTATTAGGCATCTACTGAATACAGAGCTTTCACATACTTTCACATACTTTTTTCACGTATTCCAATTAATTCTCACCTGAGACTCAAGAAACTTGATCAGGGCCACACAGCTAACAAATGGTGGGGCTGAAATGAATGTTCAGGCTTCTGCTTTCCAACCATCTGCTTTTCCTAGGATACTACCCTGCTCCATATACCAGTTGGCAATCCTAGAGCTGGTGGTGATGTCTCAGGGAAATGTGCAAGCTTCAGGAAATATGTATCTGCCTCTATCAAGCAAATTTTGATTTTTAAAAAGAAGTCATATTCCTGCATTTGTCTAGTATTTGGAATTGTTTAAAATAACACCAAAACACCTCTGTAAGTTTGATTCAACACTATTTCATTCAACTTTATGGAAGAACATAATCAAGTGAAACTTACGACCTTGAATCACTGACATTGGGGATTTGTTTGTGTCCGTGCCTTTTTCCAGTTCACTTGGAGATCTTGACCTTGGAGGCCAGTACTCACGTGCAGCTCATGTTTCTATTATGTTTCACAGCTGAAATGTTACTCTAGGTCAGTAATTCTCAAACTTTCACGGGCATCAGAATCACCCCAAGGGCTTGTTACAGCACAGATTGCTGGCCTCATCCCAGAGTTTGAGTACGTAAATTGAGGGGCCCCGTAATTTGCATCTTTCCCCCTGTGATGCTGATATGGTGGTCTGGGGACCACATTTTGAGAACCAGTCCTCTAGACCAGGAGTCGACGAACTTCTGTAAATGACCAGATAATAAATATTCTAGGTTTTGTGGGTCGTACAGTCTCTGTCGCAAATACTCAACTCTGCCACTGTGGCTCAAAGCAGCCATAGATCATCGTAAGCGATTGAGTGTGGCTGTGTTGCAATGAACCTTTACTTATGGACATTGAAATTTGAATTTCATGTAATTTCACATGTTACAAAATACTATTTTTCTTATCTCTTTTTTGCCCGTTTATAAATGTAAAATTTATTTTTAGGTTGTGGACTGTAAAAAACAGGCAGCAGGCCAGATTTGGCTGTAGTTTGCTGACCCCTGACATGCAATTGTGACATGTTGGGGAATTTTCAAACTACTGTTTTAATTATAAAAGTAATACATGCAAGTGGATGGTTTAAAAAAAACTAACAGTATAGGGGTGCCTGGGTGGCGCAGTCGTTAAGCGTCTGCCTTCAGCTCAGGCCGTGATCCCGGCATTATGGGATCGAGCCCCACATCAGGCTTCTCCGCTAGGAGCCTGCTTCTTCCTCTCCCACTCCCCCTGCTTGTGTTCCCTCTCTCGCTGGCTGTACCTCTCTGTCAAATAAATAAATAAAAATCTTAAAAAAAAAAACAAAACTAACAGTATAGCAGAAAATAAAATGAATCAGGAAGTCTTCCTCACCACCCCAGGCCCAATCACATGCCCCAGAAATAGCCACTATTGATGACTATCAACTTTCAGAAATTTTATAGGGATATACAAGCTTATATAAATGTATAAATTCTTTTTTACATCGGTGGGCTTTTTATACATATTGTGCAGCATTTGTCTTTTCCCTAACAATACATTTACATGTCAACACATAGAAATAAATTATTTAGCTTATTCTCTGATAGCTTCATAGTTTTCTGTTGTGTAGATATACCATACTATATTTCACCAGTCCCCCATTGATGGACATTTGCGTTACTCCCCATTTTTTTCTACCACAAAGTGAGGGTACGTCTTCTTACATCCATTATTGCATAATATCAGCAAGGTAAGGTCCTAGGAGATGGGTTGCTGGGTCAAAGGATATGTGCATTTAAAATTTTGGTAGCTATTTCTAAATTCCTGTTGTGGGCACTTTAGGACCCTACGTTCTTTTTGTTTCAGGGTCACACCCTACATTTCTGTTTTTTAGTCTTTATCTGACTTGAGCATTCATCATAGTGGATGTCGGTATAAAGCCTCGCTGCACGTGAACTTAACACAGAGTAGTAATCCTATCAAGGGCAAAAAGTGCAGCTGGCAATTTCTTGAAAGGAAAACAGCTTTAAAGAATATAAAGCCACCCAAACAGTGCCCTGAATCTAGGGTCATCCTGGACATTGCTGGGGAAGGTACCACAGCAGAAATTGTTCTTTTTGCAGATGCTCTATACATTTGCTTCCCATTAGAGTCAAGTTTTCCATTGTCAAACATTTATGTAAACATATTATTAGCTCATAGATATGCTGTGCTATTATCGTACTAGAACTCAGAATATCACCACTTTCCTTTCTATTTGGGGCTTTTCCTTTTTGAGCCAGTGAAGGATTAGGATAATGATTTAATAGACAACAATGCAACATCTTAAAATGTAGCACTATGTTAGGTTTTTTAATTTAAAATATGCCCATTTCTGCTCATAGGTTGTCACAGAATTTTCTCTTCACCACTCAATCATATCTACTTACACAAGCAGTCAAGCAGTCAACAAAGAAGAAATTTCTTTTTCCGGAGACAAAGAGAGATTTCCCACAGTATAGTTTTGCCGGCTGCAGTTTCTTCAGCTCACCCAGTCCCTGAGGTACCGCATTGCCTATTATCTGCTGCTTTTTCCAGCCAAGATGAAGTTTAACCGCAGAAGCGATCAAATGTCTTTGCACCTTTGATTTCTGAGCCATTTGAATCAAGATTTTTAAACTTGGTTTATGATCTAAAATTGTGATTTGAGAAACTGTAACATCCGCCGTCCTATAACATTTTTTTTTAAATAAAGCTCTGAGCTTACAGCTGCTTAGCTCATTTAGAAATCGTTTCTATCATGAAATTTTCTATATTAAATTTCTAACATGAAGGTAAAAGTACATGTCTATAGTTTCTTAACTTTTTTAGAGAAAAAAATGGACCATTACATTGGGATCATTCAAGAGAGGTTACTTGAAACTAGTACACTGGATGTTTTTTCCTAAAGCCTGCTCTTATACTTTCCGCAGTATTAATGCTGCTGTTTTTGAATCCTCCTTTACAGTAATTATATAAAACCTCTTGCTTCAGAGCATTCTTGATTTTTTTTCAGAGACTACAATTCTCTGGAAAGACAATCTATCCATGTTTTGAAATGCAATATAAAGGAGGTGTGGGGGTCATGTAGGAAGAACGAGAATAGCTGAAAGAAGTCTAGATTTGTCACAAAAGTCACCTGCTTTCTCCCTTTGATGCATTTTTTTAACAGTAAACCCACATTAAGTATATTATACTCTCTGAAGGTGAGTGGCACTTTTTTTGTGTATGGAAATAGGCCAGTGAGACAGGCTACCAGAACCCAGAGTATGTTCCTGGTGTTTCCTTAGTAGGAAATAAAAGAAGTCTCCAGAGAGATGAATGTATTGTTTCAGAATGTCAGTGACAACCCAGTAGCCCTTCTGCTTGTAATTGTAACCTGGCCACATCACAGAGCAGAGTGGAGACAGGAGCACGGTCTGTGGGGGAGACTGCGTGAGCTTTCGTGGGCTCTGGTGGCAAAGCTGTAGGAGTAGACGCTTGGCCCGGGCTCGGCTCTGGCTACCCAAGCACTGGCGCGACCTGTGTCAGAAGGGCCCGTCTGAGCACAAGAATAAGTGAAGGTCTTATGAGTGAAGGTGTGTTGCGCTTCACAAAGAGCAGACCCTAACGTCAGCCCTTCCAGAGTCGCTGTGATGTCAGTTGAGGAGTGTTGTCTCCTCAGCTTCCTGTCCCCAACTGCTGTGTACCCTTACTGGGTATGGTTCCACAATGCTTATGTGGCAGTTTCCATAAATAGATTGTAAAGAGTTGGGCACAACCTTGGGACTGAAAGAAGCTCTGGGTGTAAAATAGTATTTATTTTCTGAATACGGCCCATAGGTTTGAGTAAGCAGTGGGGAATGTTCTACAAGGGCGATCAGAGTTGAATGTTTTGAGTTTGGGGGGTTTCTTTGTTTGTTTTTGACAAATGATGGAAATGTTCTAGGTATTTTTTTATGTACTCAAAAAAAAAGAAAGAAAGAAAGAAAAAGAAAAGAAAGCTGTTGGGTTTTGTTCTCTAGTCCCTTCTTAGTTTGGGTACAGTTGCAGAGTGTAAGAAAAGTGTATACGTAATAGGCTTCAGCGGACTTGACAGTCAGCCTTTTACATATATTCATTCGGAGAGGGTGTTGTGAGCTATCCTTTGCATAAATCTTATCTTTGTGTTGAGAAGATGAAAGTGCTCTTAATTAGCCATTTGGCAATTTGGAAGCTTGGTGCTCTTTTTCCATCAATGACAAGAATGCTGCTTACGGGGTTGGGAGGAGGAAGAAAAGAAAACTACTGTTTGTTTTGACGAGAAGTCTACTTCAGACCAGTTTGACTCAAAGCACAGTAAGGTTAACAGACCATCCAGAGGCAGCACTAACAGGCAATGTTAAGTTCAAAAGGGCAGGGGAAGGAACTGGGGGCAGCCTGGAGGGTCTGTCGTGCTGGCTTCGGAGGTCGGTGCTCCGGCAGGAAGGGCAGAGCTCCATGAAGCAGGAGGCTGTGTCCGAAAAAATGATCCCATTGTCGTGTGCTGGGTTCTGATCTTCATTTTCAATCCTTTTTCCTCAAGCACATAAAGAAGCCAGACTATGTGACGACAGGCATTGTACCCGACTGGGGAGACAGCATAGAAGTTAAGAATGAAGATCAGATTCAAGGGCTTCGTCAGGCTTGTCAGCTGGCCCGTCATGTCCTCCTCCTGGCTGGGAAGAGTTTAAAGGTGGCGTCTCACCAAGCCTCAGAAGGACTTACATAAGGGGCAACAAACCCTCCTCTTTTCCCTCTCTCCCTTTCACTCTTCTTTTGTACACATCTAATTTGTTTAAAAAAATCAAGTCAGGCCTTGGGATGGGGGAAGGGGATGTTATTATTTCATGTGTTTATTCTAGAGGTAACTTAAAATCCAAATTCAATTTTAAGTAGCAAGATTCTGGTGATACTTTGGGCCCAATCAGCCTATCCAACTTGATCAATGGCAGACAGCTTTGACTTCTGCCCCCTTATTCCTGCCTGTAGTTTCTGCTTTTATTCCCCACATTACTTCTGTGTGCCTAAGAGTTGTTCTGCCTCATCCTCTGTCTCCTTTTTTCTTGCATTAGCTGTGCAAAGAAAGATTAGAGCACATACACAAAGCTATGGATAATATAGAAATGTAATTACGGACAACTATCTTACTGCAAGATTTAGTTCTTCCAGAATAATCTGAAACACTCTGCTTTATAAGGATCATTAAAAAAAAATATATATATATATATATGGTCCTGTAGTTTCCAGAAGGTGGGCAGAATTTAGGAAGTGAGCCTCAATGGTGAAAACACAGGGTATCATCTGTGTAATAAACTTTTATAGCAACATAACTAAGCATAATGTGAATGTCAAATAATGCAGAACTTGGTAATTTTAAATAAAGAAATAGGTAGTTTTTAATAAAAGATTTTGTTTTAGAGTTGTACTTATGACTTATGAGTTTATGGAGGTATCTTCATGTACTCGTAAAACTCAATTTTAGGTTTTTTTTATTTTGTTTTGTTTTTTAGTTTGGGAGCAATTGGATGCCTTGTAATAAGAGAGAAATATTTTTAAAAACAGTGGATTTATTTAGGCATGAAAGACATCAAGATTTGTGAAAACCAAATTTCTACAATATGTATCAGACCAAGTTTTTTAAAATAATGATCCATAATCTTCACATCTTGGCTGCAAAGCCCATTTAAGGTTTCACTGGGCTAAAAAGGTGTGGGTCGACCTACTTTTTCAAGCTGTGTCATCTAAACTGAAGATACTTTCGAGAATTTATTTATATGCTTCAGCTAGCCTGAGGTACTAACCCCTGAGGAAGAGGAAGGAATCGCCTAAGAACATATTTGTGAAGTGTTCAGGCTCAAAAGGAGTCATGTCATTTAATGACTCACAGATAATTTAAGGGGTCTTAGGGCTTACAATTTCCATTTCCTAACAGCCCATAACACCATCATCTACCCAAACAATTGTCAAAAAGGCACAATTTAAATATTGAATGTTAATCACCATTAATTAAAATGTTGTATCACAAGTTTATCAGTAAATCTGTACCGTCTCATCTGAAAGTGCTGTAGCTATAGACGTGGTCGGCGAGGGCAGGAAATGTCTTCAACTGTGGCTGCACAATTTCTTTATTTAATATTTTAGGTTGACATGACAACCGAAGAGATAGATGCTCTTGTCCATCAGGAAATCATCAGTCATGATGCTTATCCCTCACCTCTAGGCTATGGAGGTTTTCCAAAATCTGTTTGTACCTCTGTAAACAACGTGCTATGTCATGGTATTCCTGACAGGTATTTATTGCTTAATAACATATTGTTCCTTTGGAAACTAAAACATGAGACTAAGATCTATAACACATGTTGAAAGACACTAGCTTAATTGAAAGCCACCTGCAAACTTGTGAGTTGATTATGGTAAGACAAAAATTTTGAAGTGTTTTGCTTCTAAGTGGACATAATTTAATGTTTGTTACAGTGGTGCGTAATCCAAAAAGGTCATTGTTCATTTAATATTTCTCTTACCTTCTTAGCATTTAACCATGTAAGTGGTAGAAATCCAAACGTAGGCAAAATAGGTTATCAACTATTGTTTCAGCTCTTTGCAAAATTAAGGTAACTGATAAGTACATTTTTTAAAGAATTTTTCATAGATTTTTAAACAATGGCAATGTGTTCATATTCTGTATTTCTTATAAAATTGGACATGACTAACATAAAGATCAGATGTAGTTTTTTCCATTTATTCCTCTTCCACTCCAGATTATCATTGCAATTCACTGGCTTTGTGATAGTCTTAGGTATTTATTTTTACATTCCTCTTATTGAGATCTGTCTATCACCACTTTTATTCTGTTTACGTTTCAGTCGACCTCTTCAGGATGGAGATATTATCAACATTGATGTCACGGTGAGTAAATAATATAAAAAATAGTCTTTGATCAACTTCAGAATTGCTGGTAGCACCAGGAAGAATTGTGGATTGAAAATGCGAGCTGCACCAAGGGAAGTGCTGTTTACTTCTAGACCCAGACGCAAGCAGCTGGTTTCCTTTTTTGTCTTTAACTCCGTGTTTATTCCAAGGAAACCCAGGCCTGCCTTGAATTTAGGGCTGGAATCAGATGCACTGAGATCAATGTTGGCCTAAGTGAAATGTCAGGCCAATCCTGCTATGTGTCATGTTTTTGAGAAGGTGTAATTGTTATTGATCCACTGTGTGGTTAATGCAGAGAGCACCACAGCACTGGGCAGCTGCTGAAGCTAGATATGTATGAGATGAGCTAACGCGAAGAAAGCCAGCATTTTTCCTTCACTCTGCCAAGATTGATCTTCCTCTTCCTGCTGATTTTGAGTGGGGCCTGTCATTATCTTACTCTGTCATTAGGGGCTACATTGGCCTGTGTGTGTCAGTCTATTTGGACAGCAACTCTTTTGCTAGCAGTGTTCCTTAGATTGATTAAAATCCCTGAAGGTAACGTCGTGTTCCATTTGCGGCATAGAGGGTATAGAGAGCCTTGAACTTGGAGCATACGAGCAGAGTGGTTTTCTCTCTGAACCTAACTTTTTACCAAATGGTTAACAGCCTTTCTTTTAAATAACAACCCAAAGTGATTTCACGTGGGAACTTCAAATTGTGCAAGCTCTCACCTTTTCTAATTCCCTGAGCCTTTCACTTTTCTCAGATTTGGCTTGTTTGCGCTTTTGGCAGTTCGTTTTACTAAAAAAGTTTGTAATGGTCCCTTTGGATTATGTAGACTGTAAATAAATTGTATACATCTAATGATTAATAAGTAAGTTTTCAATAAATAAGTAAAATTTAACCATCTGATGAGAACTAGTTGAGATAGACCACATTCAAGGAGTATAGCTTCTATGAAGGAGGAAATATTTTCCATAATAGTTATTTTGTATCTAGACCATGAACTTAGGTAGGTGTGGGAATGAGGTGGAAATTGGCATCCGATAGTTGAGTTCAGCCAAATGTTTAGTTGTTTAAATTAACTCACCCTATTTGCTTCATATCGGTTTGGATGGTGACATAGCCAACGATTCCTTTATTGCTGCTACTCTTTCATATATCATTTTGTCCTACTTAGAGTACTTGAACATTTGCTCCACATATATTCTGTTGGTTTATCTTTCCCACTCAGAATCATGTAGGAGATATTTTATGAAGTATACCTGAAATAAAGTATTTTTCCTGATACACTTTTCTTTTGAATTGTAACTGATTTGGGGGTTTTACATTTATTATCTCACCTAATCACCCCCTAATAAAATATTGCTGCTTTGAATGAAATCAGCACACGCTTTCCTACTGCTCCCAACGCATCAAAGAGAATATTCCGTGCCTTTTCTGTTTCCTGAAGACTTTAAATAAATTTTTAACATTCAAATATTTTACAATTACAAAACTCGTAAAGCAAGGTGAAATACTTCAAATGTCTAGAAATATGAGAGTCAGGAAAACATATTGGTTACTATCTTAATACATTATATTTCTTTTTTTACCCCTCCCCACAAATTATATTTCTTGTGAGGTATGTTATTAAGTGAAAGACTCCATTATCAGATCCTGTAATTTTATCAGAAAATACTCGTTACGCATTTTATCATTGTTTACATCTAGTATATATCAGAAGAATACACTTCTTTCCCCCTTGAAAGTTGAATGTTAAAAAAACAGACTGTGAGATGCCTAGAGTAGTTGCTCAATAAATATTTGTTTAATAAATGAAGTACAAAACAAGAATACTTTGTGAGCATAAACCCTAATTATAGATAATGTCATAGACTTTCAGAAGTATTGTTACTCCCATATATATTGAAACGTTCACATAGTCCTTTTGAAAGCTAGCAAAAAGTAATATAAAAAGGCAAATAAAGATTTTTAAAAATATTTTTTACTTAAATAACAGTTACATAAACACTGAATTATACATTTTTAAAACAATTACACTTATATTAGTAACTGTAATATATTTGTGTATAAAATCAAACTCGTACTTTCTTGGATTGCAAATGGAAAAAAATGTATAAAATACTACTCTGTTGCAAGGTAATTAAGGTCATTTGACATAGTAGAGAAAACATTTGATTAGAAGCCAGTAATCCATCTGGACCTACCTCTGTATTTTGGCCACTGACCTTAGACCAGTTACCCTGTTTATGCTTCAAGTTTCTGACTTATAAAGTGAAGACTGAATAAAGACTTTTCCTGCCTCCCTTAAAGAGTGTAGTAGAATATTGTTCTAGTGCAGAATAGTACACAGATTTAAGACATTAACTCAGTATTAAAATAGAAAGCTGAGATAAATATCTTTTTTTATAAGTTTCTGCATTCTGCTTCATGAGAAAGAGAAATGTGAAAAATAACTACATAGGTCAAATTTATGCAAAATAGCAAATTCCATGCTATATCTAAGCATCAGGATTCAACCAGCCCCTTCCACCTTCTATATTCATTATAGTGTTTGTTAATTATTGATTTTTATAATGAATCTTGTGTCTTTCAAGATCCTATAGGGCCTGCTGAATCATTGGCAACTGATGAAATTGTATTTTCTGTATTTTATTCTTAAGCCTATTTTGTTATGTTTTAATCCTTTAAAAACCTCATGTATAGTGTTTTCTATTGACATTCTGCTATCTGGAACATTTGACTAAGGTTTTCCTTCCAGAGAGGATCTTTCCCTAACATATTTCATTCCCATATTGAGCCACTTCAGTTCTTGGAATGAAATTCTCCTACTGTTTAATACTGACATGTCTATTTTATTTCTTCTTATTATTGTCTATCACTTCCAAATGTAGAATTGGCAAATAAAAGATCAAGTATCTTCATGACACTGAAGAAACTTTTCACTATGTTAAATACTTCCGGGTTCTCTAGAGCTATTGTAGTAATTGTGGGTCAGTGTCTTTGGTCACTAATTTATGCGTGTGTAGTTTTGTCTTCTCAGAAATAAAATGAGGAATCAGAACATTATACTAGCATTGCTAATCATAATGCTGAAATAGCCATGCTAGCTACATATTTATTTTTAAATTTTGTAATATCATCTTATGGCTTCATCTTTTTAATTTCTGTAAGGCTTTAGCATAGCCTTTTTTTTTTTTTTTTTTTTTTTTGTAGGGAAACGAGAGTGGTTCTGGAAGGGTGAAACGTATGAATCTACTAAATACATAAATGAACATAATATATACTTTCGGAGAGTACGTTTTTAAACCAGGACGTATTTTAAAATGTTTGCCTGTGTTTAGGTCTATTACAATGGCTACCATGGAGACACCTCTGAAACGTTTTTGGTGGGCAATGTGGATGAATGTGGTAAAAAGTTAGTGGAGGTTGCCAGGAGGTGTAGAGATGAAGCAATTGCAGCTTGCAGAGCGGGGGCTCCCTTCTCTGTAATTGGAAACACAATCAGGTAAGCCTTACACTGACAAGTAAAGGGAGGGTTGGCAAATGGTACAAAGGTTATTGGTGGCTTGGTATAAAGTTGATGACATGTTTTATGATTCAGAACCATCATTTCAGTCTGATACCAGTATGTGAACTGCCAAGCTGCAATGTTGTTCCCTGGGTTTAAAAAAAGAGAGAGAGATTTTAAAACAGTGAATTATACTAGGGTCAGCAGGAAACTTAGAGGAGCGGCAAGCAATATTTATATGACTGCTTTAGTTTTAGCTTGACATATTGGTCTGTAGTGTTCCTTTACTCAAAATCACACCAAACATGGAAGAAAGTACCTAAGAAGGGGGTAAGCATCCCAACTCTTGGATAATGAAACAGGAGAAAAGCTAAATTTTATAAAGGAATGAAGTGAAACATATTCCTGTGATACAAAGATTAAAAAAAAAATGGCCTCAAGCAATTTTTCAAATTACCTTTCAAATTAGTGGATTAGCAAACAGGCCGAAAGGGTGAGCTTATGTCCTTTTCTTGTCTGGTTCATTTTTTCCTGTAAACCGTTGTTTATTTTCCAAACAGTATTCTGTGCTTGCTTTTTGAGTGTATGTGTATTTTCTGAATTCAAGACTTTTCCCCGTGATCTGTTACCTACTTTTAGGTCTTTTTTTTTTTTTTTTACCCCCATAACTGTTTTGAAGTAGACACGCAGAATATGTGTTTTCATTCAAAAGTAATACATTTTATTAAAGATGATCACATCAGTACCTTTTAAAGTAGTGTTCTCATTAATAGGAACCATTGAATACTTCCCGTTTGTCTAAAGGATGGAAGGCTTAGTCACCTTGAAAAGATGCTGCCTTTTTTCTTCGTAAGCCCTCAAATACTTTAAGAAAAAAAGGCAGTAAAATATCAGTTAAATGTATTTATGGCTTTAAAAATATTGTAACAATGTCTGAATCAAACTTTAGTAAAATCTCTTTGGGTTATATCTGAGAAGCTTTTATTGAAGACTTTGAACAAAATTGTGTTTTTGACAGTTTTAAATTATAGGCTAACTAGCCTGGGAAAAAAGGATAGTGTCTCTCTGTTCTTTCATAGGAAATGTTGAATCAGACCCCTACTGGGAAAAGAAATTTAATGCATATCTCACTATCTTACTGTCCATGAATATAATAGAAATGAATTCAAAATGCAGTTTTATTTTTGCAAATGGGATGAGTCGATAGATGGATCTCATATTTTTGAACACCTAGGGTTCAACAAATTTACTGGTGGTGCTCTTGCATTTTAACAAAATTTATTCTTCAGTAGAAGGGGGCAGAGAACACTAGATTCTTATTCAAGCATTCTATCGAGCTCTGCATTCATGGCTGTGTCTAAAGGGCATGTCAGCCTTTGATTCTCTCTGAGAGGTAATTATCCTTTTCCTGTCACGGAACAACAAATGATAGCTAACTACAGAGGCACATTTGCAGTAGTCACATTCATCAACTGCAGAAAAAAAAATTCAATTTAATTGTGCAACACAGCTGCACATGGGCTTTTGAGCATTTCTGTTGTTCTCCCTGTCTCGCTATTCCTCCCTCCAGATCTATTTTTTAAACTTTTTTTCTGGTTATTTTTTCCCCTTTTTGTCTCTTCTTCCATTTTTACTCTCTGTACTTTCTTGTTAAAGTAATTTTCCTTTGTGGCTCTCATTCTTTTTTCCCCATTGAAGGCTATGAATGTAGAAAATTATCACAATTACTCATATAATTGAGCCTCTTTGTAGCAAGTGCAACTCCAGTAGCCTTTCTCCATCATGAAAATGGTTTCATTATAGGGTTTTTCATATTCTCTGACACCATCTACACAGAGGAACAGGCGTGCAGATGAGATGTGCTAGGAACAGGCTAGATCAGTAAGGTCACAGTAGGAATAATTAGCTCTGCTATGGAAAGAGCATCTAGGCCTTTTACTGCTACATAAATGTACTGTCCGTGGCTTTTAGTCACAAAAAAACTTACTAACAAATGGAGCTCCCGCCTACTACTTTGAAAAAAAGATTTGTATCAACACTACAATTTTCCATCATTAAGACTAATAACACAGAGCCTAGTATACATCAAGGGGAATAAAAAGAAAAATCTCACATTCAAGTGGCGGCTGGGTGCTGACCTTTGTTCCCTTTTTTTGTGTACGACTTAACTCTTTACAAAAAAGAGCCACACGCCACACCAACATGCAGGTGAACTCCAGCTAGTACTAGCAAAGCATAGCATTCAGTCGGAAAATCTGATAAATCTCCATGCAGGATAATGCATTTCATTACATATTCACTACATTAATTCTAGCTACGTAAAAAAAAGAAGAAGAAGAAGAGTAGAATTGAAAGTGACATTGGATTTTAGCTATCTGGACACAAAGGTCAGTTTCAAAGAGTATGAATTTGCATGTACAAGCTCCTTTCAAAACCGGATCAGTCCCAACAGCTACACTTACAAAACTATGTGAAAAATAAAAGACAATGAAGTTTTTACTTGGAGCCTGATACATTTCATTATTTAGATGGTTTCTGTCTGCCACCGGGGACTAACCAGTGTTAAGGCGGTATTTCCGGACCTCTATTATTTTGCCCTTTCTTATTCAGGCAAAATCTCAAGGGAGTAAATAAACAAACAAGCTCCACCTTTAAGCCAAAAGTACTTGGAATCATTACAGACTGAAGGTTTACAAACATCTTTCAACTCAGTCTCATTTATTTTAAGATATTCACCATCTTTTGCATAGCCTCCCTCTACTGATACACCATGAAAAGAACATTCAAGCTTCTTTTATTAGTAGTATGTTACCAAAAACCTAGTGATCTTTATAGGAAATTTTGAAATTCTCTGAAGCCTGTAAGGGTAGGAGGGTACCTCTGAAGAAGTATTGGCTACAATAGTTTAATGAAAAGAGTTCTCTGTGTGCCCTTTTGCTTCATGAGGGATGGCTAGTGATCTTTAGATTACAGTGTTATTATGCTCGCTGTACCTCCATTTGCTTTAAATTATTTCTAAAGCTGTATATTCAAATTATCTCTAGATGATATGATCTGTACATATGAGAATATCGTGAATGTGTAGATTCATGCATCCCAAATATGTGACAGTTCAATAAAAAATAATTTAAACTTATAGTTGTAAATGTCATGATGAAAGTATCAATAAATGGTTTTTAATGTTTAATTCATAAGTATATGTTTTGATATTAATTTAGAAGAATATAAAGCAGATTTTTAAAAATAATCTCTTTCTATTAGATTATGCACATTTAAACAATAAGTGGCTCAGGCAAAATAAGTCATTTTAATGTCATCTGTGATGGATTTTTCTTGACAGCTACTGTAAATTACAATTACACTGCTTCTCTCTGCACATGAAAGTAAGCACTGCAATAAATTATCTTTTATTTCAATCCATCATGTCTGCTTTTCGGAAACAGAAAACCTCAAATAAAAGTTCAGCACTATTGTAAGAAAAATACAGTAATTTGTGATCCAGCTTGAAACAAAAAAATGTACCACTCTTTTGGAAAACAGTTGTTGGCTTTAAAAATATTACTAATTGTACTTAAACATTCCTCGTCCTTAGAATGAATCCTTGGACTTGTGCATTCCTTCATTCAAAGATTACCGTTTAAAATTAAAATCTGGTAAGACCGAACTTGGAAAATCAGGGGCCATTTAATTAGAGATGGGACCGTTTGGAAATTAGGGCTGTTTATAGAATTCATGTAAAAATGGTGATAAACTATTTCCATGTGCATTTTTATTTCTTGAGGAGAGTATGCACTTAAACATAGTACTCCTCTGCCCTCTTGGGGAATGTATTCTTAGTCACAAAATGTAGTTGAAATGTATTAAGAATTTTAATTTATCTACACAATACTTCAATCGAGGAAAACTACCTCAGGAAAGGTAATTAAATGGAAGAAAACGGTCACAAGATGAAATTCCTTAAGGGAGGAACGGTAACTGAAACAGGAACTGCACAAATAGTATGATTCCAGAGTAAGTTCAGAAACTACATTTGTACACCTTCTTCTTCCTCTCCCCTCTTCTCCCTCCCCAAATAGTCCCTGTGACTTCAAATCATAAGTGCACTCAGGCTCATGGCTAAGTGTTGTACTGTCTGAGAGGATTTTTAGTTAGAGAAAATCAGAACAGAACGGCGAATACCAGGAGAATTCTTTTTGGTGGGTTTCAGCAGAAAGAAGGCAGATCTCCTGAGTGGGAATGTCCAGGGCAAGAAGACCCTCGTGCTCAGAAGGGGTCCCGGCCCTGTGACGGCTGGTGCTGGGGAGCGACCTCAGCATTTCCTGGGCAGCCCTGCCCATCCAGCTGTTTCCATCTCCCTCACCACACCAGTTAAGAGAAGCACACATGCCCCACCTTCCCATGCCACAGACAGGGTTACCACCACTTGCTTCCATGTTCGAGTGGAATTGGCTACTACAGGTCACTCGGATTGTCTCTTACGAAGTTAGACTTGCAAAACCCTAGAATCAGGGCAAATAATCTTGTGCTTCCCATATATTCCAAAATAGTAGAAGAGGCATGATTTTAAATAGTAATTAAGAACATTAGTGAGATTTGATCCCATTTAGTCCCAGCAAGTATGCATTAAAAAGCTCACTACAAATCCAAAAGGGAAATACCCTGAGATGCAGACAGAAATATATACTTAGCTCCTGGGAATCAAGCATTGAGATGGGTGCTCAGCCAAGGACCTGAGCGAAATTTGTCCTGTGCTTTTCCTCCTTCCACCCGGCTGTGAAATCCTGACCTTTGCATTCATGACACATACATTCTATGATACTCCTGTAACCATAAGTTCCAGCAGGATCCAGGCAGTAAATTGTTGTAGGAGAATGCACTCAAATATCTTTAGGCACCTTGTAACTGCACAGCCTCTTTTATGAAGAGGAATGAGAGGTGTGATGGCGGAGGGACCCCGAGTGTTTTTTCAGAGTGGGCTTTCTTCCTTTCCTCTCATCAGAAATTAAAATGAAGATTGCCATTGTAACACACATTTAAGATGTAGCCGTGATGCCTGCCAATCAGTTAGATCCTAGGGTGGTTTTTTTTTTCTTTTAAGGAAAGAAAATAGGAGAACAGTTTATATTGAATGTTCGTAGAATCATTGAGGTTTGTTGGGACTGAAGTCACATAATTTACAGGTTTAGGTAGAACCCATTCTTGTAAAAAAAAAAAAAAGTCTAGATCATTATCATCTTATCTAATCATCTCTCTTCCACCCTCTATCCACTCTCTATTTTCAGTTTTTACTCAGAAATTGTGTGGTGCAAATAGAAACACCTTGAAAAAGTTTTTATACCTCCTGCCCCAACTGCAAAGATGCACAGAGATAACTGTAACTATAAAGTACAACTTTAAGAGAGAAAACTGCTGACTTGTTATTCCTGTCATCGACACATGCGTAGCTTACCTATTTCTGCGCTATCGGTTACATGAAAATTAAATCTGAATGAGAGGCTGTCCACCTGCTATTTATGGTGACATCCTGGTCTAAGGGAAGGTATCTTGCAGGCCTGGAGAGGAAAGTTAAACATATTCAGAGATAAGTGTATTGACATGAATGCTCGTAGAGATGCTGCCTTTGAGTTCATGTTCAACTAAACCCACGGTCTGTTGGAAACTCTAGTTTGGGGTCTAAGAACTTTGACTTTGATAAGAATTTAAATAGTAGTCCTGTAAATCCTGATCCATTGTATGGTTAGGGTTAGGGCACTATTCCCCTCATCCACATGAAAATATAAATTGTTCATGGTTTGTATGTTCTTTCTGGTGCCCCTAGAAATGAGTATGTTCACCTTATTTCAAAAATAACTTCTTAACTTTGTAGGTGAAGATTTTAGGGTTGGATTCTATATGCCAGACTTCATTTATATGGAATACATGGAACCCAGTACATTTGCATGTAGAAAGAACTAATAAAGTATTAAGAATTAGGAATCACAATACTAGCTTCTCTTAAGCATCATGGTGATTAAAAAGCATTCTGTGTGATTTTGTTAATGACATATGTCTTGAGTGGAAATCCCAAATGATCGCAAAGTTTTGGAGTATTTCAAGAATATTGACAACACGATTTGACCTTTTGTATGGGTGTGTCTGCTTCTAAAATGTATAATGTTTTGAAATACGCCAGAATAAGGGAACTATAAAAGTAGGAGGTCACATTTCTAGATTGCATTTTTATTTCTCTGTTCATTTCCCAAATCAGTAGTAATTTGCATGGTTTTTTGTGCAACTTTATACAAACCAGGCAAGTTTTTGTGAACTGCATTCTATGCACCTGTATCTTGGTGATGCATACAGATCGGTATATGTGTGCGTGTGCACTCATCTGTTGTCTAAAAGTGGCCTTGTCTGAATGCTGTATTAAGGTAAATGAAGCAAACTACTGTGTTAGATACATACCTGTTTTCTTCATTTATCCAAAGGGAGTTGTTGCATGCAATGGCAAAAAATTTAATTATTCCAGAATAATGAAAACGTTAATGTTATCATCTGACTCTAAATATAACTGATTTTTTCTCTTTCAGAGACTATTTTAAAGTGACTTTATCTAAATGTCCATTAAAAACTTACCTAATTTAATTAAATATTTTGTTTGGTCACTTTTAAAGCCATATAACTCATCAGAACGGTTTGCACGTCTGTCCACATTTTGTGGGACATGGGATAGGATCTTACTTTCATGGACATCCAGAAATTTGGCATCATGGTAAGGAGGTTGATTTGCGAGCTATTTATTGAATGTACTCGGAATAAGGCAGTTTTGGTCCTGATGTTCCTCTGACTTTGAATTCATATGATCATCCTTTTGTGTGTATGCATGTGTGTGTATGGGGGGGGAGTTACTTAATTGTAACCAGCACATTACCATGTTACTGGATTAGAGCCCAGCAGTTTCAATCTCAGAATAGGGTTTATTTCGCTTTTTGTCTTCCCCTGAAGGGTGATGGCTTGAAGACACAAGGGATATTTGTCTAGAAAAAGTTACTGAAAACAAAATGCCACTGCATCAATGTCCCAGCAGCATGCACATATGACTGTTTTGTTTTTCTTTTTCTACCCCCTTCTCTAACTGCTGACTGTTGTGGTTAAACTTCATTACATCCTACACAGCGTTGACAGCTGACGTATTTAGCAGCATGTACTCTTTAGTGATTTCTAGATTGTACCCACCCTTGTATTCCTTCCCCAGGACCTCCTGCTTTTTACTGCCTGGGTGTGCACCCTACAATGAGAAGGCGAGGGTGGGCCAGAAGCAGTGGTTAGGGTAGGAGGCAGTTCTATAGAGTGCCCCCAATGGGGGCTGCACACCTGGACAGGGACTGAAGGAAAGTTGGACCTTGACCTGTGTGCTTGGGGTGAGAGCAGTCCCTAGAGGAAATACTGCCAAGAACCCATTCCCTGGAAGATCCCCAGGGACCCAGCATGTCAGAATTCCTTTTGCACCGAAGAGCCCCACCTGAAGCAGCTCAGAAGAGGTCTAGGCAGGAGTGCAGAGTATGTCAGATGTGTGCCCCACCCTGCACCAACACTAGGAATTATTTCAAGTCACCACTGTCCTAGCCTCCTGCTTTAATCTGCACCCCAAGGGGCTGTCTTCCCTTTGTATCAGTTCCCCAAGATGTCTTTCTCTTTGGGGTGGCAGGCAGGGCCTACGAACCAGTGAAGCCAGGAGACCTGGAAGCAAGTGGCCAGGGGACTGTGGAGGTTGTCTAAAACATGCAACAGGTGTCTAAAACACCCCAGCTGCCTCTGCTAGGCCTTGGTGCACCCTTCTCAGGGGCCTTGATCCCAAGCAAAGAAAATGCAAAGGCTAAAGCTCAGAACCACTGTGTATAACCCCTTGGTGATAGCCACTACCAGGATTCTAGAAATCTCCATCCTTCCTTCTACCCTAAAAGAAAAAAATAAAATGACCAAGTTTTTTTGAGCAATCCTGCCCCTCTAATTCTGTCTCTCTCTTTCTCTCCATTTCTCACTCCCCCCACCCCATATTTTTTGTTTTGCAGCAAATGACAGTGATCTACTCATGGAAGAAGGAATGGCGTTCACCATAGGTCAGTGCCCAAGCTCGCATTCAGAGAGCCATGGCTCCCTGGATGGAGACAGCAGTGCTGGCCTAGGCCAGGCAGTCCCGTGAAGGAATAATAAAGCCAATCAGCGTAATGAAATAATTCAGATGCATAGCAAATCTGATTAAATAATATCCTCGAGCCCCATCTTCCTAAATCAGATACTTACCGACACATTTAGGAGACGACAGCCATCCAACCTCTAATTCTGTTACCAGCATAATGTGGTGTTTGGGTTTTTTTTGTTTTGGTTTGTTTTTGGGTTTTTTGTTTTGTTTTGGTTTTGGTTTGTTTTTTTCAGTAACACCCAGTAACTAGAATTGATCATGTCCCTTGCTCCCTGTCAGCAAGTGATATGTACTGTCTGGCGGCCCATTCCTGGCTGATCACGTGATTGGTATCGCCCCCAAATTCCAATCATCTAAGACCCTAAAGGCATCATATTTCTGACTGTGGTACTTAATGGAGAAGTAATTAGAGTGAAATAAGAAAATTGTTATTTGCTGATTAATGAACATTTTAAGCATGTTTTAAAAATTCAAATATTTTTAAAAACTGACTGGTATTTATAAGAGGGACTGGTGTTTGGGTGGTTATTATCCACGGGGTCCTAATTAAGGCTTGATTAAAATGCCCTTTTTTCTCAAAAAAATTACGAACTAGGCAACTTCATACATTTTTTTAATGCGGTAGTGTTTCCTCTTCCTACTGTTTAGTTTGTAGTCGACTATGTAAGCAACATCAATTATCAGCCCTTGTGAGATGACAACAGGAACCCGAGGGGGAAGCTTTTGGGGGGAGGGGAGGAGAACCTTCTTACTCTCTTTTTTCATAATCAGCTGAAACAATATTTGACAGGAATCTGATTAGATCACTGCAGTAAATATTTTCCGTCTTACAGAGCCAATCATAACTGAGGGATCCCCGGAATTTAAAGTCCTGGAAGATGCCTGGACTGTGGTCTCCCTGGACAATCAAAGGTGTTTGCTTTCTGTGCCGTTGCTTTTAAACGATATGGGAAGGGAAGGTTGGTCCGACGGCTCTCCGAGCTGCTGCTCCCCGCCCCGCCGGCGCTCTCGCGCGTTCTTACCGCCGCCGTGTGTGTTTCAGGTCCGCCCAGTTCGAGCACACAGTTCTCATCACGTCGGGGGGCGTGCAGATCCTGACCAAACTGCCCCACGAGGCCTGAGGAGCCGCCCGTAGGTCGCAGAGGCCAGGCGCTTTTTATCCTGAATTGCTGAAATCCAGCTGGAGAACTTTTAGAAGACACAGGCGAACGGGAGGTCACGCAGTAACCAACCTAGCTTCTAGTCTTGGAAAAACCCGGTGGGGATTGGGGGCAGTTGGGAACTCAGATCTCAAGCCATGCCTTGGCCGCGCGGCTTCAGAGAGATGGGGGGAGGGGAGATTGGGGGGGCGCCCTCGTTTGGAAGAAGAGGGATTTCTAGAGATGCATTGTTTTCTCTTTCCCTTGTCTTGACTGCCCAAGTAAAAGGCGTTCCCCTCCTAAACCCATTGTGTCTGTGGTCCTTGTGTCTCTGACAGTTACTAGAGGGAGAGGGTAGGTGGTTAATTTTTGAGCCTCTGAACTTTTCACATGGGCGCGTGGGGGAAAGAATGAGCCTAGATGTTAGATGGGAATTTTTTAAAAGTCTCTTCTTTCCCCCTTGTGGATCCCACATTGGCAGTAGCCCTTCCAGTTCTTTCCCCCTCATAGCTGCTTTGTGATGAAAAGATTAGCCCACAAACGGTGGGGTTGGTTACAGCTATTTCCTTGCCCCTGAACCCTGGGTCTGGCCTCTACAGTGCTTTAGCAGTCCACAAACATGACTTTCCCCGGCCCCTGTGGCTCCTCCTCACATCCCTCATCCTGCCCCAAGCGGCCATCCCTGAGGTTACTTTTGAAGGATCCTCTCACCCCTCCATCACACACGCGCGCGCGCACACACACACACACACACACACACACAGTCTGTTGCACTAGAAATTAGAACATTGCCCCCCCCGTCCATATGTGAACAGTGTCCAGCTCATCTGTCTAGCTCCTAAGCCGACCTGTCCCCATATTGGTCCCCTCTGGACTGCGCTCTCCTGCTGGAGACCCAGAGGATTCTAGCAGGGGGAGATATGGAAACTTTTGAGGGCAAGAGCCAAGTTAGCTGGGATTGAAGCCGGCAAGCCTGCAGCTTCACCTGCTTCAGAAGCAGAAAATCCAACCACCGACATTCTGCATTTCCCAAAGACCCATTTCTGATCGGAATACCCTCCCTTCCTCAGCACTCATTACCTCCCCCTGAGCACCTGTTCAGACCTGGGCTCAGGTGAAGAGGTATTGGGCGTCTAGTAGGCCACATAGAGAATAGACCCCCTCTGATCATGGTTTTAGAAACAAGTTCGCTGAGGGTGTCCGGGCAGCCAGGGGTTGTGCTAACTTTTGTTTCTACTGAAGCGGGTTTTACAAAGTTGCCGCCCACTAAATATAGCTTGGGCTGGAGAGCACCAGGGAAATGCAAGCACCTGTAGTTGCCATGACAGGTGGTCTCTGTGATCAGGACCCAAGAGGCAGTTGTCTTTGTGACACAGACTGGTGGGAGAAGAGATGGGAAACAGGCCAATAAGTACACTTGGAAAAGTGGCTAGTTCAAGGTTTTCCCTGGACTCGGATTCTCTTGGGCATCCTCCTACCCTTCCAGCTCACTTTCTCCGTGCCCAGGGATGGAGAATTTGGACAGAGGCGATTCCAATTCAAGTGGATCTGAGAGCTGGAAAAGGTGAGGGAGGGGTTGAAGATTTACAAGGACCATAGAAAAACTTTTCAGGGTGTTTGAGATATTGGCCAAGCAAAGGCCTAGAGACTGAGACTGGCTGCTCCTGAACAATCCGATTCTCTAGGAAGGAACCTGGCCCAGATGGCCTTGGAAGACGTTTGCCAGAGAATGATTTCGCTTCTCTCCTACAGCAATCAGAATGCAACGGTAAGCTGCTTATCTTATCTACGGATCAGTTTACTCCAAGTTCCCCAAGAATAATTTCATTAGGACCACAGGGTTTTACCAACCACTGGGATAACATGCTGTTTGTGCAGCAATTATTCTGAGGTGGAAGTATTTATGGGACAGGTTTATAATCCTATTTATTAAAGTAACTAGTTTAAGGCTCGTTTAAACATTATACACACATGTATGTATATACACCAGCACCAGCCAGTATTGGCAGCTCCATAGGAAACAAACTTGATTCAGAACGAACTCCGTTCAACATGCTTTGAAGTTGAAGTTAGAAAGCAGATTTTAAAATACTTTGTGCACCACCACCGCCACCTTTCAGCTGAACTGGCCCCAAACCACACCCGGGGCCGCCGAGGTTTCAGGCCACGCGTGGCTACGGCTACCACCACCAGACTCGGGTCCTGCGCTGTCTCCCACGGGTTCTACTCGGAATCCGGGACTCTCAGGATAAATGCGAGAGTTTTGTTTCCTGTCAGAGTTGGGACAGGCAAAGATCTAAGCAAACCAACGTTTCAGAACAGGTGTCGTCTTAGCAGTGGGGGTGGGGTGCGGTGGGGTGGGGTGTGTGGGAGGGATTCACTCCGGGCTCACAGAGTGGAGATAAGATCGCTCACTGCGAAGCTACTCAAGGCCGGGTGTCTCAGCGCCCGAGAACCCCGGCTCAGCCGCCCCTCCCCGACCTGCTTCTCTAGGGCTAAGAAATAATTCCCGAGTGTAGACACTCCCTCACCCACATATAATTCATTTCTAAAATAAACAAGGCTCTGAAACCGTTTCCTGAGGGGGCGCGTGCGAGTCCTTTGTTCCACGGAGCCAGCCCGGTCCCCTGCACTGGAAAGGCTTGGATTCCCCCTTCCAGATGTGGACAGAGAGCCCCGTAGACGGTCGCGAGCCGCGGCCGCCTCTCTCGCCTTCCCCCACCTTACAGTTCTCTGGAATAAACTGGCCCATGGGCCGCCCAGCCGTCGGGTTTCCTCACGTGTAGCCCTGAGCGCCAGAAGTCAACAGCCACTTCCCTCGGTCCCAACCCCGAGCCGGCGCCAGCCGCGGCGATCACTTACGTGGGCAGGGCCCGCTAGAGGTGCGCGCAAGAGACCAGGGGCCAGGGCGGCATGCGTGCTGCTGTGCAGGGCGCACCGCACCGCACTCCACACCCCGAAACGGGAGCTAGGAAGGAGCAATTAAAACCACAAGTGCAACACGGAAATCAAGAGGAGTCGAGCGGCTCCAGGAGTAGTCTGGTGGCGGAGTCATTAGCTGGTTGTTGCTACAAAGCATCACCCTGTGGTTCGGTGATTAAGGGGGGGGAAATCTTTTTAAACGTTGGCAAACCAGTTATTGGTTTGAAAGATTGTTTTGTTTTGTTTTTGTTTTTCTTTTTGCTCCAACCACGCTGCCTGAAATATTGCTACCCCCAATATCATGCCCTTAAACCAAAGGAGAGGAATTCCGCGGGCAGCAGCTGCGGCTACAGAAGTTAAAAAAGAGAGAAGCCCCTTCCACTAATATCTGTAACGACAGCACCGATGTAATTTGTTTTGAATGTTCATTTTTATTGGTGTTCCCTCTGCCCAAATGTGCTTGATTACAGAGGTTTGTCCTGTGCTCATTGCGCACCCCAGACAGGGGAAGGTGCATCGCCGAAGGTTCAGCTCAGGCCAGATCAAATCCCGGGCTGTTTAACGCTGAAAGGCTGCATGTTGCTATTAGTGTTAAATATATGGCTAATTATGCGTATGAAAATTAAACATCAGTGTTATGCTAATGGGGCGCCTTCAGCTGCGGATCCGAGCACTTGAGACTACCATTTAATCAAATGAATCAGTAACTAATACATCTGCACGTGTGAACTTTCACAAGATCATTTCCCCGTTCCCGTCACACCGCTAAATTATGAAAGAAATAATTATCAACACTTTCTAATTACCTAACAAAGTAATTTGGGATTCACCGTGGGGCTGGCGGGATGGGGAACCAACAGCCCCTCGCAGACAGCGTGGTGCGCGCCACGCCTCGTGGGGGTGGCTGTGTGGTGGCTGCGGCGGGGGGCTTTTGTGCGCTTTTCTGTACCTAGCGCCCCAGAAGATAGAAGGCGCCGTGGCAGCTTTTGCCAGCCCTGCCCCCAGGCCCAGTGGCGCTCGCTTTGACCACTGGAGATGAGGAGGATCCGGGGCGACAATGAGAGACGTGTCTGTAACCAGATCTGCGTGCCTACCACTGGCCTGGTTTTGCGGCGGGTTTCGGTGGTCCGCAGGACTCCTAAACCCCGGGTACTCTTGCCAGACCCCAGGAGGCCGGAAAATGACCACCTGGTATCTGAGGCTCAAGCCGAACTGAGCCCGCCGGCTCCTCGGCTCCACTCTGCGCCTCGCCCTTGGGGCGAGTGAGTCCAGGGCTTTCGGCGCAGAGGGAGTGGAGGGGAGGAGGAGGCGGAGGAAGGTTGGGAGGGAAAGAGGGGGTGTGTGTTGGGGGGAGGGGGCGGTGCGGCCGCCTTTCCTGGGAGGAGAAGCGCGGGTTCCTGGCTCTCTGCGCGCTCTGCTTTGATCAGACCGGTGCAGCCTCGAGCTGGAGTGGCCAGCTGGGCCTGGAGCAATGCGAGCGGGCCCCAGGGAGCGGCGGCGGCGGCGCGGCGGCCGAGTGAGTGAGTTTGTCCGGAGGGCCCCAAACCCGACCCCAGGATGTGGCAGAGCGGACCCAGGCCAGGGAGGCGCCGCCAACGAGAGCGCTGCGCTAGGCGCACGACTCTCAAGAGGACAGCGCTCTGTTGGCCGCCTCCGGTGCCCCCCACCCCACCCCAGTGCCCGACTTCGCGCTCCGAGGCCGCGGCAGGGCTCCAGAGCCGCCCACGCTGAGCGCTGGACCGGGTGACGGCGGCTAGGAGAAGCGGTGCCCCTGTCCCGGTGTTGGGGGCGGGCGGAGGGTGGGGACAGTAGTGGGGGGAGGGCGGCTGCGCCGAACCGCTGGTGGGTTTCTGGGAAGTAAGGCGCGCCGGGGAGGCGGGAGGCTGAAGAGCCACGGGCCGCTGAGGTCCCGGAGCGGGCGCTGCAGCCCATTGTGCGCTCCGCACGGCGCGCTCTGTTGCAGAGGAGCCCCGGCCGGGAAGTGTGGACGCGTTTCTCCCGAGGCCGGGCCACCTCTCCCGCTCTAGTCCAGCGGAGCCGGAGCGCCTCGGACCAATCCCCGGTGATTATGCAAGACAGCGGACCAATCAGCTCCGCCAGCTCATGAATATTTATGACCTTGGCTGAGTCAAAGCTTTGAAGCGAGTTTGGGGAGCTCGGCAGCATCATGCTTAGACTTTTCAAAGAGACAAACTCCATTTTCTTATGAATGGAAAGTGAAAACCCCTGTTCCGCTTAAATTGGGTTCCTTCCTGTCCTGAGAAACACAGAGACCCCCAAAAGGGAAGCAGAGGAGAGAGAGAGACCCACACCCAGACCCCGCGAGAAGAGATGACCATGACCACCATGCCAGAAAGTCTCAACAGCCCCGTGTCGGGCAAGGCGGTGTTTATGGAGTTTGGGCCACCCAACCAGCAAATGTCTCCTTCTCCCATGTCCCACGGGCACTACTCCATGCACTGTTTACACTCGGCGGGCCATTCGCAGCCCGACGGCGCCTACAGCTCGGCCTCGTCTTTCTCCCGACCGCTGGGCTACCCCTACGTCAACTCGGTCAGCAGCCACGCGTCCAGCCCCTACATCAGTTCGGTGCAGTCCTACCCGGGCAGCGCCAGCCTCGCCCAGAGCCGCCTGGAGGACCCAGGTACGTGCGCCCGCCACGGAGAGGGAGAGGAAAGGGTACGAAGGGAGAGCGGGACAGAAGGAGGGAGGAAGGGAGGGAGGAAGGGGGGGAGGAAGAGAGAGAGAGAGGAGGGAGAGGAGAGAGAGGTGGGGGTGGGGAGGGCGCCGGAGTAATGGAGGTTTCGGCTATCAATCTATGTATGGATCCTTGTCATAGCAAAGAAAAAATTTTTTAAAAAATTCCACCCAACTCACATCTATCCAGCAAAGAATAAATCCGAGAGCGTCCCCTGGCACTGTCTGGGCCTCTGGGCGGCTCTGTGCGCCGAGCACACAATGCCCCTTTGGAAAAGAGAAACCCACATGTGCACGTATTAGTCTCAGTAATTATTTATTGCGTAGCGCTATAAACAATGTATGCAATTAAGGGTAATTAAACCTCAACTACCGCCTGCAAAAATAGCAAACTTTCTCTGCAAAGGCAGGAACTGCACGCCTGGGAACTGCCCCAGTCCGCCTGCAGCGGCCCGGGTCCGGCCCTCGGACTTTACGGGACACTTCCCTGGCTTTCGGAGTTTCTTGAGCGTTCTCTCTCGGCCCAGCCTCTGCCACCCTTTGATTGCCACTCGCCCTCGGCTCCCCGCACTAAAGGCTGTCCCTGCATTAACAGCAGCCCCCGCTTCTGCTGTCCCTCCAGGGGCTGACTCCGAGAAGAGCACGGTGGTGGAAGGCGGTGAAGTGCGCTTCAATGGCAAGGGGAAAAAGATCCGCAAACCCAGGACGATTTATTCCAGTTTGCAGTTGCAGGCTTTGAACCGGAGGTTCCAGCAAACTCAGTACCTAGCTCTGCCCGAGAGGGCGGAGCTCGCGGCCTCCTTGGGACTCACGCAGACGCAGGTACCTTGCCGCTGCCCCTCTGCCAAGCGGGCTTCCCGCGGCCGGCCTGCGCCCGGAGCTTCATTTCTCGCTCTCTGGGCCTCTGGGTCGGAGATTGTGTGTGTGTGTGTGTGTGTGTGTGTGTGTGTGTGTGTGTGTGTGTGTGTGTGTGTGTGTGTCCCCGTCCCACCCCCCGGCTCTCCCTGCGTCTCTCCTTCCTCCCCAGTTCTCTCTGCCCTGGCTCTGTCGCTGCACTCTGTACTCGGCGCTGCCTGCCTCCCGGCCCTCACTCCTTGGACAATCTGATTAGGGCGCGGAAGGATTTCCCTAGATGTTTTGTTTGGGGACTCTGAGGTCACACGTGCCCGAACAACTGGAACAATAGACGCTGGGCTTAATCCCTTCTTTGCCTTTAAAGTGTGTGGCTAATCGCTTAGGGCCTGGGCCGGAGCCTCTGTCTCCCTCCTCCTCCTTCTCACCGGGTTGGGGTAAGGGGAAATCCTTTCCTCCGCCTTCTCACCTCCCAAGTCCCAGACCCTGGAGGAGGAATGGGACCTTCCTTCCCGGATTGCTCTAAGACTCTGGGGATCCCATGGGCTTTCTGATCAGGACTGGCGCAGGTTTCCAACGTCTGGGCCGGGATTTGGAGCAGAGCTGGGGAGAGCAAACAGACACTAAGGAAAGGTTGATGTAAGTCCAAATGAAAAGTTTAACAAAACCTTTTGGCCTCCTCACTCAGCCCCCAACTCACTCAAGGGCAGAAAGGATGGAGCAAAGAGAAAGCAGGTGGCATTGCAAATAAATTTCCTCCACTCCTTCCCTCCACTCGATTCTTTTATTGATGTTCATATTGGACTTGAAGACTCGATGGTGTGCAGGCGCTGCTTCTTCCCCCAGACGATTGCCAGGGTCGGGCTGAGTCCCTGACAAGCGAAGGCCTGGATCTCCCCTAACTCCTCACCACCACGCCCCCTTGGCTTTCTGAGAGCTGCCTCTGCGGGCAAACAGCGGCTCGCAGCCTGGCCTCGAGGCCTTGGTTCTTATAAGTGGTGGTGGGGCTCTGCTCCTCCAGCAGGGAGCTGCCCAGTAGCGCAGGGCGGCGAAGGGGATCCTTTCTCCACTGTCCCACGGCCCCCTCATCTCCCCGACGACCAGGGTAGGCACAATGGACCTAGCCGAGTCACATTATTGTCCGCTCTTGCAGGTCAAGATCTGGTTCCAGAACAAGCGTTCCAAGTTCAAGAAACTGATGAAGCAGGGCGGGGCGGCTCTGGAGGGTAGCGCTCTGGCCAACGGCCGGGCGCTGTCTGCCGGCTCCCCGCCAGTGCCGCCTGGCTGGAACCCCAGCTCCTCATCTGGGAAGGGCTCAGGCGGCAGCGCGGGTTCCTACATCCCCAGCTACACGTCGTGGTACCCCTCGGCGCACCAAGAAGCTATGCAGCAACCCCAACTCATGTGAGGTTGCCGCCCTCACCCTCCCGCCTCCTTCCCGTCTCCCCTGGCCCGGGCCCCTCCCGCCTCCCGGTCCATCCACCCCGTCCGCAAGCCCTGGGCCTACAGAAGGCCCCAGGGGCAAAGAAGAAGGAACAGCGAAGGCAGGACGCCCGCCACCTCCTTGGAGTCCCGCGCGGTCTGGACTGGCGACTTCGCGGCGCCCACGCCCTCGCCCTCGCCCCGGCCTAGGCCGCGCGGTGACAGCAGACAGCGGTCTCCGAACGCAGGCACAACCTCCCGAGACAGCCAGAGCAGCAAGAGGAGCCAGATGGACCCGACTCGCCGACCCTCAGCTGTGTGGGACTATCAGGAAGAAAGAAGAAAAAAAAAAACCCACAAAAAACAATGTAGAAAAAGCAAAAGCTTTTTTTCTGTTCTGTCTGTCTCTTGTCTCCTTTCGCTCTGTATCTGTGCGCTGACGAAGTCGAGGTCCTCGTCTGTCCGCTGTCCTCATTCTGCGGCCTCTGCAAAAAGTCACCAGGTCGGAAGAGGCTCGGGCCGCCGGGCCGCCCAGTTCCGCATGCTGGGACGTTTTGTCCTTTCTGACCTTCTCCTGGGCCTGCCTAACCATCTGTGTAGCTCGGTCGGGAATTGGGGGAAATTGGAGGGAGGGGGTTTTATTTATTGAGAAATGGACTTCGCCTGATGGTGAATGTTGGCCAGGTCGCAGTTCTGTGGAGCGCAAGGAGCGCATGGTCCGAAAGTACCGATTACTTCAAACACACCCGGAAAAACGAACAAGGAGGACCTGGTGATTTTTAACTTAATACAGTAACTTTTGTACTTGGCTGGTATGGAGAGGTTGGAACCTAATGCTTTGCATTTTTACATGTTCCGTACTATTTTTAAAAGAAAAAAAAATGAAGCCAACACAATTTTCTCATCTCGGGAAAAACCCTTGGTCGCTTTGCCTGGACAAGAAGAAAAATCCTAATTCCCTGCTTGGGGAGCGCGAGAGGACCGATGGGCAGTGAAGAGAAAACAGGCAGGCATAAACGAGCGCCCTAAAGCCAGTGAGCTTTAAAGTAAGACAAAAGCAGCATTAATCCCCAGAGGCTCGACCACAGAATAATGCCAGGCAGCACCCTGGACGCCCAGTCTCCAGTGCAGGATCTAATCGCTGTACATATTATTATTGTTGTTAAGTATTATTGTTATTATTATTGTTCCGTAAACATGTTGCACAAGCTTAGCTTTTTTCCGTTCTGTTGTGTGTGGCTGTAAAGCCTGATGCTTTGTGAAATGGGAATCTTGACATTTTACTTGTGAAATTTGGAAAATGTGATCAATTGAAATCAACTGTGTTTTGTGTTCTCTATGTCAAAGTTTAGTTTTATATTGAGAATGTTAACTTATTGCTTTGTATCTTGGGAAAAAGAACTTTGTAAATAAGTTATAAAGTTTCTTTGAGACAGTAAAATTATGGTTTCGAGAAAGAACTGCTGTCTGGTGTGCTGTGTGAAGGGGTGCTGTGGGCTGGGCCGGGCCTCCACCTCTGGGGACAGATAATGCAGAGGTAGCGACTCCCGGCTCCAGACAGAACCAGAATAACGGGCGAGGCCCTCCCGAGCCGCTGGGCCCGTTCATCTTGCTCTGCTTCTAATCCCCAAGGGGTCTGATCCCTACCTGGGTTAGAAGGGTGGGCAGCGACTGTCTGGCAAGGGTCCTTGGAAGGGGGGGGGAATCAGGAACAGGTGCTGCGTGACAGAGCCGGGTCTCAGGAACCAAAGGGACTGTGAAAGCTGGCTGGGAGATGAAAGCTGAGCTCAAAGGCTTTGGGCATGGGAGACGTGAGCGCCACCCCACAGCCCGTTACCTCGCCGGAAGCCTAGAGGGCTGAAAGCAGAGACGCCGGGCTTTGCCCCTCGCCACCGCCGAGATCTGGCCTTCCGGCTTTCGCTTGCCCGCAGGGCGCTCGATCCCGACGCGGAAAAGACGCGGCCAGACACCGGAAAGGGGCCGGAAGGACTCTGCTGTCAGGCTACACCCAGTCAATCAGTGAGCTCCGGGGGACACTCCCAAGGCGCCACCTGGGCCCCTCCACAGTCACTCCCACCCGTCGGGCCCGTCCACAACGAGAAGCCCCTTCCCTCCTAATGATCCCCAGCTTCTCTCCGCTCCTCAGATGGAAATGCCAAGGGAGGGGCAGGAGGGCTCGCTGACTCCTTGGAACCCAGGAGCTGGCCGAGTCAAGACCCCCCACCGTAGCCCGACGGCCCTGAGGCCAGGTCGGTAAGGGGGCTCCTCCAGTGGAACGCTCTGATGAATTCTCTCCAGGAGAAAGTGGACTCCGAGCAACTAGAACCAGCCTGGCTCCCTCCACCCGGTGCCGGGCGTCTCACCCCAACCTCAACCCCAGACCCCACAGCCGAGCGGAGGAAGCTCGGGGAAGCTGCGGGCCCCGACCGACTGCTTTGAGCGATTCCCGCTTCCCTCTCATTCGCCTTGCGACACTGCTTCCTGCGGACTGGCCTCCGCCTTTGGGGGGCCCTTTGCAGCGCGCGGTGGGGAGCAAAGCGGGGAAGGCAGTGATCTGTGTTGTGACAAGCACCCATTTTTCAATTGGTGCTGGTGAAAGAGCAGATGCTCCAGGCTCTTCTGACGCCCTTTGGGAAGGGGAGGGGAAGTGGTGGAGGGGCGGTGATGGAGGGAGCTGGGGAAAGAGTGGGGGATGGAGCCGGGGACCTCGAGGCCCCTTCAGGGCCTGGGATTAGGACTTTTCCTCTCCCGCAGGTCTCCAGAACCCGGAAGGCAAATGGGGGAGATCAAATCTCGGAGGCGGGAGCGGACGGATCTCAAAGCTGAGAGGGAACAGGATTTCCCAGGCTGGATTCCGCCGCCGGGGTAGGGACCTTCCCGGATTTGGTTTTCCCAGGAGTTGTGACTTTGCAAGAGGGGAGGTTTTGGTGGGTTGCTTTCACACGTTCAACTCCGGTGCGGCAGCCAGGGCTCAGCGCCTGAAGCCACAGGCAAAATCTGTTTGGTCAATCGGATTTTAATATTTTGAGATATTAGCTTATACTAATTTAATAATCTCTTGCTAACAGTTCAAATAGAGAAATTATTAGTTTTAGCTCAACGAAGGCGGTCTTTAGTTAGGCTCTATTATAATTATAAGCGGTTGCACTTTTAAAAAATGTTAATCTCAATATAGGCCTAATTAATGCTGCCTTGTTACTGACAAGTAGTTCATCAAATATCTGATTCAAAGATTTTCATAATGAGTATATTAATTAAACTATGAATAATCTAAAGGTGGTTATATTTAAACAATACCTCATTATAATGATTAAATACTGATTTCGAATATTATGTCTTAACAATTGTCACTTAGAAAACACAACCTTTCCTTATGTATGAGTCTGTAATGGCAAAATGCAATTTTGGGATTTTTTTTCCCCTTGTTCAAAAAATGTGAACCTCATTTTAAAACACTTCTGAAATAGGTTACACACAGCTTAATGATTATCAAAATGACTCTTTTCTGCAAAAAAAGACCCCAAAGTGCGCGTACAGCTGCAAACCCAAGAGGGTCAGCATCATTTCACTGTATTCTCTTCTTGATTACAAGCCGGGCCCATCAAACACAACATAATTACAGTAATTTCAGGTTTATTTATTCTAATGCAGTTTCCCCATCTCTCTGGTAATTATGAGCAATTTTTTCGCCCAGGGAATCTTTTTGCATTAACAAAAGAGATAACGCACTGAAAGCCAAATTTGCTGTGCATTGAGAAAAGGGAAAAAAAATCAAATAGGTGCGAGCTGCCATCTCTGCAATTCTCTGGTACCGGAGCCGGCAAATTGCTTGCAGGTGTATGGAGCAAGCTTGTCAATGGCCAGGCCTCCAAATTAGCAAATGCACAGCATCGAAGTAGTGAAGACAGACTTAGCAAAATTGCCAAACAACAGATACCTCTTTAATATCTTCTCTCATACACACTAGCTCTAAAAGGGGCAGGGGTGGGGGGTGTAGGGGCACAAGCAACAATCCCCAGCCCCCTTCTCACTGGTCTTGGCTTTCATTAGCCTGGGACTGAGTGGTCCTGCAAGTAGTAGTCTAGTTGTGCAAGAATCCAGTTTCTAAATCTAGGCTATATTTTAAAAATATGAAATTGGAAATGTGTTTATAGTTCACAGCTTTCCTTCATTGATTATTAGGTTTTATTTTTATTTCTTTCTTTTTGGGATCTGAACCTGGGCTGGGTCAGATGGCTCTTCAGCCTTCCCTATTCTGCGCTAGTTTTAAGAGCTACAAAAAGTTTAAAAATTCCTCTATCTATATGAACAGAAATATGAATTTATTCTTAGAATTATTTGGTGGAGAAATTAACTAAATCTCTCCTCTTGAAGAAATTGTCCATTTCTGTCACCTATGGAAAGGTAGGTCTAGGTGCTGGATATAGAACCTGAGATACTCGATCCCAAGAAAATTTGAGAGGAAAGAAGCAACCCAGGTCCCCGGTTGTACTCTTTTTTTATCCAGTTATCTATCTCTTTCATTCTTTATCTTTTAAAAACTGATTTCAGAATTATCTGGGTTTTGTCAAGCCACCATCTGGGGTAAACATCCTGAAATCACAGGCTGAAGCGAACTTTTCTGCTCCTCATCCCGCACAAGCCATAGGCACCTCCATCAAATGCAGTACGGAGGGTAAGGGTCTCTCCCTCCCATGACTCAAAGAAACCCTCCTTCGGTCCCCAGCTCCACAGCAGACCCCAACTCCAGTGTAGACAGGCAAACGGCTCTAAAGGGTGCCTTCCCCAGGCTCAAGAAACCTGTCACCCACACCCACTCCTTTGCTACCCCCGCCCTCATCCCCCAACCTTCAGGGATTAACACTTCCTGAAACATCAAGTGTTTTTATAAAAAGGAAAAAAAATAATCCTGACATCGCTGACAAGAAGTTTTGATGGAAGAATTAGCTGGTGCATACATAATCACTCCCCCACCCTCCTACTCCCGGAGCGGGAGCCGCGGCGGCGGGCGCAGCGCAGCCTTCCAACCCTCTGAAAAATGAAACCAGTTTCCACCCTTACCTTCTTCAGTGTCAATTTCAGATAATCTGGACACAATCTTTGCTAGAGCAAATCAAAAGGGTCGAAGGCGGCATTTGGCTGGGAGAATGACAGGAAAGAAAAGGCAAAAAAGGAAAAAAAAAAGGAAAGAAAAAAAAAGAAAAATAAGAAATACAAAACCGACCAAACCAGATCGAAGCAAAACCAGAAAACCAAAAAGAATCCCTCAGCCCCATCCTCCTATCCTGAGAGTAAAGAGTGGAAAGAGGTCTCCAGGACCAGGCGCCTCCGAGCGCGGCAGGCTTTTAGCAGCGCTGCGCTTGCAGAATAGGACTGAAATTTTCGGCTATATAGCCTCTGTCTTTATAGCTGATGAAAAAAATTGCAGATTATTAGCATAAATGTTTACTCTTCATTACGCTGATGACATTGTGCACTCGAGATCTTGGTAATCTTTGGGAAAATTATGAGTAATTTTTAAAAATTTTAAAGCAGCAGCAGTTACCATGCAATTCAGGCTAATTCTGCGTAGGCTCCGAACGGATATAATTATCGAGGAGTCAAGATGTTATGCTAAAAACTATGCATTGATATTCCCATTTATTATGTACATACAACTTTGACAATGTTGATGCTTGAAATAGCAGGAAATTGTCTTGCGCAAAAATTACAGTCCATATTAGGACATCTGAAATTGCGAAGAATTATATAGTAATTGCAGGCTTTCAGATGGGAGAGCCAGAATGCTCAAACTAGTGCAAATGTGGATAAAATTACAGATCAGAGCAAAAATTAGGGAAAAAGGGGGTCTGGGATTTTTCAGGTTGGCTATAGGATTCCGGAAGTGTCTAATGCCACATGATTGCTGCAGCTTTAGGGGAGACATTCATGCCTCAAATAGCGCCTTGGCCAGGGTGGCTTTAATTGAATTTCTTGGGCTCTTTCTTTTAATAGGGGCAAATGAGAAAATTGGCCACCTAAGGCAAATTTTCACTGTTCTCCTCGTGAACATGTCGAGAAGAGAATCCCTTTCCCCGCGTGCCTGCTTTTCCCGGTTTGGATGAGACGGAAGCCCCGGGCCCCCACCTTAAATGCGGCAACTATTAATAAAGTGACTGAGCCGGACCTCCTGCACCCTCATCCCGACACTCCGTCCTTTCTTATTTCCATTTCTACCACCCTTCCTTCGGCCCATTTCCCAGATTCTCGCAAACCCCCTTCACAGTGCAGCCCTTTTGGGCCCTGGAATTTGCAGGCCAGGGGGTGGGAGGCGGGGAGTGGGGTGCAGGAGCAGCCGTCGGATTGAGAAGTTGATGTGAATACGAGCCTGCTGTTCGGAGGGTTTGGGATGAGGAGGGAAGAAGCTGAGGGTTGTCGGGGCCCACCCCGCGGTCCCCTATGCCATTCTTTGGTCTCCAACATCCCGAGATAGCGCCCCCCAGAAACACTCACTCCCCACTTGGGCGGCGCTTCTCTCGAGCGCTGAGACACCCTGCGACTTTAAGAAGCTGAGGCCAGGGCCGCGGAGGGATGGGGCGGGGCGGGGGCTGCCCCGGAGGAGGGGGCAAAGCGGCGGCTACGGGCGGGAGAATCCACCCGGTGTGCGGCCACCTCTCGCAGCATCCTAGACTCGGTCGAGTTCCAGGGCCAGAAATCCCCATTGTTCCGTGAGCGACGTTTTCATTTCTAGGGTGTCTGAGATTCCTGCACCACCAAAAGGAGGGCAGGAACGGGAGTGTGGGAAGCCCGCCATGTTTGCGCCGTACGGGCCCAAGTCTGCCCCCTGGGATCACCCCGCGCTCTCCAACTCCAGTCCTTCCCTCCCTCTCGCCTCTTCTCCGTCCCCTAAGTTCTAATCCTCTGTCCTGCAGCCCCCGCTTGGCCCACGTCGCTGAGAATTCTCCACCTTCCCGGGCTGCACACCTGATCTTAGCTCTCCCCCGCCCCAAATCCTGCTGGCGGGATCCGACCCGGGACGCAGCCTGTGGCGCCAGGGCTCCTGAGGATTCCGCAAACGGCCTCCGGACAATCGCCGGAGCGCTGCCACACTGCCCGCAAATCGCTGAGACTCAGCAGTGTTTGCGGTCTGGCCCAACCCTGAGGACCAGTGAACAGTCGGAGTCGGAGCCAGAGGCCGCCCCTGGAAGAAAGGTCTCTAGAGACTGTGCCTGTGTTCTCACGTGGAGGCTCCGAGTGGCTGCTCTTCCAAGACCTGCCTGCTCTTTCTTTTCATGAAACATATTGTCTCCCCCGCCCCGCCCGGCCCCAGGCCCCAGGGCGGAATGTAACATCTTGTAATGTGGCAATCACTGCCAAACCCGTCCCTGCGAGGGGAACTCCCGCCAGGGGGGCCTCGGAGCGCACTGGGGCCTCGGCATCCGCCCCTGCTGGTGTGTCTAAGGAGGGAGGGGGCGGGGCAGCAGGAAAGGCACGCTGGGCAGATCCCAGGTGGGGAAGGAGGTCCCGGCAGAGGGAGGTTTCTCTGGGGCTGTTTTGGGTGTCATGACCCTGCCAGAGCGCACCAGTCTCCGGAAAGCCTGGTCGGACAGGGCCAGGGGCGCTCGTAACTGGAACCTCAGGATCATCACGCCCCACCCCCTGGCTTCTGGGGACCCCAAATTCGAATGCAAGGGAGGTATTTTAGGAGGAAGAGAGGATCCGTAGCTTCATTCTCAAGGAGGTTTCTGATCCTAAACAGTTTTAAGGCACTGGTGGTCGCTGCTCCTTGGCGGGAAAGGAGCGGCTTTTGACTTTTGAGCTAGTGCTTGGAACAGGGACGCGGGGGTGGGCTGCGTGGGAGTGGGGTAGTTGCTCCTAGGTTTTACCGTCAGTGTGCGACTTTTTTTTTTTTTAAAGGCAAGGGGGCTTTCTGGTCCCCAACATCTTTCCCCTTCGAGGGGCTTCTAACACTGGAGGGGACCATTCCAACACATCTGCACTCCTCCCTTTACCCCTCTTTCCCTCCTACCCCCTTCTACCGCTGAACTGTTTGTAAACAAAGCTCCAGTTTTGCTGCGCTCTCTCCGCCCCCATCAAACCTGATACTTCCCCCAAACTCGCCCCACCAGTCTCGGAAATTCTTACACAGGACGGATATTCACAATTTTCACAAGTAATCCTGAAAGAAAGCCGAGGGGGAAACCTCCTAAACGGTCCCACATTGCAGCCGCGCTGATTAGGCCCGGGATCCGTTCCCTTTCTTCTCTGCTCTCCCCAGCCCGGGAGCCGCGGGGCGGGCGGCGGGAATTCGGGGCAGCGGGAAGGGGGGTGTGTCTACGCCCCGCGGAGCACCCGGGGCTGGGTGGCCTGCAGCCCTGCGCGCGCTGCGGGGAGGGGGGGCGGGAATGGGAGGAGATGTGGAAGAGGGCGCGCCCAGGCTGCCAGCCTCGGGAATTGGAACTCAATACTAGCGCTCTGCCAGAGTTCCGAGCAACCCTGCCAGGGGGTGGAACGGAGAGGGCCGGGCACCCCTCACTCTTCGGCTTCCCTCCCCCTGTTTCCCAGCGCTTGTCACATCCTGTCTCTGGCCTGATATTTCACGCGAGCAAATGGAAGGGGATTACAATGAAGATTTATGTGTGTTCCGAGCGCGACTGGTTTCCCAGTGTAGGGAGCCGAGATCGCGGCTTCCCATTTCCATTTTTCATTCGCGCTTTGGGGAGCGCAGTCCCGCGCGGGGGGAGCGTGTCTGCGCGGCGGCGGGCTGATCACAGGGCTCCGCGTCTCTCGGCGGGCCGTGAGACTGTGAGAAAGACTTGCCAGCTCCTTGCCCCCGGCGGGGCTGGAGCCGGCCCCTGCCTCCCCTAGCCGGGCTTTGTTTGTCCCCTCGCTCACTCCTCCCCCTCCCCGCCCCCTCAATTCTGGGACCTGGGCGCATCCTCGCTCTCGCGTCTCTTTGCCCTTCTCCGGGTCTGCGGAAACGCCCCCTTCCTCTGGCCCCGGTACCCTCCTGCTCTCTGCTTCGCGGGCTTCCCGGGGAAAGACGCGCCGTGGCCTGGCGCGACCCCGCCGCCGCCGGGTGCCAGGTTCGGTGACTCCAGCGAGTCTGTGGGGCCTCGGCCCACCCCGGAGCTGGGGCCGCCCGCCCTCCCGGCTCCCAGGCTCGCTCATGCCAAGGCCTGTTGCGTGATTCCAACTTGGGCTGACATTCCCTGCCCCGGGCGCTCCAGCGTAGGCCTCTTAATCATCTTGTCTGCTGCAGATCCTCGACACCAGCCAATTTACTGCCCCGTCTCTCCTCGCTGGTTTCAGGAGGGGGAGGGGAATGCGCGCAAAGGAGGGGAGGGCACATTCAACCGCGGGAGAAAGGCTGGCACCAGCTACTGGCACTCAAAGAAAACCACGGAATTTGGAGCTGGGGGGAGGGAGAGCAGGAATGGGGGTCTGCTAGGCAGCGGCTGCTTAGAGAAGTTAGAATGACGGGGTCAATGAGCTTCAGCTCAGGCCTATCCTAGCCTGGGAAAACAATGTAGGAATGGGAATGCACACTGGATTTGTAGCCTCCCTGTCCTTCCCAGAGCCTCACTCCCTGACCACACTCTGTTGTAAGCTAGACTCCGTGCAGGCCTCCAAACTGGCCAGAAAAGACAGGATTTTTCTCAGGATGATGCCACTGCACCTAGAAAGTCACCCCCATCGCGTGTCTGCTTTTTGGCAGAGGTGATCTGAAGACGCACAAGGATGGCCTGAATAGTCATCCTAGAGGAGAGGCTAGCAGGGCTCTTCGGCCTGCCCCTAATTTCCTCTCCAGTAGAGGCTGGTCCCTTCAGAGCGGATGGCTGAGGTTCAGTTTCTCATGCAAGAAGGGCCTGGAGCTGAGCTCTTTCAGCTCTAGAGCGCTGCTCTTCCACATGAAGCCGGGAAGGCCTCTGGGTAGCTCTGGGCCTCATAATCGGAGGCAAGAGTAAAGCCTCCCTGTTTGGGGGGCATTGGGATAAAACGATGTACTGCTAATAGCAAAAGTGAGTGCTTACCATATGCCAGGCACTGTCACATCATTGTCTCATCATATGCTCACAAAAACTCTGAGATAGCTGTCACTATTTCTCCTATCTTATAGATCTGCAAGCTGCAGCACAGAGAGGTTAAGGTGGGTACCCAAAGTCACAGAGTCAGTGACTAAAACTAAGATGGTTTTGTTGTAGGCCTCAGTGCTTTGAAGGAAAGGGACTTTTAGTTCAGGCCTGCATTACCCACCTGCCCCTGGCCTTTGCAGAGAACGACCGAAAGTAAGGTCACTTCCCAAACTGGAAGCTGAAGCTGGTTGGGTGGGACCCAAAGTGGAAGGCAGAGCTGAATGGTGTGTGGGCCTTTCCCCTCGGAGAATGCGTGGTGGAAGGGTGCCACTCCACGGTGATGTGCACCAGTCTCTGTGTGAATGTGCCTGTATGCATGAGTGTGCTTATGTGGGTGTGTGTGTCAGAGTACAAGAAGATGCGCGTGCATGAATTTTTGTCAGTGTTATGTGTGTGACGCAGGAGTGTGTCACGGTGTGTGCGTGAATGAGAGTATGCGATAGTATAGATGTAACTGTAAGAGTCAGTGTGTGATTGTATGTGTGTTAGCGCAGCCCTGTGTGCCGGGGTCGCCCTACATTCCAGAGCAGCCAACCGAGTTTCCCGAGGACCGGGGTGACTCACTGAGTTCTCAGCTCAGCCAGCCCCAGAAGGTCCACAGGGCAAACAGAGGGAAGGGTCCAACGTAGGGGTCTGACCCCGGCCTCGGCAGCGCTCAGGCTGCGACTGCAGGTCCTCCGCTGTGGCTCGGAAGCACTGCCTGGCCAACAGCACGGGTGCGGGGGCGGCAGAGACCGCCCAGGCGCGGGGCAGTGGCGCCGGCGCTGGAGGGGCCCGGCGGGCGGAGGCTGCAGCAGCCCCGGCGCTGAGTCACTCACCGCGCCTCGAGCTGGCAAACCCCGCGCCGAGACTCGAGTGCCCGCAGAGCGTGAACATTTCGGGGAGGCCCGCGCGGAGCGCGCCTGTTCTCGCCTGGCCGCGCCTCACCGTTCTCGAAGCCTCTGAAAGATGTAAATGTCACTCTTGGCTGGCCAGGTTCCCCGCCCGGGCAGAGGCTCGAGGTTCCAGGTCATGACACCAAGGAACAAGCGCACACATCCAATGAAAACAATAATTTATTTAAATAATCTCTTCATATTGTAAAATCAACATTAAGAGCATGTTGTTTTCATAATAAATAACCCCAAAATACCTTTCATTTCAAGAACAAAGACGTTAGGATAAGATAAAACAAAACCAAATCAGTAGCTTAGTTTAACTGAGAAAATTTTCAAAGGGAAAAATAAAATGGAGGGGTTGCTGAGGTCACTGCTAAACCGCAGTTTTCACAAGTGGGGGTTACAAAAAAAGTCTGAAAAGACAAGTATTTTTATACAAATAAATCAGTGGGAAAATCTGCACAGACACCTTTATTTACAAACTCTATGTCGAAGTCCAGCCTAATAATCCTGAATAGGTTTTAAAAAAGATAATTTAAACACATTTTTTGCAGTGTCCACATATTAAAAAATCATTTTTTCCCCAACGTCAAAATGAGGTCATCCGCAAAGGCACCTAAACTTTTAAAAAAATAAAAATAAAAAAACTCCACTGGTGATGGATGAGGAGAGAGCTAAGGGAGCGTTCCTGGGGGAGATCTAAGGCGGGGTAGAGTGGGGCTCCAAAGGCTGGAGACAGCAGGGCAGAAAAAAAGCGGCGGGCCGCCGGGGTCACGGGGGCGTGTGGGGGAGGGCGCGCAGGCCGGGGAGGTCAATCAGCCCAGCCGACTGGAGCTGGGCCTGGGGGTGGGCACGGAGAAAGGAGCCTCAGAGCACCCAGGAAGGCTCGCGGGCGGGGGAGGCGTCCCTCCCTGGACTCAGCTCATGGCCCGCGGCGAGGAAGGCGCCCGACCGCCTCGCGGGGCGCGGAGGGGAGGGGAGGCATGTCCGAGGCGGGGCTCAGGCGGCCAAGGCGTCCAAGGCAGGCGGCCCTGCCGAGGGCGGGGGGGAGGGGGTGCCTCCAAGAACCTTCCAGTTCCTGGCCGCTCGGTGGCCGCGCGAGGGAGCAGGGCCCGTGGCAGGCCATCACGGGCCGCTCCTCCCTGAGGGTGGGAGGCGTCTGCGGGCCGGTTGGAGGGACCCTTTGGCTCTTGGGGCGAGCACTGAGGATCACCGGTCTCTGCTCTCTCAGTCTCTGGCGTAGTCTCCCTCGGGTTAGAAAATCGTCCCCGCGCTCACCGGGGCGCCCCCGCCGCCATGGTGGTGGTGGTGCTGGTGGTGCTGGTGGTGGTGGTGGTGGTGGTGCGGCTGCGGGGTCTGCGTTGGGTGCAGCAGCGGCGCGGCGGCCTGCAGGTGTGAGGCAGGGCCCGAGGCCTGGTGGTACCACGGGTAGTTGCCCAGGAAAGCCGAGGCCGCGCTGCTCGGGCTGGAGCCCGAGCTGCCCGCGCCGCTGCCGCCGCTGCCCGGGCCGCCGCCGCTCCCCATCCGCTGCGGCGCGCTGAAGTCCCAGGAGGCCGGCGCCGACACCGGCGGCGAAGCACAAGGTGGCGAGGTGCTGGCCCCGGGGTGCTGTTCCGAAGGGATCTCACCGCTTTTCCACATCTTCTTGAACTTGGACCGGCGGTTCTGGAACCAGATTTTGACCTTTGTGGAAAAGGGACCCAAGCGTTAGTGGAAGAACCTGGATCTGGGGCAGGGGAGGGGAGGAGGGGTAGAAAGCACGCTGGGCAGGTAAGCGGATCACGTGGCGAGGCCTTGGAGGCTGGGCCGGCTTCCACTCTACTGGGAGGTAATCTCAGAAAGTCGGAGACAGCTGGTGTGGGTGCACCGTGGTGATCGTGACAGCGGGAGAGGGTCAGGAGGGCCAATTATTTTACCCGCTTAATCAGTATCGCGCGGAAAGCCTATGTGGAAGCGGATTTCTGCCCACCCCGGTCCTTTCGTTTTCTCACACGCGGCGGCGCCCTGGGGGATTTCAGCTTCAGGCGTAGAAGTTTAGGCCCCCCAAGGCGCGGGCCTCGTAATCCTTTAAATTACTTTAAAAATACTTTTTAAAACGTCGTCCTGACCCCGCCTGCTTTCCAGCTATCCCGGGCCAGCGCGCTCCTCTTCCCCTCCAGGCCGGGAGACTCACCTGAGTCTGGGTGAGGCCCAGAGACGCCGCCAGCTCCGCTCGCTCGGGGAGTGCCAGGTACTGAGTCTTTTGGAAACGCCTCTGAAGGGCCGCCAGCTGGAAACTGGAGTAGATGGTGCGGGGTTTCCGGACTTTCTTTGGCTTCCCATTCACTATCCGAATTTCAGGCTCGAGGTCCTCTTTCTCTGCAACGCAAAGCAATCGTGAGAACAGCGCAATCAGGGGGCCCCAAACAGTTCCCGCTGGGCGTAAGGGCCTGGCGTGGGACTTGGCCTGAGCCGGGAAGCGGGTTCTCCGAGACGCAGCGGGGCGCTCAGAGGGAACTTCGCTAAGTGCGGACTCGCGCCGCCATCGAACCCGGGAGCTGGATTCTCCGGGAATGGGAAGAAGGAGCCAACCGGAGAGAAAGGAGGAGCAGGTGGTAAGGAAATGAGGTTACCGTGAAGCATGCACCGCGCGCCTCCTCAGCCCCCCAAAGCCAACCGGTCCCACCAGCCGAGCACCGAGGGACGTACCCAGTGACCCTCGGCAGATTGGTGGTTGAGAAAGGTAAAAGGCGCAGGGCGGGCAGGGAGCAGACAGTGTAAACGGCAAGGGTTCCGGATGGATCCCCGCCCCAAACAATTTTATCCCACCCATCCCAGTAACTAGACTGACTTGTCCCCCTTGACGCCAGCCTTGTGCATACCAGGTTCGTTGTTGGCCGGGGAAGAACTGGTCCCGTAGGGTGCGTAGGAGGTGTAGGCGGCGGTGTAGCCCAGGTCGTAGCCGCTCTTGGCGGAATAAGGGACGTTGTTGAGGCCGCTGGCGTGGTACTGGTAGGAACCCATGTGCGCGTAGGGCGAGCCCCCACTGCCGCCGCCGCCGCCCGCCGGGTGCTGCTGGTTGGTGTAGTAGCTGCTGTCGGTAGCTGTGGACACCGGGAGCGTGGGCGACTCCTGGGGCTTGTGGAGGCTGCTGCCGTTGCTGCCGCCGGGGCCAGCGCCGCCGCCGCTTGGGGGCTGCTGGTGCTGGTGGTACGTGCTGGAGGCCGTGATCTGGGTTGAGTGCATATCAGCCACCAGACTGTCAAAGACTCCAGTCATCCTGGCCCGGGACGGGAAAGAGCAGGGGTGGCGGGCGCTAGGGGGGAAGCGAGGCGCCTCCTCCGTCTCTCCCTGTCCCCTCCGGCAGCCAATGTAATTACGGGGGGTGAGAGAGGGTGGGGAGGAAAACAAGAAATGTGGCAACGGTCTGGGCAACTCCTCCTCCGGGGGAGGCGATCACCGTGCACTGCTCGGGACAGCTGCCGCCGGCCGCATCCTCTCTCCGCCTCTCTACCCGCTCGGCTTCTTGCCCAGCGCTGGCTCGGGCGGGGGGCGGGCCGTGGAGGGGGCAGGGGTGGCGGGGCCAGGCCAGGGCTCCGGGAGGCGGGAGCAGGTGAGCAGCCCGGAGCGGCCTTACGATTGTCTGCGGGGCGGGTTCGGGCAGGGTGGGCATTTAACACTCGTCACGTGAGCGCAGGCGACGTCACCTAGCAACAGCCAATCCCAAGCGCCGGGCCGCGGGGCCACAGGCGCTCGGGTACGCCCGGCCGGGGGGCTGGTGTCACAGGGCGGGCGCTGCGGCTGCTGTGGTTGCGGGCGCAGACAGGCCGCTGCTGAATGTGAGCGGCGAGCCGAGGGATTGGGGAAGGGGCGCGGTGGGGAGTCAGGGCGGCCAGCAGCAGTAGGACTGAAGGCGTGAAGACGGAGACTGGCATTTCGTCTCAGAGGAAGAAGACATGGGGTCTCCCATCCCATTCTGTGTACAGGCGCCAGCCAGTTCCAATGATTCGTATCTTCCTGTCCGAGGTCAGCGTTCATACATTAATCAAAGCGGTGCCGAGAGTCGGGCCAGGGCTAGCTCCGCTTTTCCTCGAAGTGTCTGGCGGTTACTCTTGTCAGTCACTCGGCACTTGACAAAGTCAATTGATTTAAATTATCCATAAAACTCGTATAATAATACCTACTTCCACATACTTCCTAACCAACCCACAGGAATATTAGGCAATTAATTAGATAATGTTTAAACGATTTCTTTCTCGTTACTTGTGAGAAAAGCTATATAAATTCAAAAGTATTATTACTAATGATATATTTGAAACCATTTTTTTTCCCTTGTACTTTCCTGATAGGGCGACACTTCGAGCAATTATGTATATTTGGTGGTTAATTGACAGGAGAAAAGCGATCCCGGTTATTTCCTGTCTAGGTTGGAATGCTTGACCAGATGGTCTTCAACGTTCGTTCTAATTCTAAATTCTGTATGTTTACGACAAAGAAGTGGAATAATACTTAGGTGAGAGAGTCGTCTCGATACTAGAAGTCTTGGTAAACTTTCAGAAACAAATAGAAAAAAGTTTTATCTCAAGCACATAACCCTATTTTACAGTTCATTCAGTTTAGGACCCTATTTCGTACTGTCACGGCAATTTCTTCTTTTAAATCTGAATTGGCGACTTCCTCCACATCAGTATTTCCTAGTGGTTGGGGACCGTGGTCCGGAGTTGAGGGACACTCGCCTTTACTGGACTCTCCAAGACCGCGGTTCCCGCGGCAGTGCTTGCCTTGTGGCGCCACCTGCTGGAGGTGTGCATGGTTGCAGCGGGCCCAGTAGACGGTCTAATCACGCTGAGGCGCCAGTCTCTGAAACCCCCCAAAAGAACAAAATAGTAATTAAAAGCCACAAAATTGTGCTAGTGCGAGCCATCTGAAGCACCCCTTCCTAAAGACATAACATGTCGCTGAAAGAACTTGTTTCAACAGCTGCCTAACGGAAAACAAGTTGATACTTTGAAAAATATGATCTTGGTCTTCTTCCCCAGAAAAAGCAAGTGTGTAATTAAAACTCCAGCATCCACACACAGCTCACTCTCTACGGAATAATGAAGAAGGTAATCCACCCTCAAATCTGCCTGGATTTAGTTCCCAGCCTTCCTTTTGGTTAAGGAAGGCTCTTGATGGAGGCTGGTGAACTAGTGAGAAATGCTTGGGACTGCATTGCTTTGCCGCCGTGCTCAGCCTGCTGCTTTGTGGGCCCCAGTTACAAAGCTAACCTCTAGATATTTAATCAATATTGCCTTTTGGTGTCTTGACTCCAGATTCCGAGTCTTTCTGTCACCACAGTGGTAGCTGCTTTGGTCTGATTTAGAAATTTCCCCCCTGAAAATGTATAAAAGAGACAATTGCCCTGGTTTTGCCTTCTCTCTGCTCCTTTGTTCCCATTCCAAGCATGTCCTCTTGGCTTTTTCATGGTGGCAAGTTTGTTGTATTTTGTTATCTATGAGAACCTTCATTAATAGCCTGAAGTCTAGGTCAGCTGAGATCTGGAGAATGGCATCTTCCTGGAAGGAAATATGGCTCCAGTTTCCCTTTAACTAGAAAACAAGGGACTGTATTTGTATGTGGGAGAAAAGGCCAGAGGCAATGAGCAAGGAGAGAGAGCAAGAGCGAGGGAACCAGAGAAGCAGAACTTAAAACTGCATTTGGAGAATAAAGTAAAGACTTGAAATATTAAATCTGATAACCCAGGCACAAAGCTGGGTTTGCCCAAATGATCTGGTCACCACATCACAATATCCTAATGATTTCCTCATTTTGGTTTAAAGTCAGGGAGACAGTACCCTAGAGGATGGACACATTTGTCCACTATTCAGAGCAGAGGGGCACCCCTCTCCACAGTGATCTGAGCAGGGTGAAGGGGCGTTCAGACCGAGTTTAGGGGAACACTTCATGGCACACTCCCTCCTCGGCCTCAGAGCGCTCTCCTTCCCCTTTTCTGCTTTTGGTTTTCTTGCTCCGTGGAGGCATTCTTTTACTCTGCTGAGAACTAGAGAAGAATGGGGGAAGTAGGGGAGCTCAGTGTTTCTGCTCTGGCCTCCTAGTCCCAGTCTCATCGCTAAGACATTCCCGACGAATCCCGTGCCCATCAGGTTGTTGCTGCTGCGCTTTATCTGGTCACGGAGTCCCACCGTGTCCTCCCATGATAGCCTCGAGGTAACCCTTAGCAGATATGGACAGAATCATCATTTCCATTCTACAGAGGAACACTGAAGGTCGATGGTAGAAAGGACATTCTCTGAGTCAGGTACCCCTCCTTTCTCTGTTGCTGTAGCACAAATCACAGGGTATTTACTCTAAGCCTTGGTAAACTAGCTGGAGAACAGGTTTGCGATGCCTTGTTTTCAGCCCCTGACCTACCGCTGGCCTGGGCTTCCCCAGGCAGGGCTGGGCACTGCCTCCCCTCTACCATTGGGCATCCTCCATTACACTGAGGGATTCAGTGGGGGGGAGGATGCCCCCTGTGGGGAGGGAGCGAGGGGTAGGCAGGTGGGGTGCCTTTTATGCACAGAGGGATAGGCTCGTTTACACTAGCCTACTCTCCTGGGGGGAGGGGGTGTCACATGCACTCTTGCGGGACTGCCCCTTGTCCCCACTTTGCACTTTCCCGGGGACTTGGTTTCTGGCCATTGGTCCTAGAGGCATTCTTTTGTGTTTTCGTCCCCCTAGTAGCTCTAGGAATCTGAGCTTTTGAATCTCTTTTGGGTTCCTTCTAGAACTCAAAGATGTTGGGAGAGGTTAGAAGTTTATAAGAGCCTCCCATCTCCACCTTTCCAGGACCATACTGGCCTGCTCTTGTCCCTTCCTCATTGGCCATTGTGTCTTCTTGGGGACAACTTTTGCCCAATCCTTTCACATTGCTAGTGTTCTCAACTTGCTCCCAGGATCCCCAATCCCTAACAGAGCCTCCAGGGATTTGGGGTGCAGTCAGCTTCCTCCCAGCCCCTTTGGCCCTTCTTAAGCAGATGGCGTCTCTGACTCCGGGGTCTGCGTACTTGGACCCCTTTTTTTTTCTTGTGTAAACTCTGCAAGAGGGCGTAATGGAAACACACCCACTGTTGATGTGGGGACCTCGAGAAAACTTTCTGGGACACCCAGCAGAGTCATCATTCAAACTCAGGTCTGGGCAAGGCTGCTGGCACTTCGCGCTGGATTTTTGGACTGGGGCTCATGGGGGAAGGCCGCACTACCCCATTTTTCCTGGGCCAGGTGCTTTGAGCGCCATGGGGCAGGTGGGAAGGGGGTACTGACAGTTTCCAACGCACCCCTCCAGCCCCAGGAGCCCACTGGAAGGAGAGTTTTCTCCCAGGGACTAGCAGGAGCGCGGGCATTGAGCGGGAGAGATCGATGGGCGGCCCTGGGAAGATCCTGAAACAGATTCCAGGGTCAACCGTGAGGGACTGAGGGCTGAAGGCAGGCGCCGCCTGGCCCTGCTCTTCAACCCGAGACCCTGCTGTTTCCGCTGCTGCCGAGGAATACCTTTCCATCTGCTAGTGTGAGTAAACCAAAAGGACTTGAATGGGAATAAGGCGATACTCGATGTTCACAGCCATGGGCTTTCCGAGGGAAGTTATAGTGCTGAATTTTTAGTTCAGCGTGCTTCTAGAATTTTCAGACCCAATTTAGCCTCTGCCTTCTCGGTCTTACCGGCCCCCCTCCCCCCGCCCAGGCTCATTTCACTTTATAGACTACTCAAAGGTTAAAGAGAACAAAAGCTAGGGTTCCTGGCCCTTGAGGGTACTCAGCATGGGTCGAGACTCTGAGGTGCTAAGCCGGTGGCCTCACCTTTGAGTCCGAGCTCACAGGCCTGGTTACTAAGAGCTCAGGTGGGCAAGCAGCAGTGGGAGAGGGAAACGCATACTCCTTCGTTGGTTAAAAGCTGCCAGACCCCGGTGTCCAGGTGGTGAGGGCCACGAACACTGACGGAATAAGTTACAACCCCCACCCCGCCCCAGGACAAACACTGAGACCGCTGGCATGGGCACTCTGCACTTAGAGCAGCACTTACTTTGCGTAAGGGACAGGGAGGTGTGCAAATGGCTCACCGCAAGATTCCTCCTCCAACCTGGGAGAAAACAATCCCCGACCTTCTCCACCCCTACTCCCAGCCTCAGCTCCCCGCACTGGTTGCACCGCCCGACGCCCCAGGGAACCTTTGGGCGCCAGCCCGCCAGGTGCGGGGCGCTCCCGGGCTGCGTCCAGGAGCCGGGAAGGGAGCACGGCTTCGTGCTGGAACCTTCTGTCCTCGCGTGTGGCTCCAGGCTGTCAGGTTGAAACCTCAGCCCCTCCCAAAAGAGCGGAGGAGGGTGAAACCTCACCACCTGAGGCTCACAGCGCTCGGTTGTCAGTTATGGCACACTTCTGGAACTTTCAGAACCAAATTTTCCTTTTGCCTTCCAGGTCTTAGATCCTAGTCAGGTCCCTTTTACTTTGTCTGTTGAGTGGTTAAAGCGTGCGGGCGCGCGCACTCCTATCCACACACAAACCCCACCAAACGGGGAGAACTTGTAAGGAACGCTTTGAAACTTTTGGGTACACGGATTCCTTTCTCTCCACTCCCTTTCCCCTCCCCCTACCCCGCCCCATGCTACTTCTTCACCCACTAGAGTTGGGCCAATTCATAGGCTTGCAAAGAGGATGTGTTCACGCGTGGAGTAGGAGCCAGATTCTGCTGAGGTGAACCACTGGTTTCTGTCTGGCCTTTGGAAAAGGACTTAATTTTTCTGTGCTTCATTGTTTGCCTCTGTAGAATGCTGGTAATAATAACAGTACCCCCATCATGGGATTACTGCCTGGGAACATACCATTACATGTTTTCTTGACTGCTGCCTCATTTATCTGGAGAACTCAGCATTCTCTGACCTGGACTCCACAGGTGTTAAGAGGCCAAGGCAAGGGTGTTTGCTCACTTTCTTCTCCAGTGAGAGAAAGCCTTCTCCAGGCGCTGAGAGCAGATGTGGCCTCCAGGCTCCAGTGGACCAGAGCTAGCAGGGGATCCGGGCCTGGGGCGGGGGCGGGAGGGGGGGAGAGGGGAGAGGGCGGCAATGCGTGGTCCAGGCGCTTTGGGAAGAGGTCAGGTGCTGGTGAGGCTGCCTGCAGCACTGAATTTAGGAAAGGTTCTAAAGTAGCTTCTAACCCATGCAGCAGTGCCCTAACCTCTTGCAGTCCGCTGGGCAGAGTGCCACTATGTGAGGTCTTGGGCGGTTTCCACATGCGGCATACCCAGGCTGCTTCTGCTCACCTCTCTGAAAATGCAGAGGGGGTAGGGGTGGGGAGGAGCCCTGCAAATTATTCATAGGAAATTGTCCCTCTGGTTAGCTATCCCTGGCTCCTTGCATCCTTTTTTTAATTAAAAAAATATTGTTAAAAAATTGCAAAGTAATGCAGAGTGGTTGTTAGAGAATCAAAGAGTATTAGAAGTATAGTAGAGTGGTTAAAAGTAGAGACTCTAGGCTTAAATCCTAACTTGGCCATTTGTTAGCTGTATGATCTTGGGAAAATTTACTGCTCTGTGCCTCAATTTAATGTTTAATCAGAGTAAAACTTCATGATTTGAACTAGTAATGGATACTTGTGGACCAAGTGCTGCCTCTAGAAATCTGATTTTTGGGAGAACACAGCTAGACCACCATTTCCCATCTTCCCTTGCAGTTAGGTATTAATGATGTGATTCAGTTCGAGGCAATGAATGGAACTTGAGCGGAAGTCATGTGTGCCACTCCTAGGATGGAACCTTTAACACAGCATTGAGACTCCTCCCTGATCTTTTTCCCCATCCACTGGAGGGAACCAGCCCCAGCTATGCGGATGATCTGGCCCTAGGGAGTCACTTAGGGGAATCTCCAACACTTGTCTTGGAAGGTTACCGGACCAAGAAATAAACTTCTGATATTTTAAGCTACTGAATTTTGGTATCTATATTTAAAAAAAAACAAATGCTTTCTTTGGAGTCACCTAATAGAATGCTTAACTTGGGACTGCAGCAAATTCTATCATGGCCTTGCATCATCACATTGGAGATACATAAGCTTAACTACTAAAACTAATATGACCTTCGAGTCAGAAGATGATGACTTTGTCAGCAAAGCATAGAAAAAAATCCAGAATGTCTTTTGTCTGTGAAAATCAGACTTTCTATTGGGAGGTGAGCATAGAACTCAAATGATTTGATTCCTAGGTGCATTCAGCCCATGGATAGAAATAGGTTTTAGCACAGCTGGTGGTTGTCATTAGGAACACAAATCTTTTTTTTTTTTTCAAGATTTTATTTATTTATTTATTTATTTATTTATTTATTTATTTATTTATTTATTTATTTATTTTCAAAGATTTTATTTATTTATTTGACAGAGAGAGACAGCCAGCAAGAGAGGGAACACAAGCAGGGGAAGTGGGAGAGGAAGAAGCAGCCTCCCAGCAGAGAAGCCTGATGTGGGGCTCGATCCCAGAACGCCAGGATCACGCCCTGGGCTGAAGGCAGATGCTTAAAGACTGAGCCACCCAGGCGCCCCCAAGATTTTATTTATTTATTTGACATAGAGAGAGAGGGAGTACACAAGCAGGGGGAGTAGGAGAGGGAGAAGCAGGCTCTGCACTGAGCAGGGAGCCCAATGGGGGCTTGATCCCAGGACCCCAGGACCATGACTGGAGCCGAAGGCAAACGCCTAATGAACTGAGCCACCCAGGTGCCCCAGGAACACAAGTCTTAAAATGATCGTTAGTGAGGTTCTGGCAGGTCTAAGCCCAAATCATATGTATTTCCTAAAAGGTGACATGTTGCAGAGGTTTGTCACCTGGCCATGTGGGGCGCTCCCTTCCATGTCAGTGTCACTCTTGCCTTAGGACACATGCTTATTATGCTTAGAGTTGTCACGAGGGGATAAGCCCACTTCCTACTATAGTCTGTACCCGTACCTAAACTAGTCTGTACCCGTACCTAATAGGATGAGCCAAGGTAAAGGCAATATAAAGGCTAAAAGTACTAATAATGAAATAATTTAAAATAGAAACACAAAACAAAACAGTAGATTTCCCACTAACAGGGCCCAGATAGCTGTCCTAATACTTTGAAGAAAGTATACAAATACAAGTGAAAGGACTTTGGGATGTTGTTTTGGATGATTTCAAGACATTATTTTTTGCTTATTTTCCAGTCCTCAGCTATATTCTCCTGGCCCATGTCACCACACAGCTAAGTTCTAGATTGATAATGTGCTTTGGTTCCATTTAGAGCTGAGCACAATTTATCTCCACCTTCCAGAAAAGATAGACCACTAAGGAGCCATGCCAACCAAGACTGTTGCCGTGTATAAGACTTCGACGACACCCAGTGGTCATTCACGGTCTTCATCAACATCATCCTAATTCAGAGTAGAGCCAACACGTTGTACATGTTAGTACAAGGAAAGTGTTGTTTGTTTATTAAATAAAACAAAACAGAACTTCATTATAACATAAATATCCAAACCCTGACACTCTCCACAAAGGGAGACATCTTGTGAAAGAAGTGGCAGCTAGGGGCGCCTGGGTGGCACAGCGGTTAAGCGTCTGCCTTCGGCTCAGGGTGTGATCCCCGCGTTATGGGATCGAGCCCCACATCAGGCTCCTCCGCTATGAGCCTGCTTCTTCCTCTCCCACTCCCCCTGCTTGTGTTCCCTCTCTTGCTGGCTGTCTCTCTCTGTCTAATAAATAAATAAATCTTTAAAAAAAAAAGTGGCAGCTAGACTTCACAGCCTCAACTGTTGTGTCTTAACAGTTACCTTGAGCATTTCTCCCTATGTAATTATCTGCCCCAGCTGAGCTCAGTGGAGGATTCCAGTACACTCTTTTCCATTACACTTTTGGTACTTTGACCATCTGGCCTTCTTAGGATCATAACCCAAAGAACAGCTAGGGGGATTCTGAGATGTTTAAACAAGGTTTTACTAAAGTTTTGGGATAGCAAAAGGGAAAACAAACTTCAAAAGGAACCCAGATCCAGAAAAGCAAATGCTCTAAACTCTATTAGTATAGACCATGGGTATCCTGAGTGCCAGATCCTCATCACCTGTGAGTGACTGAATGAAAAGAGACTTGAAGGATCAATTAGAGTTAGCTGGGTTAAAAGGAGAGAGAAGAGCATTACAGGAAGAAAGAGTAGCATGTGCAGAGTTCAGAGTCTGAAAGACACATTTGAAGACCTGGAAGAAGGCCAGCTGAGTTGACCCACAGTGAGTGAGAAGAGTCTACAAGACAGGGTTGCAAGGTAGGCAGGTGCTAGATCATGGGACCTAATAGGGTTTTGGGATAAGAACAATGGTAAAATCGAAAGGTTTAAAACATTAAAAAAAATTAAATTTCTTGTATTGAGATAATCATAAATTGACATGCAGTCGTAAGAAATAATGGAAAAACATCTTTTGTACTTTACTAGTTTTTTTAAAAAGATTTTATTTATTTATTTATTTATTTGAGAGCGAGAGTGTGTGCACTCACAAGCAGGGAGGGGGGCAGAGGGAGAGGGAGAAGCAGCCTCCCCACCTGAGCAGGGCTCCCAACACAGGGCTCGATCCCAGGACCCGAGATCACGACCTGAGCGGAAGACGGACACTTAACCCACCCAGGCGCTCCACGCTCAGTTTTCCCCAATGGCAATGTTTTAAAAAGTCATAGTATAAATCACAGCCAGGAGATTGACATTGATACAGTCAAGATACTGACTATTTCTGTCACCACAGATTCTTTGTGCTGCGCTTTCAAAACCACATCCACTTAGCTCCCACTCCACCGTCCCCTTGACCCAGCAACCACTAATCTGTTCTCCATTCCTATAATGTTTGTCATTTCAGTAATGTTATATAAATGGAATCACATGATATGAAAGATTTTGGGATTGGCTTTTTTCTCTCAGCACAATTCTCTGGAGCTTCTTCTAGATTGTGTGTATCAGTAGTTTAATCCTTTTTTTTTTTAATTGCTGAGTAGTAGTCCATGCCATATTTGTACCAGACTTTGTTTAGCCACTCACCTGCTGAAGGACATCTGTGTTGTCAGATCTTGGATATTATGAGTGAAGTTGCTGTGAACATCTATGTATAGGTTTTTGTGTTAACATAAGTCTTTGTTTCTCTGGAATATATACTCAGGAGTGCAGTTGATGGGTCACAGGGTAGTTATATTTTTTTACGTGGGTTTTTTTTTTTGAGATTTTATTTATTTATTTGACAGAGAGAGAGTACAAGCAGGAGGAATGGCAGGCAGAGGGAGAAGTAGACTGCAGGCTGAGCAAGGAGCCCAATGTGGGGCTCGATCCCAGACCCTGGGACCATGACCTTGAGCTGAAGGTAGGTGCTTTAACTGACTGAGCCACCCAGGTGCCTGGTGATATGGTAGTTATATGTTTAATTTTAAAAGTAACTTTCTGGTATGAGCTGCATTCTGCCCCCAATCCAAATTCATATGTTGAAGCCCCAATCCCCAGTATCAGAAAATGTTAATGTACTAGGAAATTGGGCATTTAAAGTGGTAATTAAATTAAAATGAGGTTATCATGGTGAGCCCTAATCCAATATCACCGTATCCCTATAAAAAGAGGAGATTAGGACACACACACACACACACACACACACACACACACACACACACACACACAGAGGGAAGAGATGGCTATTTGTAAGCCAGGAAAGAGGCCTTAGAAAAAACAACTGTGTGATGGAGATGTTGGCCAACATGGGGCTGGGGGTAGTCATTTTGCAATAGGTATCAAATCAACACATTGTATATGTTTAATTTACACAGTGTTGTATGTCAATTATATCTCAATAAAGCTGTGAAAAAAAAAAAGAAACCAATTTTACCCTCACCTTGATCTCAGACTCCTAGCCTCTGGAATTGTAAGAAAATAAATTTCTGTTGTTTAAGCCACTCAGTCTGTGATGCTTTGTGATGGCAGCCCTGGCGAACTAATACACTGCCGGGCTGTTTGCCAGAGTGCCTGTGCAATCTCGTGTTCTCACCAGCAAGGTACAAATCCGGTTTCTCGGCATCCTCACCAGCATTTCCTGCTGCCATTTTTTAAAAATGTTAGCCACTCTGATAGGTGTATAGTGGTATCTCTTTGTGGTTTTAGTTCCCATTTTCCTAACAGCGAAGGATGTTGGACATCTTTTCACGGGCTTATTTGCTACATGCACATCTTTTTTGGTGAAATGTCTCTTCGCATCTTTTGCCCATATTCTAACTGGATTGTTTTCATTTTTTGCTGTTGAATTTTGAGAGTCTTTGTTGGACGTGTTATTTGCAAATATTTTCTCCCATTGTGGCTTGTCTTTTCATCTTCTTCTTCTTCTTCTTCTTCTTCTTTTTTTTTTTTTCCTCTCCTCCCCCTGGAAAGAGCAGCCGGCACCGGGCCGTCTTTTCATCTTCTTAACAGGGTCTTTCCCACAGTTTTTTGTTTTTGTTTTTTTGCCCCCTCTCTTCTCTTTCTTTTTTAAAAAGAACATTTTGTTGTCTGGAGAATGGACTGTAGAAGGGATGAGAATGGATGTGGGGAGATAAGCTAGGTAATTTTTTCCCTATAGTTTAGGTGCTATGTGATGGCGGCTTAATCTAGGCGGAGAGAGGGAAAATGTTGAGAAGTGAGTGGATTCCAGAAATATTTGGGCAGTAGAATTAATAGAATTTGGTGAGGGCGAAGAAGAAGGAGGTTTCAAGGCTGACTCCTAGGTCTTTGGCATAAAGAACTGAATGGATGGTGGTACTCTTTATCAAGACAGAGGACCTTGGAGCTGGGGAGAACAGTATGAATTTCATTTTTTAAATACAGATTTATTGGAATACAGTCATACCCTTTTTATTGAAATGTATTTGAAATATAATGTGTACATTTAAGGTGTATAACATGTTGATTTGACACATTATTTATTGTAATATGATTACCATTTTAGCAATAGTTATCACCTTCATCATGTCACATAATGATCAACTCTGAGTTTAGTTTTAAACATGCTGACTTTGAGGTATCTCTATCAGTTAGCTATAACAAACTACCCCAAAAGTTGTTAGCTTCAAACAATAAACATTTATTATTGTTTATAAGTCTAGGAGTCAGGTGATTGGGGCCAGGTTCAGCTGATCTTGCATAAGCTTGCTCATGTGTCTGTGGAGGGCTGAGTGGTCAGTTGGAAGCTGGCTTGTCTGGAATGGCTTACTCACATGACTGGCAGCTGGGGCAAGCAGAGTGACTGGGCCACATGTCTCTCATCATCCAGGAGGCTGACCTGTGCTTGTTCATATAGCAGTGGCAGGGTTCTGAGAAAGAGGAAAACCTCACTATGCCTCTTGAGATCTAAGCTTGGGATTTGCACACTGTTATTTCCACTGCATTCTGTTGGCCAAAGTCACAAGACCAGCCCAGATTCAAAAGGGAAAGTAGAATTAGCATGACCAATTCATCCTGGTTTGTTCATGACTTTTCTGGTTTTAGCACTCTAAGCCCTGTGTCCCAGGAAACTCCTCAGTTCTGGGCAAATTGGAATGACTGGTCACCCTGAGTAAATTCCACCCTGTGGTAGGAAGAACTACAAAGTCACATTGCAAAGGACATGGTTATAGGAAGGGATAAAGAATTGGGACACTTTTGCAATCCGTCTACCACAATGCCTATGAGATATACGAGCAGAAATATCAGGTATCATTTGGCTCTTGGAAGAGAGGTAAGGCCTGCAGATAAATTTGGCATATAATTGTGTGTGTGTATGTGTGTGTGTGTGTGTGTGTGTGTGTGTGTGATTATCTAATATTTATTGAGTGATTGAATGACAGATACTAATGCAATAAATTACTTAATTTTAATCCTTACAAACTACTAGGAAAATATAATGTTCATTTTCTTTTTTTAATTTCAATTTTATTTTTTTAGAAGATATTATTTATTCATTTGACACAGAGAGAGAGAGTACAAGCAGGGGGAGCAGAAGGCAGAGGAAGAGAGAGAAGCAGGCTCCCTGCTGAGCAAAGAGCCCGACATAGGGCTCGATCCCAGGGCCCTGAGATCATGTCCCGAGCCAAACGCAGATGCTTAACCAACTGAGCCGCCCAGACACCTCTGTCCTTTTTCATTTTACAAATGGAAATAGGAGTTCAAAGTTTCTCAAGATGAAAGGAAAACAAAGTAAAAGGAAACTGATAGTCAGGGATAGGAATAGAAAAACTACCAAAAGCTGATAGATATTGGGGTGCCTGGGTGGCTCAGTCGGTTAAGCATCTGCCTTCAGTTTAGGCCATGATCCCAGGTTTCTGGGATCAAGCCCCGAGGTGGGCTCCCTGCTCTGTGGGAGGCCTGTTTCTCCCTCCCCCTCTGCCTACAGCTCCCCTGCTGTGCTTTCTCTCTGTCAAATAAATACATAAAATCTTAAAAGAAAAGAAAAGAAAAGAAAACTCAAATCATTATATTAAAAAAAAAAAGCTGATAGATACCATCAAACACAGCTAATTGACATGGGGAGAATGTCCCAACACAGTTTGATTAGGCCCTGATGGATCTGGTAAATTGTTAATATTCAGAATAATGAGTCTCGAGTAATTCAGAGAAAAATATGTTCAGCATGCATTTCTAATTTAATTCCATTGTGGTCAGAAAACATACTCTGTAGGATTCTAATCTTTTGAGGTTTATTGAGACTTGTTTTATGGCCCATGTATGGTCTGTTCCTGTGAGTGTGACTTATGTGCTTGAGAAAACACACATTCTGTAGTCGTTGAGTAAATGTTCTAAAATTCCAATTAAGGTGGCTGATAGAATTGTTGAGAACTTCTATGTTTTTACTTTTTTTTGGTCTCATTTTGATAATTACTGAGAGAAGGGTGTGAAAATCTTTAATAATGATTGCTATTGGTTATATACCTATGTTTCTGGTAATACTCTGTCTTAAAGACTACCAAATAGGATAGTAATAAAGGCAGTTCAGCTCTTTTTATGATTATTGTTTGTAGGGTATTTTCCTTTTACATTTTTAAAAAACTTGTTTTTGTTTTTTTTTTTTTTGGAGAGGGAAGTGCACATGTGTGTGCTAGCAGGGTAGCAGGGAGTTGGAGGGGCAGAGGGAGAGGAAGAGAGAGAATTCAGAGCAGGCTCCATGCCCAGCATGGAGCCCATCACAGGGTTTGATCCCACAACCCCAAGATCATGACTTGAGTGGAAATCAAGAGTCTGATGCCCAACTGACTGAACCACCCAGATGCCCCAAACCTACGTCTTTATATTAGAAGTGCCATATCAGTGAGACAGGAGACAAACTATATAGTAATTTCAACCAGGAAAGTTTAATATAAAGAATTTTTAAGTAAAATTGGGGATTGGGAAAATGAGAAATCAACTAATAAGAAGTGAACAAAATTCTAAAGAATATAAGAACAGCAGATGTTAGTGTCAGCCACTAGCCTTAAGGCTGAGATAGGGTGCCCAAGGAAGAGCTTCTCCCTCCTCCTAATAATTCCCACCCACTTGCCAAAGCTGAGGGCTAGACTTCGTTGGAGAGTGTGGAGCCATGGCTTACAGAATGGCCATGAAATCAGTGTGGTGCTGCATTGACAGAACTTGCTGGAAATCTACTCTCTGGAAATTGCCAGAAACTTGCCCTCTGGGGTGTTGAGGAAAGTTATTCATGCAGCAGGTATCTCGCTGGCAGTAATTTCTGCTATGAAACTGCCCAGGAAGTCCTGGAAAAGCTGCTGGTTGCTGTGTGCTGCTGACCACTGTGCATTGCAAAAACTGGGCCCTAGAGAAGTTGATAGTGCTGGGTATCTGCTGAGAAAGCACTCTAACCAGGAAGGAAAATCCTCTTTTCCTGCACTGTTTCTGCAAAGCTTAATATTGTGCCAGGTGGCAAAGAGAAGATATTTAAAAGGCCTAGCTCCATTTGTACAGAGCCTGCAATAAAATATGAATATGGGGCTGGGAGGCAATATATTGATAATTGGTACAAATGTGTCTCTTGTAGGAAGCATATAGTTGGGTCTTACTTTTTTGTTTGAGTCTGATAATCTCTGCCTTCTAATTGGAGTATTTGGTTCATTTATTTTTAATATAAATTATTGATAGATTTAGATTTAAGTCTATCCTTTTACAATTTTTTCCCTATTGGTTCTATGAATTTAAAAAGTTTTTGTTATTGTTCTCTGTTTTTATTTTTTCACTTTTTAAAAAATAAGTTCTACACCCAACGTGGAGCTTGAACTTATGACCCTGAAATCAAGAGTTGCATACCCTACTGACTAAGCCAGCCAGGGACCCCCCTCACTGTGTTCTGGTAAGTCAATTGGGCATTTTTTGGAATTTCATTTTATTTTTTATATTGGCTTTTAGTTATTTTTCTTTAAAGTTTTGTTTCAAATGGTTGCTGTGGGGATTACAATATAAATCCTTAAGTTTTTAGCGTCTACTTAGAGTTATGGTACCAGTTCACATAAAATGTAAACATTTTGCAACCATACAGTTTCACTGACCCCAATCCTTTATGCCAGAGGTCGACAAAATGTGGCTTTTAGTCCAAATCTTGCCCTGTACCTGCTTTTGTTTAATTGCAGTACAACTATACCCATTCATTTACATGTTGTCTATGTCTGCTTTCATATGATGGTGGCAGAGTTGAGTAGTTGCAACAGAGACCACATGGTTTATAGAACTTAAAATATTCCCCATCTGGACCCCTTATAGAGAAAGTTTGTTGCTTCTTGCTTTATGCTATAGTTGTCATATGCATTATTATAAATATGCTATAAATACCACAATACTTTGATATAATTTTTCTTTAAATAGTCAGATGTACTTAAATAAATTAAGAGAAAAAATAAGTCTTTTATATTTATCCACATATTTATTCTTTCTGGTGCTCTCTATTTCTCCTTAAAGATCTGAATTTCCATCTGGTATTATTTCTCTTCCACCTGAATTTTCTTCATTAGCATTCCTTGTGGTATAGTTCTATTGGTGAATTCTTTTAGTTGTCATTTATATGAAAACATTTCTATTTCCTTTCATTCTTGTAGGATATTTTGGCTGGATATAGAATTTCGAATTGGAAGGTTTTTTTTTTTTTTTTTTAAAGATTTTATTTATTTGAGAGAGAGGAGAGCATGAGCGAGGAGGGGGCAGAGGGAGAGGGAGAAAGAATCTGAAGCGGTCTTCATACTGAGTGCAGAGCCCCATATGAAGCTCGGTCCCACTACCTTGAGATCATGACCTGAGCTAAAACCAAGAGTCGGGAGCTTAACAGACTGAGCCACCAAGGTGCCCCTTGAGTTGGAAGTTTTTTTTATTCTTTAGACACTTTAAAGGTGTTGCATCACTACCTTCTGGCCTCCATTGTTTCAGATGAGAAGTTAGCTATTAAATATATCATTGTAGTAATGAGTCATTTTTCTCTGGCTGCTTTATTATTTATTTATTTATTTTTTGTAAGATCTTATTTATTCATTCGAGACAGAGAGATACAGAGAGAGAGCATGAGTAGGGGAAAAGGCAGAGGGAGAGGGAGAAGCAGGTTCCCTGCTGGGCTGGGAGCCCCAGGTGGGACTTGAACCCAGGACCTGAAGATCATGGCTTGAGCTGAAGGCAAACGCTCGACCGTCTGAGCCACCCTGGCACCCTCTGTGGCTGCTTTAAACATTCTTCTCTTTATCTTTGATTTTTAGTAGTTTGCTATGCCTAGGTGTGTTTTTATTTCTCCTGCGTGGGTTTTGCTCAATCTTCCTGAATCTTCTTGCATTTATGTCTTTCACCAAATTAGGGAACTTTGAAGCCATTATTTCTGACAGTTTTGGCTTCTCTCTCTCTTTTTGGTCATTCTGGAGTTCTCATTATGTGTATGTGAGATTGTGTGATATTATTTTCAGGTGTCTGAGACTCTTCAATTTTCTTCTCTATGCTTTTCAATCTGAATAATTTCCAGTTTCCGGACTCTTCTGCCATTTCAATCTGTCCATTAAGTGCAGTTTTTATTTCCTATACATATTTTTTTCAGTGCTACAATTTCTATTTGGTACCTTTTTATAGTTTTGTTTCTTTGCTTAGATTTTCTATTTATTCATCTAGTGTTTGTTGGTCTTTCCTGATTGCAGCTCATTTATTGGTTGCAACTTATTTTTGGGTTGTGATATGAAATTGGAAGTTGTGCCTAGCATTAAAAGATTAAAAAAAAAAGAATGAAAATGCAATATGCACACTGAAGACCTTATTTCGTGGAAAATTTATGTGTGTGTGTGTGTTTAGTTACTACGTAAAATGGTTTCCTTATTGTGATTATCGTCTAAATGTTTGAAAGCCACCAGCCAGAAGGCACATATGGAGTGGCATTTATTTCAGAAGAAAGACCTCAAGTTCTTAGAGCCAGAGTTTCCCTGAGAGAAACAAATGTATGTACAGATGTGTATGGAGGATAGAAGCACTTGGTTGCTCTTTGCTGAATCTTGGCTCTCTGCCTCAGAATCTCTAGGACTCTTGTTAAACCATTAAAGTGGTGCTTCTTGGACCTGGCTCAGCGGTTCCCAGGGCAGAGGAGAGATCTACTTTTAACTGGTTCCCTGAGGTGATCCTTAGGCAAAGGAAAGTTTGAGAACAGAGGTCTGTCTACACTCGAAATTAGCATCTGAGAATGAAATAGTAATGGCTACCATTCACTGAGCTTTGTCTTAGAGAACTGAAACCAGAGAGATTAAGCAATCCATCTGAGGTCACACAGCTTGGAAGTGATAGACCTGAGACTCCAGCGTGGACTGTCTGACCCAAAGCCCTAGCTCTGAACCACCGAGTGGAGCAGTCGAAGACACCGCGTCTGCAAAGAGGCAGAGAAGTCGATTACCAAGGCCTGGCTTAGCTGGGTTCCACTCTGTTAGCTGTGTGACCTCAAGCAGATTTTACAGGTTGTCCAGGCTTTGATTTTCTTCTCTGTAAAATGAGGGTCTAATGACACTTCCCTGTCAGGTTTTTGAGGGGTGTGGACTGCATTACATGCTGGGCCAGTGTTATTAATATCTGTGTCCTGTTCTTTTATCATGCTCTGTCCTTTTCTCAAACTGGGTCTGTAATGAGAGGTGCTGGGGAGATGAGAGGCCCTTTTGCAGCCAAACTGGGGGAGAGAGGACCTGGAGGGCTAGGAGGGGCATGCTCTGAGAATGTAAGCCAATTCCGGGGGCTGGCAGGCACGGACAGGAGAATGCAGAGGGCCTGTTCGGGCCTGGGAAAGGCTGCTGGGATGAGCTGCAGAAGGCCTTCTCGAGGTTTCCTGAGCCAGTGATCTTCATGGGATCAAGGGAGTCTGCTTTTGACTTGGGCCAAGTGCATCGCTCAAGCCGAGGGGTTCTGTTTCCTCACTGGGGTGTTCTGAGGGTTTATATCCTGAAGTATATCAATCGTTTCAAGTGAAGTTGTTGTAAAAGGAGGGCAAAGCATCATTTGATTACTTAATTTTCATGTTTACATAGCATTGGTTTTAAAGTAGTAAGAATCTAAATTCCAAATGTGGTTATAAAATCAGCCTCCACTTAAATTCGTAAGTGCATTTTAATGAAGCTTAATTTTAAAGCATACATTTGCATATTGGAATTTGCTTGAGCCAACTTTTGGAGTATGATCTCCAGAGCACTAGTTTTCTAATATTTTGAGAATGTCACAATTCGTTCTGATTGCTTTTTATGGCCTGTAAACCTTAGCTCAATTGGTGTAAAGCTTAGCAAAATGGAGGGGATCCAAGTTAAACATTGGTTATAATACAGCACTTTTAAAAGTCGTTCTTAGAATGCTCTTGGAATACCTTCGAACCCAGTGTCACCATTTTAGAATAGTGTGTTAAACATACTTATTCTACAGCTCATCTGTATTTAAATCAATACGCAGGAGACCTTAAAATAGCATACGATAATTTGCCCAGTGAGAAATAGATGGCTTCCATTTTCAACTGATACCTTCATGCAAAAATTAAGCTGTATTAATACACTTATTACAAGTCTAATAATTTCAGACAGACTTCTATAGTTATATAAAATGAAGTTGATTTGTTTATTTTAAACCTTTATTGTGAATGATAACACACAGAGAAAAGTGCATAAAACACAGGGTATGATGAATAATTATAAAGTAAGTATAATTATAAAAAGCCATGAAAACACCACCCACATCAAGTGATAGAACTCTGCTGTTACCCCCAGCACCCCTTTCATGTGTCCTACCCTGCTCACCTCCTTCTCAACTTCCCCCTTCTACCTAGGTAACAATTATCCTGATTTTCATGATTATCACTTCTTTGATTTTTAACGTTTTGCCTATTTTTGAATTCTATACACAAATAGAAAAATACTAACAAACACTGGCTTGACTACCTTGCTTGCTGACACCAGCATGAGCCTGGCTGGGTAGAACAGTCCCCAGGGGGGCATATCATACATGCCACAGGGGCATCCGAGCCATAACCTTGAAGTTGGAGCTGTAATCCCATGTGTACAGGGACCTCTGCCAGCCAGCCCAGGCCTTTTACTTAGCTCACAATTCTGCATATCCACAGCCAATCAGCAACACTATGAGGCTTTGTTTGCCCAATATCAGTATGGAAAGATCTTAGTCTTTCAGTTTTCAAGTGACTCACCCCATTTCTTAACCCCCTAGTGTTGTTTCTCAGAGCCTAGACTCTGTGCTACATTAGGTTTCCCAGCTTGGTAGGAATTTTTTCTCATTCGGCACTCAATCTTTTATTAAAATATACCAAGATAGTACATAATGATTTAACACCACAGAACGTATTCCTTTATGTGTCTTTTTTGCTCACCTTCATGTTTGTAAGATTCATCCATGTAGTATGTGTAGCTACAATTCGTTCATGTTCCCTGCTGTGTAATATTCCATATGTAAAAATATCATAATTTATCCATTGTATTATTAAGGGACATTGGGTTGTCTTCATTTCTGTGAAGAATGTTCTGCATGTCTCTTGGTGCACATATATGTGTTTCTATTGAATATGGAATGAGACATGGAATTGTTAGATCGTAGGATATGTGTATTTGATACTTTAGTAAATAATTCGAAACTGTGTTCCAAAGTTGTTGTAGTGTACATCTGTACAACAGATTTTATTATTTATTTATTTATTGGAGAGAGAGAGATATGAGCAGAGGGAGGATCAGAGGGAGAGAGAGAATCCTCAAGCAGACTCCCCATTGAGTGCGGCCCATTGCAGGGCTCGATCCCAGGACCATGAGATCATGATCTGAGCTGCAATCAAGAGTTAGGTGCTTTACTGGCTGAGCCACCCAGGCTCCACCACACCCCTGCTTTTTTTCCTTTTTCCTTTTTTAAAAAAAGATTTAAAAAAAATTTTAAAAAGTGTTCAATGTAGAGAAATAAGAGGTGGAATAAATCATTCGTCGGTATGTATCTGCTGATTTCTGTCTTTAAGAACTGTTTGCTATAAGAGATCAAGGTAGTTGGGCTCAGGCTCAAATGACGGGGTCCACATTTAGTATTGCTCCCTTCGAGTGCTTCTGGGGGCTTTTTAAGGGAGAATCGTGTACTTATCGATTGGTAAGACACAGGTAGATACCTGGGCAGGTGTCTTGGGCAGGAGCTAAGTGTTCTTTTCATAGCTCCTGTAGGAGGGCTCTGAAGGTGGCTTTTTAAAATACTTGCTTTCCTTGGAGCTATACTCACGCCTGGGGTATGAGTTTTGCCCTGAGTGTTTCTCTCTTCCCCTGTGATGTTCTCCTTAGGAGGGAGGACCTCATTTAAATTCCCTGCCCCAGGGCTGCCTTGGTGGCTCAGTTGGTTTAGTGTCTGCCTTCGGCTCAGGTCATGATCCCAGGGTCCTGGGATCTAGCCCCCCATTGAGCTCCCTGCTCAGCCGGGGGTCTGCTTCTCCTTCTGCCTGTTCCCCTGCTCGTGCTGTCTCTCGCTGGCTCTCTCTCTCAAACAAATAGATAGATAGATGAGAAATAAATAAATAAATAAATAAATAAATAAATAAATAAATAAATAAATAAAATCCTTTAAAAAAGCCACTTGTTTATTTATTGATATTTATTGTATTAGAAAATAAAACTAAAAAGTTTAAAAATATTTAATTCATTAAAAATAATAAATCCATCAGATGTTACTACAAATAATATATTTGTCAGAAAAAGAACAATATTTTCCAAAACAAAAAAAAAATAGTGAGAAGGGTGATATTGTTTTACATCTTTGCAAATCTCTTTTATGTTTCACTTGATAGAAGACAGCTGGATTCTTTTTTTTTTTTAAGATTTTATTTATTTATTTGACAGAGAGATTCACAGTGAGAGAGGAAACACAAGCAGGGGGAGTGGCAGAGGGAGAAGCAGGCTTCCTGCTGAGCAGGGAGCCCAATGAGGGGCTCGATCCCAGGACCCGGGGATCATGACTTGAGCTGAAGGCAGACGCTTAAGGACTGAGCCACCCAGGCACCCCAGGATTATTATATCTACTGTGGCATTCACTCTATTATGATATTGTGTGCCATGTGGCCTCTGGAAAACTTTGCTGTTTTTGAGAGATTGAGAGTGAAAAAGGCAAACAATATCTTGGTTTTCTTATGAAAATAGTTTTGATCTTGTGAAGGCTCTGAAAGGTTTTGGGATGTCTGTGGGTTCCTGGACCACACTTTGAGAACTACTGTAGAATATCTATGTTGTAGAATACCTCTGTGGAAGACATTATTATTATTATTATTATTATTATTATTATTATTATTAGTGTGTAGGCAGTGCTTAGTGAAGGAGTATATTGGAGGATCCCCTGCAAATACTTCTCATCTCTCACCTTCTACCTGAGATTTATGATTTCTCCCTCAAACTATATTTGGGACCTAACAGTACAAAAAATTCTATGGATGTAGTAATGGCATTCTGTTTTATGTTCTTTTTAAAAAGAGTTTAATTGTTTACAATATCTCCACCTCCAGCCCTTCCCACCACCACCCATATCCCATAGCAAGCCTCATAATTTTTTTCTAAGGATACAAATGAAGGTAGTAGAGTGGAAACATGGGAACATGAAGATGTTGGAACTGTGGGTTCTAGTCCTAGATCTGCTTGCAATGAAATGGGTGACCTTGGGCAAGCCATTTATCCCCTCTGACTCTTTGTTTATTTAGTTCCTAAAATACAGGAATTGGATCAGATAATTTTTTAAAGATTTATTTATGAGAGAGAGAGAGAGAGAGAGAGCGCATGTGTGCCTGTAGGGGAGGGGCTGAGGGAGAGAATCTCCAGCAGACACCACACTGAGCCCAGAGCCCCATGTGGGGCTTGATCCCACGACCCATGACATCATGACCTGAGCTGAAACCAAGAGTTGGACGCCAAACTGATTGAGCCACCCAGGTGACCCTGGATAAAATACTTTTAAAGCCTTTTTGGGATCCCAAATCTAAAAAATTCTCTAATGGCTCATAAATAAGCCCACCTTGATGTTGCTTTAGCTTAAAGATGTAACATTGACCTAACACACAGTGGAAACCCACAGCAACCCGAGAAAAGAGGGTTAGGACACTTTTTGATGAGTCAGAGGGAGAGCGAGGACTGGGTACACCAGGACAGACTCAGGATTAAGAGTAATGAGGTATAGGACCTCCTTGTCAAGGAGTTTTGCAAGATTCCCCACACCAGCAGGTTCAGAACAAGAACCGAAGCCCAACATGTTTTTCCTTCTATAGACCTTTATAAACCTTCTAAACTCTAGTCCCTAAGTCAGGAGCTAGCAAACTACAGCTCGGGATCTAAGGATGGTTTTTACATTTTCAAGTGGTTGGAAAAAATCGAAGCATGAATAGTATTTTGTGAGACATGACAATTACGTGAAATTCAAATTTCAGTGCCCATCAGTATGGTTTCACTGACACATAAGCTCATTCATTTATGTACTATCTGTGCTTACTTTTGTGCTATCATGGCGGGGTTGGGTTGATGTGACAGACACAGTATGGCTTACAAGTATTTACCATCTGGCTCTTTCCAGAAATTTGCAGACCCCTCCCTAATACAAACTTGTGATTTGCATTTTATGACTGTTTTTTCAAAGATTGACCCCAGTCAACAAACACTTGTAAATCGCCCATTCATACACCTTTTCTGATTTACATTTGGTTCATCTTTTAGGTTCTCTTAGGTTTCCAATGACTTCTGCTCCAAATCTTTCCTTTGTATAAAAATGCAGTCTGTACTCTGACACCTCAAATTAGGCATCGCAATCTCTGTTCTGTAAAATTTTGAGGGCTGTAGCAGGTGCTCTTCTGTGATCCACCCCTCTTCAGATCTAGCTGAAAGCCCCATCCTGGCTTTTCCTACAGACTTCCTCAAATTCAAAACCACATGCACCCTTTGGCTTTGTATTTCCAAGGCCTTTCTACCTACAGCAACCGTTGAGTGTGGCGGTAAGATGGGATTTTTTCTTTTTGAACAGGTACTAGTCTGCTCAGCAGTCACTAAAAAACTTCAGATTTGCAGTTTTGTTCCTTCGTGGTTTTCAGTGGTCTTCATTTCCCATTTTTCAAAGACATAGGCTGAGGTCTGAATGAGCTGGGGAATGAGTTAATCCAACAGTTAAAATGAAAAATAAAACAAAATGAAATGGTGGCTTATCCCCTATTTCTGGAATTTTTAAAGGTATATAGCTGCATATTCTAAAATTATGATGCCCAGGGTTTAATTTATGTTGGTGTGACTGAGTGGTAAACCTGAGAGGCCCATGCCACTAAAGTATTTTATACCACAGTACACAGCTCCCCACCCCCCGCCCCCAACACGAGGATGATCTGCAGGCAGAAGACAGGAGGGAGGGGAAGTCATGAGGCCACAGCCTTTACTGGGGTTTCTGGGGAAAGGCAAGTTAGGGCAGAGAAAGCAGTTAAGGACTGGCTAGTTTGAATAATTCCGTTGGGCCTTGGGGCATAGAGCCTGTCCCAAATTGCCTAATATGTGGCCTTGGGTTTGACTTAGGGCTGTGGAGACAGTGGCCTGGTTTCGTGAGTTAGAGTAGGAACTAGTTGGGGATACAGACTCAGGGATTAGTTGCTTTGCATATGAAAGGTGTGCTCTTTGGCAAGCTGTTATTATCATTAGGAATTAGTAGCCCTGGAAAGGGCAGTCTCTCTCTGAGTCTGTGTGGCTCCCAAATACCAGAGTATCAAGAATACAGAAAATAAAACAGAGTTACTATAACAGATCCTGTGATGAATGGATGCCAAAAGACAAATACAGAATCTAAGAAAACATCGAATATTCTAAAAGTAGCAAATTCATTGAATTTAAGTATTTAATGGAATAATGATTTTCAATATTAAAAAGACATCTTGCAATTTGAACTAGTTTAGAAATTAATGATAAAAGGCATAGATACTCATAATAAAATTTAAAACCCGTATGAACGTTCATAACGTGAAAATTAAAAAGGCTTTTCACTCCTATTTCGAATCCCATTTCTCAATTAACCACTATTAATATCTTTCTAGAAGCTTTTCTTTGCATGTGTGTTCACCTCATTTTGAGTGAAAGCAGTATTCTTATCCTGTCTGTAAGGCTCTATTACCCTGGACTTGGACTTCTGCTTGCTCCCCCAACTCTCCTCCCCACCAGCCCGAGCCCTCTAGGCATGCTCCAGCCTCACAGCCTTCGTCCCCTCAAGACAGCAGCCTGACTCTCCCCTCTCCCCTTACCTCCTTCCACTCTTTACTTCAGTACACCTCCAGGAGGTCTCCTGAACCTGACGGTGGTATCAGGAATCGTACCTGTCCCACACTTCTGTTCCCCTCCCCTGATTTCTTTTTACCCCTAGCCCTTTTTACATGGCACCCATAACTTTGGCTGAGCTCTCTTGTTTATTATCCATCTCCCCCACTGGAATAGAATTCTGTAGCGGTAGGGATTTTGATACATAGAAGACGCTTAATAAATGTTTCTTGAATGAATGGATGGATGGTTGGATGAATATCAAGAACTCTACAGTTCGTACTAATTTGTATAATTCCTTTTAACAAGTGGAATTGTATTATATGTACGATCTCCAACTTGTTTTTCTTTCCCCAGATGGAATTTTGTTTTTTTAAAAAGACTTTATTTATTTATTTAACAGAGAGACAGCCAGCGAGAGAGGGAACACAGGCAGGGGGAGTGGGAGAGGAAGAAGCAGGCTCCCAGTGGAGGAGCCTGATGTGGGGCTCGATCCCAGGACTCTGGGATCACACCCTGAGCTGAAGGCAGAGGCTTAATGACTGAGCCACCCAGGCGCCCCCCTCCCCAGATGGAATTTTGAACACTTTTTCATGTTAGCACAACGGGATGCTGTTCTTTCCTTTAAGTAGCAGCATAATATCCCAGGGTATAGATAAAACAGAATTTATTTAACCGGTCATTTACTGATGGTCGTTAGGATGTTGGGATTTCACAATTTCCTACAACAACAAATTAAGGAAAAGAATGCACACCAGGCTCAGGGTGTAGAACTGATTCCAGAATGGACTAGGAAGCTATTGGTCATTTTCTGGCTTTCTTGTGCTGTAATTTATATTTTTCTTTAATCCTGGCTACTCAGTTAACCTTTTCTTAAAAGGTATGAGATGAAGTGTTGGCAGAGACGAATGTTGGGACCATCACGGGTACTCACAATAATTCTACATTAAAAGTCAGTTGCTAGAGCTGAGGGAAGACCTCTGCAGAGGTGGACCCCAAGCATGCATGGGGAGGGTCCCTCAATTTCCTTTGACCCTAGTCACCCCATATATCCACACCTGCATCTGGTCTTGTACGCCCCTTGCTGACTGGTCCATTCGTCTACCATGTGCCTTCAAAATTAATACCTGACCCTCCGTGTGCTGGCCAATTTATCTTCTCAGTAATCATATCTCTCTTCTATTTTCTATCATTTAAACCCCACTTCCCAGTCCTCTCCTTTAGAGCCTAGTCACATGGTCTTCTTCCCCATTGAAATCTGCCCAATCTGTGACACCTTCCATATAAAAGTTCAAGCCTCATCTCTCAGTGATGCTTGATGATATGGCCTTCATCTTGCCTTTCATTTCCGCCCTGGCCCTGGACCAGTCCATCTGTTCCTTCCCCGCATCTCTGCTGCTTTAATCTGTTCCTGCCTCTGATCTGTGCTTGTTACACCTGCAAGCCCGGCCCATGTAATATGCTTTTCCTTCCTAACCTTCAGAAATCTCATCTGCTTCCCTGAGTGATTCCAGCCTTTCAGCCCTTCCAGCCTTCCCCCAGGAATTCCTCAGCTTACTTGAGCTGTGTTCTCTTGGGGACTGGATGTTTGTTTTCCATGCTCTCTCCCTTTCAGCTATTTTGAATGTTCCCCATTTGGCTTAATTAGGGTGCTATGGGAGCATACCTGGCCTTCCATTGAGGAAGGGTCTCCAGCATCGCTAGGCAGGCACAGGATCATAGGAATTACTAGCTGGACTGCCAAGCCTGGTGGCACTGAGTTCCTGGAGCCCCAGCAACTCTCTGGTACCAGTGGGGAAGGAGTCACAATTTTCAGGAGGAAGGGGTAGTTGGGTTTGAGAAAATACTTTTGGATTATAGAAGATATTTATTTATTATTTATTTATTTATTTATTTTTTTTTTTTTAAAGATTTTATTTATTTATGTGACAGAGAGAGAGACAGCCAGCGAGAGATGGAACACAAGCAGGGGGAGTGGGAGAGGAAGAAGCAGGCTCCCAGCGGAGGAGCCTGATGTGGGGCTCGATCCCGGAACGCAGGGATCACGCCCTGAGCCGAAGGCAGCCGCCTAACGACTGCGCTACCCAGGCGCCCCTATTTATTTATTTTTTAAAAAAGATTTTATTTATTCATTTGACAGAGATAGAGACAGCCAGCGAGAGAGGGAACACAAGCAGGGGGAGTGGGAGAGGAAGAAGCAGGCTCATAGCGGAGGAGCCTGATGTGGGGCTCGATCCCAGAACACCGGGATCATGCCCTGAGCCGAAGGCAGATGCTTAACCACTGAGCCACCCAGGCACCCCTATAGAATATATTTATATCTACAATTAAGTTTGTGTTTTTAGTGTTGTTTTTTTCGTGAGTGATAGGCTTCTTGGTGATAGCTCTGAAACTTCTTTCCAGAAAAAGGCACAAATACACAAAATTTTGAATGAACTTCCAAGATTGCATGGACCCCCTGAAACCCAGCAAAGATTCCATGGCCCCTAGGTTAGAACATGTTTCATGTTTGTCCTTTGCTGTTGTCCCCCCCCCAAACCTGCCCACTGAATGTGGCTGGAAAGCATTGTCTTAATGAGATACTGTAGTAGACACAAAATGACTTTGATGGCATTTTGTGCTTTTCTTTTTTAATTTTAAATTTTTTAAAAAAGATTTTATTTATTTATTTATTTGACAGAGAGGAGAGAGAGAGAGCAAGTGAGCACAAGCAGGGGGAACAGCAGAGGGAGAGGGGCTAAGCAGGAAGATCAACACAGAGCTCCATCCCAGGACCCAAGATCATGACCTAAGTCGAAGGCAGACGCTTAACCAACTGAGCCACCCAGGTGCCCCTCTTTTTTAATTTTTAAAGCAAGTTTTGCAGGGGTGCCTGGGTGGCTCAGTTGGTTAAGCACGGAATTCTTGATTTCGGGTCAGGTCGGATCTCAGGATAATGAGATTGAGTCCTGTACTGGGCTCTGCGCTGGGCGTGGAGCCTGTTTCGGATTCTCTCTCTCCCTCTCCTTCTGTTCCTCCCCACCCCCCACTCATGCTCCCACACGCACACCCTCTCTCTCAAAAACAACAACAACAACAACAACAACAAAATAAAGCAAATTTGCCTCCCTTTGGAAATGTTCCATATTGTGATTTAAGAATCGGGATCCTCCCCCCCCCATCATGCATAAGTTTAGGTCTCCAGTAGTGCCCCCCATCCCTGGTCTCACTGCTCGGGGTTTGTTACCTGCAGTCAGCCGCGGTCTGGAAGCAGGTGTCCTCCTGAGGTAGCATCGGAAGGTCCGTAGCGGCCTCATACTACCTCTCGCCTTCCTCACTTCATCTCCTCACACAGACGTATTATCATCTCCCCTCATCACAAGAAGAAGGGTGAGGACAGTTCAATAAGATATTTTGAGAGCAAAAGAGTGGGAGAGAAACCACATTCACATAACTTTTTTTATTTTTTATTTTTAAAGATTTTATTTATTTATTTGACAGAGAGAGACAGCCAGCGAGAGAGGGAACACAAGCAGGGGGAGTGGGAGAGGAAGAAGCAGGCTCCTAGCGGAGGAGCCTGATGTGGGGCTCGATCCCAGAATGTTGGGATCACGCCCTGAGCCGAAGGCAGACGCTTAACGACTGCACCACCCAGGCGCCCCACATTCACATAATTTTTGTTGCAGTATACCATTATAGTTCTATTTTATTATTTTTGTTCATCTCCTACTGTGCCTAACTTATAAATTAAACTTCATCGTAGGTATGTAGTATAAGAAAAAACATAGTATATATAGGGTTTGGAATTATCTGTAGCTTCAGGCATCCACGGGAGGGGCTTGGAACACATCCCCCACAAATAAGGGGGGACTATTGCACAAGGTTCTGTCTTGGACCTGAGTTACCTGTATTGCGGGTAGGTTAGTGGGAATTCTCCTCTGGGTTATGCTGGGGACTCTTTGATACTGATTCTTTGCCTATTTCCCCACACAACTCAATTTAGAGCTGACGGGCTCAACAGGAAGAAAGGGAATCAGAGAAGTGGAATACCTAGGTGTTAAGAGCATGGACCCCCAGAACCAGGCTGATCTCTGTTACTGAACTCAAGAATCTTAAGCTGGTGACTCAAAGGCCAGAGGAACCAGCGGGTACCTTTTGTTTTACCTTCCCAACAATTCCAAAAGTAAAGTTATCTTGATCTCAATACAAAATACTTTCTGAATCTTGGCTATACAGCCCTCTGAAAGTGATTAGGTCAGTGGCTTGCCTCAAGGCAATTGAGCTTTGGATTTAGTTTCCCCATCTATAAAATGGGTAAAATAGCCACCTCAAAGAACTAAAAGGAACTTATGAATATAAGAACTAAATGAGTTAGCTTGGTTGCTGTAAATTCCGAACAAATTGTTCATCTGACTATGAATAATAATCGACAATGATGAATACCTTAGGAAGTGCTTAGGGAGGTGGCTGGAAGCATGGAGATGGGGGATAGGAACAGGATGGGGCTGAGGGATGCTGAGTCAGTGTGTGGATAAAATTAGACCTGTTTGTGGGGAGAGCCACATAAAGTAGGGCAGCAGAATTTGGTCCAGAAGGCTGTAGAACAGCAGCTGGAGTCACCAGCACACAGCTCAGAGAAGTCAATGCCTGGGGTTCTGCCACAATGGCCATGGGTGGTTTCCAGCGCTGCTCCTTGCTGGGGAAGTGAAGGCCTCTCTCCTGGGGACTTTCTCACCTTCAGGCCTTCAGTGCTCCCACAGCTGCCTTCTTCCAGTGCTCACTCCTTGGATTTCACAGGCAATTCCAGACACAGGAATGCTTTTGATGGGACAGCGTCGTCTGCAGTTCTGGAAGGTGGGCACTTCTGGAAGGGTGCCATGGTTATGTTCTGGATATCTGGAACTCATTTTAATTAGCAACTGGGATGCTTTGATGCCTGAGTTTCCTTGGGCTTCCATGAGCAGACCATCTTGACCTGGCTCAGTATTGACCTCCTATTGACTTGGGCTCTGTTGTCCGTAGGAGGGGCAAGGGTATGTCAGGAGAGCCTATGATGCAGCATGGGGTGGGCATACTCTGCCTTCTAACTTGGGGCGGCAGGCCATGGGGCTCAGCTGTATTGTCAAGTGGCTCAGATTGCCATCAGAGCTGGAGAGTCTGGGGGTGGACTGGGAACAGCAGGCTAGAACTTTCAGTGTGGGTACAAGCTCCGAGGTTAGAACTGCAGATTCTGGGTTCAAATCTCAGCTCTGGGGCACCTGGGTGGCACAGCGGTAAAGCATCTGCCTTCGGCTCAGGGCGTGATCCCGGCGTTGTGGGATTGAGCCCCATATCAGGCTCCTCCGCTATGAGCCTGCTTCTTCCTCTCCCACTCCCCCTGCTTGTGTTCCCTCTCTCACTGGCTGTCTCTATCTCTGTCGAATAAATAAATAAAATCTTTAAAAAAAAAATCTCAGCTCTGCTCTTTATAGGCTATGTGGCCTTGGGAGTCATCTAATCTCCTGGAGCCTCAGTTTTCTCATCTGTAAAAGAGGGGGGATAATAATAGTACCTACTTTAGAGGATCGCTGTAAAGATTAAATATATGTGTGTGTATGTGTGTGTGTGTGTGTTAGTTACAACTCCTAATATTAGCGTAAGGCCGAGGCTTGGATTGCTGAGCTGGGCATTAGGAGTAGGTGCTGGTCAGAACTGGAGACTGGAGTGAAGCCAAACAGGGAATGAGACATAGAACTGAGGACAAACATTACAACAGTTGGGATTAGGGCTGGCTCTGGAATATAGCTTGATTCAGCCATTTGCTGCAGACTTCCTCTGAGGGGTGAGAGGGGCAGCGGCAGGGGTGTGGTGAGGGGAACAAAGGCAGCCGCTTTCCTGCTCCCAATCCATGAGCACCAGTGCGGATGTGCATGCACTCTTGCCTCCCCTTGCTAAACAGGGTGCCGTAGCCATGGAGGCAGCTAGGAGGGCGGAAGGAAGGTTCTGAGTTACTCAAACGTGGGTTAGGGTTTTGGCAGTAGAGCTGGTGCCAAAGGTTGGTGGAAGGGGAAATATACCTGCTGTTGTCAACCACCTGCCAGGTCTCTTCCCCATAATGGATCCCTTAGGGGTAGTCTCTCACCTAGAGAGGTGGCAGTGACACCAATCCTCTATGGCTGCTCTGATGGCACCAGAGCTTGGATGAAGGCCTGTAGAAAATGCGGTTCTCGGGGGAAGCCCTCCTTGCCCAGGCGGCACATCAAGTCCATACACTGAGGTCCTGATGCCCTTGCACCTGCTGATTATTCCTCTGTATTTGTGTCCACGGTCCTCATCACCTGGAGGCAGCTAGTGGAAGAGGTTCTTTCTTTTTTTTCTTTTTCTTTTTTAAAATTTTTATTATGTTAGTCACCATACAGTACATCATTAGTTTTTGATGTAGTGTTCAATGATTCATTGTTTGTGTATAACACCCAGTGCTCCATGCAATACGTGCCCTCCTTAATACCCATCACCGGTCTAGCCCATCCCCCCACCCCCTCCCCTCTGAAACCCTCAGTTTGTTTCCCAGAGTCCATAGTCTCTTGTGGTTCATTCCCCCTTCTGTTTACCCCCCTTCATTCTTCCCTTCCTTCTCCTACCGATCTCCCTGCTATTCCTTATGTTCCACAAATGAGGGAAACCATATGGTAATTGTCTTTCTCTGCTTGACTTATTTCACTTAGCATAATCTCCTCCAGTCCCATCCATGTTGCTGCAAATGTTGGGTAATCGTTCTTTCTGATGGCTGAGTAATATTCCATTGTGTATATGGACCACATCTTCTCTATCCATTCGTCAGTTGAAGGGCATCTTGACTCCTTCCGCAGTTTAGCTATTGTGGACAATGGAAGAGTTTCATTCTGAAAAGGAGGAGAGGTCTGCGGGAGGGAGGACGTCTGAGACCAGAGAAGGGCAGTGTCTCTCCAAAAATTCTAAAATGGCTTCCAGTTCCAATCTGCTTTGAAGCAAGTAGAAGGGACAGAAGAATTTGCTCAATCACAGATGGGTGGGTGGACCAAGGAAAGACCCAGAATTCAGCAGCATCGTGGTCTAGAGCAATAGCAGAAGTAATTCTTTTTGTATCATTTCAATACAACGTTCACTTCTTAGGCTGATTAGGACAAACACAGTCATTCTCCGTTTGTTTGTCTCACTCTGCCGGACTCAGCATGAGAATGTGCATGTCTGCCAAGGGCGCTGGCTCCCCGGGGCCTCAGCAGCAGGGCTGCCCTAGCTGCAAGTGCGGTGCTGTGCTCGGGCCCCTGGGGCATCAGCCTCGCCCCACCCCCTCCGCAGCCCGGACGGCCTGGCGTGACTGCGCGTGCTACACCTGCCTTGTGAGTGCGCGCGTGCGGTTAACGGAGGCAGAAAAAGGTCCTTACGTTGTGCCTTAGGGACAGAAAGGACACTTCTTTGAAGAGCTAACCACCCTGGTGTTACTAAGACTTACATTTTTACGTTAGGATCATTTTAAGTGGTCTGTTAGAAGAGTAAAGTGAAAGGAAGTGGGCACATGAGGGTTTGCTGGGCTCCAGTTGTGAAAATCAGAACGAGGAAACACCAGAGGCTTCTCATTAGAACCAGGAGTGGATTAGAGAACGCCCACCACTACCATTATCATTTGATGTCTTTCCCAGTTTGTAGCTAGTGCAATTAAAGATGAAACAGAAACAAGATTTAGATCATTGGAAAGGAAAAGACAAAATTTTATTATTTGCAGATGATACGATTTTATACCTAGCCTACTAAGAGAATCAAACAAAATGAACCCCAACTCTTGGATTTAATAAGAGAGTTTAGTATGTTGGCTGCAAGCAGGATAGATATACTCAAATCAAAAGCTTTCCCACATACTGGCATTGATGGGCTTTAAAGTATAATGAGAGAGAGAGAGAGAGACACTATTTTTAGAAACAAAGCTCACAAAATATTCAGGAGTGACCTTCGTGAGAATGTGCTAAGGGATCTATGTAAAGATTCCATGTTAAAAAAAAAATCCCTATGTAAAAAAAATCTGCTGAGATTTTATTTAAAAAAAAAGATGTGACTTAATGGGGAACCATACCATGCTTTGTTCGTTTTCCGATTACAAACATTCTCTATATCTTCCTTCAATAACTACTTACTGCATTTGCGCTATGCCCTGTGGGCTGGAGTTTCAATAGTGAAAAACACAGATATGGTCCCCATCTTTATGGAATTTACATTTGAGTGGAAGAGATAGAGGATAAAAGAAGAAACAAAACAAATATTTGCATAAATACAGCTCACAGTAAACATTCAGGGGAAGTGGCCTTTACCTTTGACTTCTGTGGGAGCTCTTCCCGACAGACTCCGGTTCAGGTCTCTAAAGCGCTTAAACTTGTCTTTACTACAAATACATTGACTATAGCAAATTTGTTAAATAAGCAATGAACGATCGATCTAATTTAACTAGGAAAATATGTAAACTGGGTACCAATAAATCGCCTCGGTTCTCGGTGATGGAGGTCAGAGTTCCCTGCAGACTACATTCTTTCCTTTAAAAGGAAATCTTTTTTCTTTTCTTTTTACTTTATTTGTTTACTTTTTAAAATATTTGTTTATTTTAGAGAGACAGCGAGAAAGAGCTCGAGCAAGGGGAGGGGCAGAGAGAGGGGCAGAGGGAGGAATAGAGGGAGTGGGAGAAGCAGACTCCCCACTAAGCAGGGATCCCAGGACCCTGGGATCACGACCTGAGGTGAAAGCAGATGCTTAACTGACTGAGCCACCCAGGCGCCCCACTTTTTACTTTGTTTAAATACATTCTTACAAAAGTCACGCAAAAGACCAGAGAGTTCTGTTTGGCCTGTGTTCCCTAGAGGTGGGGCAGGTCCACTTCTGGGCTTCGAGCTGGCCACGTTTAAACTCTGTAGTCAGTCATAGGAGTGCAACAGGTTCTCGACTGAACTATCAGTTTTGTGGGCCACTGCTTGGCTTGAATGGTCAACCAGGGAAGGATGTAGTTTAAATGTTTTTGCCTTCTTCTTAGAAAAGTGAACAGGATAGAAAATGCCGTTGAAGCACAAGGGTGTTGAACTGAATGTGGGGATGAATCAGTCTTCAGTACACCATTTTCTAGCATGTTTTTTCTTCTGCATTTATTACCGATCTCTTAAACTTTTCATCTTCTTTATCCCCCCCTGTTCACACCCTGGATGAAAGTTTATGGATTTCCTCTGCAGTTTCTGCCCTATCCTCCATCATCTTCTTTCCTTTGCCCTGTCAGAATTTTCCAAGGGGGCCCATCGCTAACAGACAACAGTCAGCTTTGGAGAATAAAGGAAGCGGATAACCATATTCCGCACAGAGTGTCCTCCTTTGATGCTCTCTTTATATAGCATGCTAAGGACATATGGAATTAATTCTTCTTCTGAGGCTTCACAAGTTGCCAACCGACACATTTGTTTTCAGAAGGAAGGTAAGAATAGGCCAGGTGTGGCGGTGGGTTAGGTCTTAAAATGTTTCCGGCTTGCTGGGAGAAGAGCTGAGAGTGTTCCTTCATGTGGGAGCACCCAAGAATTTGAGGACTGTTCTCAAGGAGCAGGACTCACCCTTGGCTTTGCCTCCTGGGCCGCAATCGATATGTTCCAGGAAGCAGGGACTTGAATGATAAACGGTTGGAGTTTGAAGGGAACTTTAAACGCATTCTTTCCAATCATTCCCTTTAACTAATGAAACTGAAGCCCTGAGAGATGGAAGGACTTTCCAAGGGGAGTCTCAATTTTCAGCCCCATGGTGTTCCCAAGACACTTGGCATCCGCTAGAAACTTCAGAAGCCACTCTTGGAATCCACCAGTGATCCGAGCCAGGGCTCTGGGAGTGGCTCCTTCTTGCTCTACGGCAATGAGGAAGTCATATGGTATCTTTTTCTTTAGTGACTGGGAGAATGATTCATCTTTAAGTCACAAAGAGACAGCGACAGATTCTTAAAGCTGCACACAGCTATGAGAAAATAACAAACATGTGAGGTGCTAAAGCAGAAAAGTGCTCACAGTGGTACAGCTGTGAAGAGGACAGCCCCGCGCACTTTTGGGCAGTGGAAACAATGCTTTGCTTGGAACAGGTGTGTGTTTGACTTCAAGTGTTTCAGGAGGGTCAGAGTAGAAGGCATTTGAAACAAAAGATAATTTACAAAGACATGGGGAATGCTTTGCGGTCCAGGATCACGGAGGGAATGAGAAAACCATCGAGACCATATTCCAGTCTCCACCACCTACATTTTAGTTGAAACATTTCAAATCAACAAGAAAGTTGAAGGTTAATGCAATTGACACCTACCCATCCTTCACCTAGATTTACTGATTGTTAACATTTGAATGTTGTAGATGTTGGGACACTTGACTTTCTCTTGAGAACAGTGACATTTCCCCCATGTAACCACAATACCATGATCATACCTAAGAAAAGTAACAATAACTATTATGTATACTTTGTATTCAATTTTCCCCCAAATGTCTTTTTATAACTTTTTTTTTTCAATCTGGGATCAATCAAGATTCATGCATTATATTTGCTTACAACATATTTGGTCTTTATAGAATAATTGCCCAGTTCCCATTTTCATGACACTGGAGTTTGGAAGAGACCAGGCCAGCTGTTGTGCAAAATGTGTCATACCCTGTATTGATCTGTTTGCTCTTCATCATTTTTAGGGAAACATTTTAGGCAAAAATACTGCATAGGTGAGATTGCGTGTCTCTTTTTTGCATCATACAAGTAGACACATAATGTATTGTCACTCAGTCACCTGCCAGTTAGTGAGGTGTCCCCCATATCTCTCCATTTCCCGGTTATAGTGAGTAAATCCTCTGTGTAGTCACACGTTGAGTCCATGTGAGTATACTGCCCCCTGTAGTTCTAGTCATTGCTTGAAATGATGATTACATCACTGGTTCTAAAGCAGTCTTTTTTTTTTTTTCTTTTGATAGCGAGAGTGAGCACCTGCACCCATGTTGGGGGGAGGGGCAGTGGGTGAGGGGGAGGCAGAGAATCCCAAGCAGACTCCCCATCAAGTGTGGAGCCAACTCGGGGTCAATCCGACAACCCGGAGATCCCATCCTGAGCCCAAACCAAGAGTAGGATGCCCAACCGACAGGTCCAGCCAGGTGCCCCGGGGAGAGAATCTTTAGCAGGCTCCATGCCCAGTGTGGAGTCCAAGGCGGGGCTCGATCTCATAACCCTGAGATCGTGACCTGAGCCGAAATCCAGAGTCGGTCACTTAACCAACTGAGCCACCCAGGTGCCCCGAAAAGTGGTCATTTTTTAATCCTGTATCACTCCTATATTTATTAGTTGATATTGCTCTGTAAGGAAAATTTCTCTCTCTCTCATCATCAAGACCATGGACCATGGATTGTTTTTCAAAAACATTTGATTGTGTTATAATCCATTATCATCATTACTCCATTATTCTATTTGTTGCTCAAGTTGTACCAAATTTAGGTAGCAGGAGCCCTTTCAGGGTGCCCCCCCCCCCCCAGCCTTTTGGCAAGTCTTGGTTAGTCTTTGAGCCCTTCCTTGCTTTCTGGTGCAACGAAATGTTGCAGGCTCACTTGTATTTTCCCTATTCCAGACTTGGAGTCAGGATTTTATCAAAGGATCCATATGAGGAATGACGTTTTTAAGCCATGGCCCGAGCACTAGATATGCTCATTGCTACTGAGCACACACATTCACAGGAAAATAAAATCAACTTACAACAAATTTTAGTTACATTTCTTTCTGAGATATATAAATAATCCACTTCCCTGATCTGAAAATAAATCAGGAGTGAATAACCAGGGTCCATAAAAATTCTTGAGAAAGCCCCAAGCATATAAAAAACCCAAAACAACAACTGAGTGCCTTTGAGAGACACTGTATTAGTTTCCTGTTCATGCTATAACAAGGTAGCACCACATGCTGGCTTAGAAGAAAATCAGTGGATTGTTTCATATCGTCTGGAAGACAGAAAGTTCAAATCAAGGTGTTGGCAGAGCTGCACTCCTTCTGAAACTTGTAGTGAAGAAAGCTTCCTTGCCTCTTCTGGCTTCTGGTGTTTCTTCCTGACAATCCTTGATGCTCCTCGGCTTCTAAACGCACTACCCCAGTCTACCTCCATTGTCATGCGGCTGTCTTCTTCCTCTGTGTCTCTGTCTTTGTGACTCTTCCCTCTTATGAGGATATCAGTCGTACTGGATTAGGGGACCCATGCAACTCCAAATGACCTTGCCTTAAAGCTTGATTTCACTTGCAAAGACCCTATTTCCAGGTAAGATCACTTTCACGGGTACCAAGAGTTAGGACGTCAACATATCCTTTTGGGGGCGTCCAGTCCAACCCATAATAAACACCATAATCCAGAAGGTAAGCATTAAGAGAGTGTTTAGCTGGAGAATGGAAACATCAGTCTTATAGAAAAATTTTATAGGAAATCACCCCTGTAAATTCTGACAAATGCTCTTCTTAGGACTCCAAATTGAATGAAGAAATTCAATACATAAGATAAACCTACGGTATTTATTTTAACCAGTTTTATGTATTGGTTAGGTAAGGATGAAAGAGAGATGGAGGGAAGAAAGGGAGATGGAAGACAATGAGAAACATATTGAAAAGAGAGAGCTCTCTGAACACCAGGAGATAAGAGATTGAGGGGCTGCCAAAGAGGGGATACATGGGGGGATTTACAGGAAGAGGGCAGGAAATGATGCTCGGTTGCAGGAAAGATCATTGTCTTCTGCTCGTTTAGCTGGATTCAAACGGTGCGACCACACAGTCCATTCTGACTCTTTACTTGCAACTGCATTTTTGATTTGTGCTACTTTATTGAGAAAACTGAATATTAATCTGTTTTACTACTTGGGATGGATGGGGCTGGGGACTGCATGACGTGTGTATCTTTGGCATGACTACCCCAGGGGTGAGGTGTGTCCTACCAGAGGTGGGAGTCCACGAGCAACACCAAGACCGAAGTTTGGGGGGGCCAGATTTGAGCCCGGGTGGGGCCAGTGTCTAGGTCATCAAATCCAAAGGGTCAGCCTTAACTAGACATGGATGTGACCTGAGGAGCCAGTCCAAAGGCCGGTTGCCAAATTTGGTTGTTGTGGTGGGAACCACAGCTGGTAGTGAGGAACGGATAAGTAGCCAAGACATCCGAGTGTGACAAGAGGGCGGGCAGGGGTGCAACTCTCCATGACCAAGGAAGGTGTGTGCCCCGGGCAGACACAAGGAAGGTTTAACTCCGTGCGTCTCCCTCTGGGAGCTCTTGTCTCAGGCTTGTTGGCATCGGTCTGAGGGAGGCCGGTGGGGTGGCGCCTCTAGGATGTGCTGGTGTGAAAGCCTTGGCAGGTGCGGAACCCAGGCCTCCCCCAAGTCTCTTCTGCAGAACCCAGGTCCTGAACCCAAGGGCCTGACTCCGAGCTTGGTATTCGTTTACCTCCTGGTGTAGGTTAGAAGTCCGATTTCTCTAAGAAGCTCAGGGAACAAATACGTGCACCTGGCCCTGTTAGAAGCACTGGAGACAAATGGGGGACAGCAGAGAGCCATGCACCCCTGGGGTGGAGCCGAGGCTTGACTGCCACACTGAGGGCACAAGGGCTCATTCAGCTGTGTCGTTGCTCTGCTTTTTTGTTTAGCTTATTTATTTTTTTAGGTGAAAGTTTCTAATTGTTAATGCTTAAAATAATAACTACAGACTGACCCCAGACGCAGTTCTTTGCCTTTGTCACCATTTGCCATAAATAAAATGAGAACAGAGTTATGATAATGATATATATATATATCTATACACATATATATGATTTATTTGTTATTTTAGAGCCAGAGAGAGAGAGCATCTCAAGCAGAACCCCCTCTGAGCACAGAGCCCGACACGTGGTTGGATCTCACGACCCTGAAATCCTGACCTGAGCCGCAATCAAGAGTCACACGCTTAACCAGCTGAGCCATCCAGGCGTTCCATGTGAGTTCTATATTTTTAAAATTATTCTGTAACAGTAATTTTCCTTGGCATCACTTGTTTTTATTTATTTATACCAGGAAAGTCATACCATCCAAAAGGTCAGTTTTACTCCTCGTTCTCTCAGTGAGGAAGAACTGTTAAAATGTTATTTCAACATATGATTGTTTTAAACTGGGCTTTAAAACAATGCTCCTGGGGGCCCTAAGATTCTGCCAGTGAGCCCCAGAGGTTTGCTTATATGCCATACAAATTAAAAAAAATTGAAGTGAAGTTCACAGAACCAAAGTAATCATTTCAAAGTGAACAATCCAGTGGCATTTAGTACATTCAAAATGTTGTGCAACCATCAACTCTGGTTCCAAATTATCATCATTACCCCAAAAGGAAACCCCATACTCCCTTTCCCCCCTCGCCCAGCAACAACCAGTCTGCATTCTGTCCCTGTGGATTTACCTAGTCTGGGTATTTCATATAAATGAAATCATACAATATGTGACCTTTTGTGTCTGGCTTCTTTCACTTAGCATTTTTTTAAAGATTTAATTTATTTGATAGAGAGAGAGAGCACAAGTGGGGAGGAAGAGCAGAGGGAGGAGGAGAAGCACACTGCCCGCTTAGCAGGGATCTCAATGTGGGGCTTGATCCCAGGACCCTGAGATCATGACCTGAGCCAAAGACAGATGCTCAACTGACTGAGCCCCCCAGGCGCCCTTCATTTAGCATGATTTTAAAGTTCACCCACTTTGTAGCATATATCAGTATTTCATTCCTGTTTATGGCTGCACAGTATTCCATTATATGTGTATACCACAATTCATTTATCCATTCACTCATTGATGGACATTTGAGTTCCAAACCTTTTGACTATTGTGCTGCTATGGACATGTCTCTATATGTGTATATGTATTTGAGTACTTGCTTTCAGTTCTTTTTGGGTCTGTTGCTTTGCTTTAAATCATTAAGAGAACACAGAGCTCTGCCTAACCCAGGTCCCCAGTGCCATCAGCCTTTGGGTCCACCGTCCATCACTGCTAATTGGGTAAATCTCTAGCCCTTTTATCTGGGCAAGCTTCTGGCTCCTAGTTTACTCTCACCTGGGAGATGAAGTGGACTGGGGGATTCTGGACCGCACTTTTACATCTACACACGTAGTTTCTGAGAAGATTAATTTGATTATTTGCTTAGTCACTGAAGACATTTCTTTGGAGCATCTAGTCTGTGAAAGGCACTTTGGTAGACACCCAGAGGCTAGCAGGAGGTCTAGATCGTGATCCTGTCCACCAGTGTTGTGCTAGCCAGTTGATTAATATAATACCCACATGCAAAGAACTCTAAAACGAGGCACTTGACAAGTGTCCTAGGCCAAGTACAGAGGAAGAGAGCCCTTTTCCTGGGGTGACCAGGGAGGCTTTCATTAAGTGTATTACTTGAAACGAACCTAGGTTGAACCTATGTTAACAGGTGGGGCGTAGGGCGAAGGCATTTTTCACGGCGAAGGTGTGGCAGGAGGAAATTCAGTGAGGAGATCAGACTGGCTGCAGCAAAGATTAATATAGAGCAAAAAGGTGCAAGAAGGCTGCCAGAGGGTTTGGTTCCAAAGGGTTGGGAGTTTGCACTGTATCCCGAACCAAAATAGAATGTGGTGGGAAGCAGTGTAATAACTGGGCACAAATCTTTATTTCTATTTTTTTATAATGATTTTTTATTATATTATGTTAGTCACCATACAGTACATCCCCGGTTTCCGATGTAAGGCTCGATAATTCATTAGTTGTGTATAACACCCAGTGCACCATGCAATACGTGCCCTCCTTACTACCCATCACCGGTCTATCCCATTCCCCCATCCCCCTCCCCTCTGTAGCCCTCAGTTTGTTTCTCAGAGTCCATAGTCTCTCATGCTTCATTCCCCCTTCTGATTACCCCCCCTTTCTTTATCCCTTTCTTCCCCTACTGATCATTCTAGTTCTTATGTTCCATAGATGAGAGAAATCATGATAGTTGTCTTTCTCTGCTTGACTTATTTCACTTAGCATTATCTCCTCCAGTGCCGTCCATGTTGTAGCAAATGTTGAGAACTCGTTCTTTCTGATTGCTGAACAAATCTTTATTTCATTCCATTTTATGGCTGCGTGGCTGCGATGATCTTTGGCGGTGATGCATGGTCACAGTTTAGAATAGCTACCCTTGCCAAATCCTCAAGAATCTTCACTTGTTTACTCACTATTTTCTGCTTCTCTGATGCTTACTGCAGTTCTTTCTGAGGAGTAGCCATTGATTTCTGGGTCCAGGGCACTGTTTTGGTTTATCAAGACTCTGATTTTCATTGAACACTTAGTATTTTAAAATTGGCTACCTTACTAACAAGCTATTTTGCTTTTGTGATCTGAAGTAATACTATCAAATATTTACTGTAGTGATTTCATTGCTTAGATACATACTTTATATTTTTCAAAAAGGATTAAGTCATAGAAGAAAGGAAGAGAACAAGGTAGTTAGTCTGTTTGGTTGTGTTTGTCCTACTGGGGTATCTGACCGGATTATTTTACCTACTATAAAGCCTTTGGTACTTAGTGTCACCCAATACACAGTGCTACCAATGTTACCTTTTGCTACTGTATCATAAATAATACTTAATTTTATCTATTCAATTAAAAAAAATGAAATTCTTTCTGAGGACCTGCCCAGCTTGTAAATTACAGGTCTGTGCCAGAGTGTGTTCTGTGGAACATCACTTCTGTGAATAGGTTCCATGGTCAAACAAAAAAAATTTTTTTTAAAGATTTTATTTATTTGAGAGAGAGAGCACAAGCAGGGGGAGTGGCAGAAGCAGGTTCCCTGCTCAGCAGAGAGCCTGCTGCAAGGCTTGATGCCAGGATCTGCGACCCCCCCCATCATAACCTGAGCTGAAGGCAGATGCTTAACCCACTGAGCCACCCAGGGGCTCCTTTGGGCAAACAAATTTGAGAATCATTGCACAGAGCATCTCACTCCAGGAGGTTCACAAAGCCCATTATTAGCAAGTGAAAGGCTTTCAAAATCCTGCAGCAAGGAAACCAGTTTCATTTGTTTAGTCCAGCACTTCCTAAATTTACTGGCCTCAGTGGGTTGCATGGTGGGTCCCCCTCTCCCCTCAAGATACATCTGCATCAAATCCCTGGAAACTATGCATATTACCTTATGTGAAAAAAAAAAAAAGAGTTTTTGCAGGTGTAATTAAGTTAAGGATCTTGAGGCGAGACCACCCTGAATTCTCCAAGTGGACTCTGAATCCAGGGTCAAGGGTCTCTATCAGAGAAAGGCAGAGGGAAATGTGAGACAGACAGAAGAAAAGAGACACAGAACAGAGACAATGAGAAGACAAGGCAGAGATTGGAGTGATGTGTCCACAAGCCGAAGAAGCTAGGGAGCCAGCAGCTGCCAGGACCTGGAAGGCTGGGAAGGATTTCCCCCTAGAAGCTCTTGCAGTGAGAATTGTGGATGCACTTTCAGTTCCTGCTTTCGGATTCCCCTGCACACGACTTGATTTCAGAACACGGCAATCGCTTTGGTCTGTGGGTGGTGGCAGAGGCCCTGGGCCTCAGCAGCGTCTCGGTGCAGCTGGCAGCGTCCGGCTTACAGCAGAGGCGCACCGTGGTGCCCAGTGCGGCCCAGCGCAGCGCCGGATTTGCCTTGCACCCTCTTGTTCTCGGGCCAGTCCTCTGCTCTGGCTTTGGAATTATTCCTGAAGTTCAGCCTGGAGTCTGTTTCTTGCCAAACCTTCCTCCCCACCCCCGACTTCAGTGATTCTGGAAGTTATATGATATTCTCTTACAAATATCTTTTTGCTTCATCTAGCCAGAACAGATTCTGTTCTCCACAGCTAGACCCTTACTGATGACCTCCCTACGCAAGCGTTGGGTGCATATGTAAATGCGCAATGATTAAAAGGCAATACAGTTAGTATATATGTTGATGAAATCACAAATCTAAAACCTATAGCAAAAATTTGAAAAAAAACCCCTGAATTTATATAATTATGGCAAAATTGTCCAGTGATAGTGCCAAACGTGGTTTAAAAAAATACTGTATGTAAATAAAAGTGAGTGTGTTAGATGCTTTAAAAAATGCTTCTTGGGATGACTGAGATATTGAAAGACTCAAGGTATGAGTTTATTTTATTTTATTTCTTAAAGATTTTATTTATTTATTTGGGAGAAAGAGAGGGAGAAGCAGACTCTCCGCGTGAGCAGGAAGCCAGGAAGCCTGATGCAGGGCTCAACCCCAGGACCCCAAGATCATGACCGGAACGGAAGGTAGATGCTTAACTGACTGAGCCACCCAGACGCCCCTCAAAGTAAGAGTTTAAAGAAAATTGCTTCATAAAATGGGAGAGTGGGAAAAAAAGCAATATTATGAAATCAACGTAGTATTTCACATTTGTGATTTAAATTTTTATGTGTAACTAAATGAATCAATCAAATCCTATACACAGACATTTGACTCTTATCTATTGCCAGAACATTTATATTTTCTTTTTTTTTAAAGATTTTATTTATTTATGTGAAGGAAGAGAGAGAGAGTACGAGTGGGGGTAGGGGGAGACGGAGAGGGAGAAGCAGATTCCCCGCTGAGCAGGGAGCCCAGCTCGCTGGCAGGATCCCAGGACTCTGAGATCAGGACCTGAGCCCGACGCAGACGCTTAAGCGACTAAGCCACACAGGCATCCCTGAAACATTTATATTTTCAACTTCGCCCCAAACTCCCAGAATCTCAACTTTGTTTTTTGAGGTGTTTTTCCCTTGTATATATTCAGAGTTACCTGATAATCCAATTAAGTGGTATTATTATGGCCTGAAACTAATGTGCAAGGGGTGACCTTTGAGACATGCTGGCCTACAGGATCAAGGCTCCGCATAATATATGGTGATTTGGTGTTCACTGGACTACTTAAATAACAGATAAAATTGGTGAGTCAGTGTTGCTGTTCTGACACAGGCTCTTCTGTTTTCTGATTCCTACCATCTCCGCGGTTTCTGCCTTTTCGCCTACTCCTAACACCGATGAGTAAGATCTGGTCTCTGACTCAGGGAGCTTGGGGGTCCAGTAAGGGAGATGATGTGCGCTCTGATTCACAGCGCAGGGAATCGCGCAGGGAGAAGAGGACACTTCCACTTATGCAGAGACTGAGTTCAGGGAGGAGATGGCATTTCGGTTGAGCTATCCATAGATTTGCCTAGATCATTGGAGTGAGCCTTCAGAGGGAAATTGATAGTTTCTTCCTTGGACTTCATCAACCCCCAGTTGTCTGGAATTCTAAATAAAACTCCGCATGTCTTAAATCAGAACTTTCCAGCAAGTTGATATTCACCCACAGTGTGGGTGCAGTGCCCGTGTAAGAGAGACTTGTGAGGCTTAGCCACACTGTCTTGGCAAACTGGACGCCCTGCATTTGCAAAGGAGGAAGGAGACTGCTCCCGCGTCAGCCTTTCCCTGAAGACGGTAACAGGTGGGAGAGAGGCCCCTGTGCGGGTCCTCGCCCCACCGGCTGCGGGGTGGCCGTCGGGCGCAGTTTCGCCGCGCTCCGCTGGGTCGCACTGTGGCCCCACGAATGCGCGCCGGGCCCGAGCAGGGGCGCTCGGGAGCTGCGGCCAGGTCCAGCCTCGGGTGGAGGTGGCGGCGCCGGGGCGGAGGCAGCGGCTACCGAGCTGCGGGCCTCCCGGAGGCCGTGCCCGACGCCGAGCTTCCCCAAATTCCAGCAGAGCTTGCACTCGACAGCTTAGCGCAGAGGTGGGACCTCGCCGGCCCTGACCCCCCGACTTGCTCTTGTCCTTCGGCTGGCGCAAAACGAGCGGTCCCACAGGAGAGAGGGCCAGGGTGGGGGGTGGGCTCTGATCCAATCGCGCTCAGGGAGGCTGGTGGTGTTCCGGCCCAGTCATTCCGACTCGCCGCACGCTGCTGGGAAGCACTCTTTTGATTTCTTCCAGAACACAAGTATATAGACGTCTCCTTTGAAACTCCCTCCTTACACAAAAAAATTGGGTCTTCTGCACTCCCACCCCCACCCCCACCCCCACCCCCGACCGTAACACGTCTTGGAGATGGCTTCACACCCGCGCATGTGTTTGCCCGCCGTTCTATTAGGCAGTACACCGTAATCGTCCAACCAGTCCTCGCCGGAGGCTCTCAAGCTTGTTGGCTGTCTTGCGCTGTACAGGCAGTTCTGCAGTGAACGTGTGTGTATGTGTCTTGGGTTGTGTGTACACCTGTGTCTACAGGATAAATTCCTAGAAGTGGAATTGTCTTGTTGAAGAATATTTGCATTTTTAATTTTACAGACCTCGCCAATTAAAGGTACTACCAAATCCTACTCTCCTCAGTGACTACTCCCCATCTCCCACCTTGTTAACACTAGGTTTGTTGAGCTTTTAAAATATTTGCCAATGTGAAGATTAAAAAGTAGCATGTCATTGTTCTAATTTTCATCTTAAATTTGGGTTGAGGTTTATTCTTTTTCATATGAATAAAGCTATTTGAATTTAATGACCAGATGGTTTATGTCCTTTGCCCACTCCTGTTTGAATGTTGGACTTTTTCTTACGGATGCAAATGCTTTTTATATACCAAAGGAATCCGGTCAGTGGCTGTCATATTGATTCAGTCTTTGACTTCATTTACAGTACTTAGATTTCGTAAATTTTAGTATTTATAGAGTAAAATTTGTCAATTTTTTTGCTTTATAGCTGCTGGGTTTTCTGTTTTGTTTACAGAGACCTTCCTGACTCGACTGTTGCATCCAGATGCCCCCCGGTTTTAATTTAGCCATCTCTCCACAGAGATAGCTGGTACTGCGAACAGCTTACTGTAGGCTAGAACAGAAGGGAGGGAATATTCTTTTATTCCATGGGTGAAATATATGATCTGGAGTCAAGCAAGTAGTTTGTCTTTTAAAAAATAACATTTCTTACCTGTTAACAAAGCTGATATGTTTTCATTGCAGGAAATTTAGAAATGTATAATGATATAAAAAAGGAAAAAAAAGTTATCTGTAATTCCACCACTTAGAGATAAACAATGATATCTATCTCTCTATCGATCTATCATATATACATATATATTTATACTGTCTATATTTTGAACCTACTTTAAAAAATATAGCAATATTCTATGGGAATTTTCTTAGAGTAGTAAATATTCTTCCAAGCATGATCTTAATTGGTGATCAAATTTTAAAAAAGATTTTATTTATTTATTTGACAGACAGAAGGAGAGAGCACAAGCAGGGGAAGTGGCAGGCAGAGGGAGAGGGAGAAGCAGGCTCTTTGCTGAGCAGGGAGCTGGATGCCAGGCTTGATCCCAGGACCCTGGAATCATGACCTGAGCTGAAGGCAGATGCTTAACCAACTGAGCCACCCAGGCGCCCCAATTGGTGATCAGGTTTTATTGTGTAAGTTACTTAATGCGTTTAGCCAATCCAAGTTGTAAGGTATTTAGGTAGTTTCTAATTCTTCAGTGTGGTAAGCAACAGTGATAATACACATGTCTCTCTTTTTCTTCTACTTTAGCCAGTTTTGTACATGTACGATGCACTTCAAAGAAAGGAGAAATTGGATTTCACTTTAGGCTGGAACCTCCCTGGTCGCTAACCATGTTTTCTGCACATGATCCGTTAATCTCTGTTTATGATGTTCCAGGACCCTATAGATTATATGCTTTCCTTTGATATCTTTCGGGGGAAGTATTCATGCTTTTTGCACATAAAGGAAGAAATAAGTCAACACATCAGTTCCTCACAGTTCTCATATTGCAGAGTTTGCCTGATAGACTAAAAATAAAAATTTTCCATTTTAAATATATCAGTCTCTGAAGCTCAGAGTGAGAAACTAGAAGCAATATTATTTGTGTGTCTTGAAAGGAAGTCAGAAACCATGTAGTCCAATCCCTCCATTCACAGGTGAAGACGTGGAGGCTCAGAGATCTTACGTGCCCTGACCAGGACTCACACTGCAGCTCCATGAGGGGGCATAGGAGTCATAGTGGGTTTTCTGTTGCCCATTGTCTGAATTGCCCATTCTTTCTTTAAAGCCTCCCCCCCTTTTTTTAAGGTGAATGGGCCTTTACTAGCTGTGATTACAGAATTTCTGAGCAGGGCACACTTCTGGGGAATCCTGGCTGTGCCAGATGCCTGGCTACAGAGGACATCTCTACATATAGGTTTCTTACCTTCTCCTTCTAGGTCTACCATTCGCACTGAGAAAGTTCATTTATGAATTTCCTTTCTTGTGTACCATTTTCCTGTCACAAAGAGTTTAGCCTATTTTACACGGGGTTTTCCCTTAATACTCAACAGGCTTTTATTTTACTTCTCGTCGAGAAAGCAGAACTTATTGTGAACTCTCTTCATAAGGGCTTCCATTTACACTACCACATAACGCTTTAGACAAAAGTATGAAAGTTTTGGAGTCTTCTACGTCATTGATTTGAAGATAAGTATAGTTAAAGACACTTACTTGGATACTGCACTCCTTCTACATACACCAGTTGTTGAGGCTCTTTCAGGACAAGAAATCAAGCAAGGTTAGTCTGAGAAAGCTCAGCTTGCTGGGAAATTGAGGAATTCGAAATTGGTTTGTTTTAGTCCTTGCTGTCCCTTGGACTAAGGCATTGTAAGACAGAATCCATCCCCCTTTTCCTTCTCTTAGTAGATTTTGCAGATAGCTTTCTCCTTTGCTTTTCACATAGAATAAAGGTGTTTTTTTGGGGCGACTGGGTGGCACAGCGGTTAAGCGTCTGCCTTCGGCTCAGGGTGTGATCCCGGCGTTATGGGATCGAGCCCCACATCAGGCTCTTCTGCTATGAGCCTGCTTCTTCCTCTCCCACTCCCCCTGCTCGTGTTCCCTCTCTTGCTGGCTGTCTCTATCTCTGTCAAATAAATAAATAAAATCTTAAAAAAAATGAATAAAGGTTTTTTATTTTTAGGTTTGGGAAATTATTTTTGCTCTGGACTTGGCTTCTGATGAATTGTATGACCTTGGGAGAAATTCCATAAAGAGAGGTCCTTGTACCTCCTTTTCCTGAAGAATAAATAGGATATCCTACCTAACGATGACATTCAGAATATTCAGAATATTATAATTCAGAATATTAGAATATAAACTTTAATTTTGGACTTCGAATGTGGCTGATACTCACAATCATGGCCTGGCTTGACAAACCTTCACTGAGAAAATGGCCATATAAATTAACGAGGACCCTTTAGATTGCAAGGGAGAAAACTAAGAAAATCCAGCTTTAGAGACAAGGAGGAATTTATCGATTCATACAAATGAGAAGTCCAAGTGGGGGTAACTGTGGCTTCAGATGTGGCTGAATCCACAAACTGAAGTGATGCCTTTGCTCTCCGTTTTTCAGCTCTGTTACCTCTGCCTGGCTCTATTCAAGCCTTTGCAGTCTTTACGGTTCAAGATCATAGAGTATGAGAGGCAACATATCTCTTTTACTACCCACGTGTCAAATCTTAGGGAAGATACTGTTGGTCCAGCTTAAGACACTTGTCTATCCCCGAACAAATAATTGTGGCTAGAAGAATGGGGTACCCTGATGGGCCAGCCAGGGTTGTGAGCTATATTTTTAGCAGGGGGACAATTGGGGCAACATGATAGACAACCTCACCATGATCCCATGAAGTCAGGGGAGGGTGGTTCTACTGTTCCAAAGAGCAAAGGGATGATAAACAGGCCAAACCAACACAAAAGCCTTTGGATGAAGTGTGAGTGTATCAGCTATAGATTTGTTCAGCGTTTAGACATGTTTTGTCTCTCACCATAAACATAATTTATGCATATGCTCACATTTAATTTGATTTCGCTATAAAGCTTAAGCTCCATTGAACAGAAGCAACACCATGCTAAGCCTGGTAAAGATGTGGCATTGATACAGAAATGTGTATCAGGCTAGAGAGATCAAAGTAAGAAGATAATATATATTTTTTAGCCTCAGTTAGCATAGAGACATTATATATAATAGTTTTTCTTGGTTTCTCTCATCATATAATTTAGAGAAGGTCTTCAAAACTATTTTTTATTATAAAATAGCACAAAAGAATATAAAAGTGAAATTCTCTCCTACTTCCAGAAATAGAATCGTTTCTTTTATATAATTCCAGAAACTTCCCATGTATTTGCAAGAATAGATGTATATTTTATAGACACATAGGATATATGTCTGCTCTGCAACTTGCTTTCTTCACCCAGGGCCATATTTTGGAGCTCTTCCTTTGTTAGCACCGATAAAGCTCCTTCTTTTTAACAATTGCACAGTTTTCTGCAGTATAAATGTGTAACTGATCCCCTCATCAGAGGATTTTAAGGTGCTTTACAAAGAAAGCCTCACTCTGTGGTCTCTCCTTGCCTACAGGAAACTTGGTGTGGCTGGGAGGACCTGTGGCTCAGAGTTGGGCCAGGCTTTCCCCAGTGATAGTAGACGCAGCGGGGGTGATGATGCCATCAGGGATTTCCCAGAGGGAACAGAATTCTCCCCGGACTGAAGTGGAGCCAGAATCTGGTCCTATTAATGCCCCCCCCCCCCCCCGCTGCCACTGCCTTCCCTGCGGTTAACCAAAAAGGAGGTCCATTGTTGAGTGGTTTGGCAGGTGTCTGAGAAAATTGCAAGGATGTAATGACTTCCTCTTTAGCTTGTAGCCAAACTTGAGGGGACTGATACTCATTTCTCAGGATTACTAGGTAGCTTCTGTTCTCCAGCCCTGAAGGGGATTCTTGGTGTCCTTTTTCTGTTTGCAAACGTTAGCATGTACTCCTGGGTTATGGTCGATCACAGGTAATTAATTTGTGTCTAGTTTGGAAATGCTTATCTCGGATGTAGTCCCCCCCGTGATTGCCACCAAGTTACCAAGACTGTCTTAAAAAGCAGGCTGGGCTGAAGGGACAGTGAGCAGGATGGGTCGAGAGGGCAGCTTGAAGGTAAATGAGCAAGGGAGCCGTCCTCAACTCAACTGTCTAACTGAGAAAAGGTCTTTGGCCTCCTTTATCTCCAAACTCTGCCTCCTGATATTCCTTTGCCCTTCCTGCTTCACTCCCATCAGCTTCCATGTCAAAGGAAAGGCTTCTTTTTATTTAAAAAATGTCTTGGCTCATGGAGTCTCCTGGGCAGATGAGTGGCTTCAGAGTTGCGACGACCTAGTAACTAGAATTTAAGACCAGGTGTCTCATCCCTCGTTCCCTCATTTACCCCAGACTTCTCTCTCTCTGCCTTTCATTGCCCTTCCATATGCTTTTGCCTATTGACATTCTTATCCTCTAGACTCAGCTCTGATCCCACTAGGAAGGTGTCTCTAGTTATCCCAGTGAGAAAGGGTCCTTGACCTCTCCTGCATGTACCAACTGCCCATTGTCTTCCTCACTGGACCCTGGACATTCTTGGAGGCCTTGTCTTGGGGGTGCTGGGATAGACAAGCTTTGTTTCTTCCCTACCAGACTGTCCGACTTCCTGCCTCAAGTCTCAGAAGGCACTGTATTCCTAGCAACTAACATGATGCTTGGTTCATAGTAGGTACTTAATATGTCTGATGAAAATCGGACTCTGTCTAGTTCAAGATCTGCTGTAAGGACTTGGACTTTGTCTTATAATTAAATCACTGGCATCTTTTTGGGGGTCACTTTATTTGTTCCTTTTGTTGGTTTTTGAGTTCTGGTGATGCTTTAACATTTCAAAATAAATATTTTTAAATAGAAGGTTTTCCCTCCTTTAGTCCCCTAGTAGACTTTGAAACTATCAGATCCTAGTAAGTAACCACATAGGGACAGGTTGTATGTAAGTCTAAATTGTTTTGTAAATTCTAAAGGCAGAACAAGAGGGAAAAAAATAAATGTAAAAAGACCCTAGGAAATAGCATCTTGCCATGCAAGAGGCTGGGCACAATCCCCATCTTGCCACAATATATTTTTGGACCCTGGAAACCCTCCTGAGCTTCTCTCCAACATAAGGAAGAACCTGCAATTACAAGTACAGTGCCATTATTTTACCTCCCTAGGGTGGCTGGAGCACAAAGAACTCAGAGAGGCCCATGTGGGCGTTGGTTTGGGGCTACAGGAATGTGCTCTGAAAGACGGTTCTGTTTGTTTTATGACTTGACACAGATGTAAATGGCAGCCCTCGAGTCCTTTGTTAAAGCATTTACTCCTTAGGTTTTCTGTCCTAGAATATCACCTCCTCCTCCCCGAGGATGGCAGTTCTGACTAAACCATGCTGCAAAAGCTATCTTTGGCTTTTTATTGTCTTCTGAAGACAGTCTAACCTCTTAATGTAGATTTTCAGGGGCCCACAAGCCCAGCTCTGGCTCTGATTTATGGTTAAGATGGCAAGTCTGGAAGCTGTAGGAGAAACTATTTCCTATTCCTAAGTGGAAAGAATCAAGTTTTCTCCTATTTTCAAAGAGCTCTAGCAAAATTTCTGGGACTTCTATTTAGTGACCAATTTTCATTTATGATAGCTCTCTTGCTAGGGGAGCTCTGATTGACTTTCCCTTCTTCGTTTCCTTTGGGAGGCCCACCATGGGCCTTTCATTTCCTCTTTTCAGACCTCATAAGTAATTAAAAAAAATTTCCCCTGAAGAAAATGTATGTTGGGACACCTTGGTGACTCAGTTGGTTAAGCATCTGACTTTGGCTCGGGTCATGATCTTGAGGTCCTGAGATGGAGCCCTGCATGGGGCTCCCAGCTCAGCGTGGAGCCTTCTTGTCCCTCTGCCCCTCCCCCAGCCCCTGCTCTCCTTCTCTCTCTCTCAAATAAATGAATAAAAACTTTAAAAAAAATGTATGTTCATTGAAGAAAATTAGAAAACCGCAAAAAAGTTTAAAAGACAATAAAAGTCTTAATTTTATCTGTAAGATTGAAAAAACATTTAAGCTATTTTGGGGTATTTCCTTTTGAGATCTGTATCTATATATCTATCTATTGGTTTGTATCCAATAGATACAGATCTATCTATCTATCTATCTATCTCTATCTATCTATCTCTATCTCTATCTATCTATCTCTATCTCTATCTCTATCTCTATCTCTATCTATATATCTATCAATTGGTCTGTACCTTGCTTTTCTTCTCAATTCAGCTCGGCATTAAAAGCATTGAAAGCACTTTCCTACATTAATAGAATTCTTTATTAACACTTCAAATACTGCCTAATATTCAAACTACGAGAAGTTGTATGGCTTACTGTAAACTTTTTCCTTTTGATAGTTTTCAAGCTGGCAACTAAATCTTTGCTACTTTTTCTACTTCTAAAAAATAGAGTCTGAAAATTGGAATCACCAGTTAAAAAGATATAACCTTTGTTATTGTGGGAAAATATGCATAACATAAAATTTACTGTTTAACCATTTTCGAGTGTGCCATTTAGTGACATTAAGGACATTCACATTGTTGTATGACCATCACCATCACACATCTCCAGAACTTTTTCATCTTTCCACACTGAAACTCTGTACCAACTAAACACTAACTCCCCATTCCCATTTCCTCCCAGCCCCTGGCAATCATCATACTACTTTTTGCCGCTGTGAATTTGACTACTTCATATAAGTGGAATCATACAATATTTGTTGTTTTGTGTATGGCTTATTTCACTTAGCATAATGTCTTCAAGGTTCATCCATGTGGTAGCATGTGCCAGAATTTCAGCATTTTTTAAGGTTAAATAATATTTCATTGAGTGTTATACCATTGATAGACATTTGCGTTGTTTCCCCCTTTTGGCTAATGCAAATAACACTGCTATGAACATTGGTGTACAAATACCTGAGCCCCTACTTTCAATTTTTTGGGAAGTATATACCCAGAGTGGAGTTAGGGGATGACATAGTAATTCTATGTTTAATTTTTTTAGGAACTCACCTCTAGTGAGTTTTTCATTTCAATTATTGTATTGTCCTTTTGAACACAAGAATTTCCATTTTTCAAAAAAATAATTTTTATCCTTTATTGATTTTCTCTATTTGTTGAGATATCATTCTCATACTTACCTTTAGTTCTTTAGATATGGTTGCTTTTTGTTCTGTGAATATTCTTAAAATAGCAGAATTTAAAGTCTTTATCTAGTAAGTCTGGTGTCTCAGATTTCTCAGGGACAGTTTCTTCCAACTGTTTTTTTCCTGTGTATGGGCCATACTTTCTTACTTCTTTGCATATCAGATAATTTTTAGTTGATAATGACATTTTTAATGATTTAATGTGACAACTCTGGAAATCAGATTCTTCTTCATTCCTCGGGTTTGTAGTTGTTGCTGTTTGTTTAATGACTTTTCTGAACTAATTCTGTAAAGTCTGTATTCTTTGTTGTGGGTGGCTATTGAAGTCTCTTTTCTGTTAGCTTAGTGGTCAGCTAATAATTGGAGAGATTTTCTTAAATGCTTGGAACCTGTAAGTCTCCAAACCTTTACTGATGGTTTTTGCGTGTGTGTTGGCATATACCTTCACTGTTTGGGTAAGTATATTATATCCCTGCCTCAGCCTTCAATCCTGGCTTGTGCAGAGCCTCAAGGTTAGCCAGAGGCAAGAACTTAGGGTCTTCTCAGGTCTTTCCTGGGCATGTGCACAGCCCAATGCACACAGCTGGCCTTCTAGATTTACAGAAATATGTTGGAACTTTTCAAAGTCCCCTATGAACATCTCATTCCCCAGCTTTTCCTTTTGATTTTTAAATTTGTTTGGTTGCTTGCTCCAACTCTTGTCACTGCCTCAGATAGTTGTGGTGTTAAACAATTGCCACTGATTGATTTTGACAAATGTGTGTGGGGGGGGGAAAAGTTATTTGCACTAAGTGAAATCTGTGGCTGGCCAAATAAAGACAAGACTTGTGAGTGAGTTTTTCCAGGAAACTGTTAGGTAGGTCAAACAATGACAGTCCTCTGTGAGTTGGGCTTTGAATGAGCTCCAAACTTGTTCTGTGCCCTTCAGAGGCTGCTTGGTGGCTGTGTTTTGCTGTAATTGTGGGGCTGTTGGTTTTCAAGGCTACCATGAGGCTGGAAATAGAGGGGTGGGACCAAGGCAAGTTAAAATGAAATAAAAGCTTGCAAGCTTGCTTTTGTTATGGAGATTCAGCTGCTTTTTCACGTGAACACTCCCCAGATTGTTGCAAACCTACGGTTAATTTCCAGGGTTCTGAAAAAGTTGATTTTGACAATTTTTGCTTGTGTTCTCATTACTTTTATGGAGGAGAGGATTTTCAGAGGTCCTTACTGGGCCATTTCTGTTAATGTCACCTCTTCCGTTGATTATTCTGCATCTGGTTTTGTCAACCGGATGTCAGATGGTAATTTGATTCTTGTTAATTTTAGGTACTTTGTTTTTAGGTATTATGAAGTTTCACCATAATATATCCAGGTTGATCCTTTTATTCAAAGGAAACGTGTACTTCCTCAGCTCTGGGAAATCTTCTACTGTTTCTTTGAGGGGTTCATTTCTTAGGTTCTCTCTTTTCTGGATGCACCTTTCACGTCTCTATCATCCTTTTCATTTTTTATCCTGTTGTTCTTTCTGGGAAAATTTCTTCATCCCACCTGTCAGCTTTCTAAGTCTATCTTTTGCTGTGTCCATTCTGTCACAGTAAATGTTTTATTAAAATGTTTGGTGGTTTGTGATTGTGTTTTCATTTCTGATTTGAGAGGCTTAGATGGTGTGTCTGAGAATGTGCTCTCCTCAGGAGCAAGATGTGGGGTTGGGCAGGGTGAGTCAATAGACTTATCTAGCCAAGATGCTTCCGCTCTTTCTGGATAAAGCTAACTACCAGAGACATTGCCCTGATTCCCTGACCGAAATGCTGGCCCAAAATATGCCTCTGGGGCCTCCTGCTCCTATGATTTGATATATGTATGTGTGTGTGTGGGGGGGGGGGCACCGCCTGCCTTCCTTCCCTTACTGCAATGACCCAACCAGTTCTGATGATGTCCCAGGAACCCCTCATCCACGCAGCATCCCAGGATCTTCTCTCTCTAATTTGGGGCCCGTTGGAGCTATCTCCACTGCTGTCCTCTCCTAGATATGTTTTAGGTTACTTTGATTTCATCTGTCTTGTGTCTCTCAGGGATGGCTCATATTTCTTGCCATAGAGGTTACCTTTCTTTACTTGCCTTCATTGTTTCAGTTTATTTATTTAAAATTATTTTCTGTTATTACTAATGATTTGGAGTGGGGAGGGTAGGCTGGAGCATGTCAACCTTCTTTATCCCATTTCCTCGGGTGACTTTTTTTTTTTTTTAAAGACTTTATTTATTTATTTGACAGCCAGCCAGCGAGAGAGGGAACACAGCAGGGGAGTGGGAGAGGAAGAAGCAGGCTCCCAGAGGAGGAGCCCGATGTGGGACTCGATCCCGGAATGCCGGGATCACGCCCTGAGCCGAAGGCAGAAGCCTAACGACTGCGCTACCCAGGAGCCCCTCCTCGGGTGACTTTTTAAAAAGTCATTTGGGGGCACCCGGGTGGCTCAGTTAGTTAAATGTCTGTCTGACTCTTGATTTTGGCTCAGGTCATGATCTCAGGGTGATAAGATTGAGCCCCATGTAGGGCTCCGTGCTCAGTGGGGAGTCTGCTTGAGATTCTCTCCCTCCTTCTGCCTCTGCCTCTACCCCTGCTCACAATCTCTCTCTCTCAAAGTGAATAAATAAAATCTTTTTTGAAGTTATGTTCAGTTAACCACTGTATAGTAGATCATTGGTTTTCGATGTAGTGTTCAATGATTCATTAGTTACGTATAACATCCAGCGCTCATCACAACACGTGCCTTTCTTATGCCCATCACCCTGTTACCCCCTGCCCTCTGAAACTCCCAGTCTGTTGCCCAGGGTCCATAGCCTCTCATGGTTTGTCTCCCTCTCTGATTTCTCCCCCTTCAGATTTCCCTCCCTTCCCCTCTGGTCCTCTGTGCTATTGCTTATATTCCACACATGAGTGAAACCATATGGTAATCATCTTTCTCTGCTTGGCTTACTTTACTTAGCATAATCCCCTCCAGTTCCATCCATGTCGATGCAAATGGTGGGTATTCATCCTTTCTGATGGCTGAGTAATATTCCATTGTGTATGTGAACCACATCTTCTTTATCTATTCGTCTGTTGAAGGGCATCTTGACTCCTTCCACAGTTTGGCTATTGTGGAGATTGCTGCTATGAACATTGGGGTGCACGTGCCCCTTCTTTTCACTACATCTGTATCTTTAGGGTAAATACCTAGTAGTGCAATTGCTGGGTTGTAGGGTAGCTCTGTTTTTAAATCTTGTTTTCCAGAGTGGCTGTACCAGCTTGCATTCCCATAAATAAATAAAATCTTAAAAAAAAAAAGTCATTTGAAATTTTTCTGGGGACCAAAATTTCAGAATTGATAATCAGAGGAGGAAATAGCTTAATATCTGCCCCCCAATATCTTAATAAGTGTTGGGAATTTAAAACCTGAGTACAGATAAAGCATGGGTTTGGACCATCCCCTCGACTAAAATTCAAACTTTCTTTCTCCATAGTTAAATGCCACTTTCCCTCAGAAGCTGCTCCTTGACTCTTGCCAACCTTGTCGCAGGAGAACTTTGGTGGCCCAACTGGAGACGGCACCTCCTTAGCTAGAGGCACTGTTTGAAAGCCTTGCAACTTTAGGGAGTGGTCTGGGTGGGGTCACGTTCCAGCTGCACCCCGTAACATTTCCCACGAACTGGTGGTGTTGATAGCTGGTGCTGTCTGCGGTTCAGTGTTCTGGCCAATGGAGGCAGAAGGGTTGCTTGTGTTGAAAAGCATTGACTCACCCAGCAGCCTCTGGCTGTGGTTTACTCACATGCATTTACAGACCTCTGGGGCTGGCATTTCTGTGAATTCTTTCAAGTTCATTCCTGTTCCTCAGGCTCACCCCTTTACAAGTGCTTGCTTGCCCTGCGTGCCTCAAATGACAGAAGGACATCAACTCCACACGATAACTTGTCAGTGACTTGACTTTAGGATTCTCCTGTACTCATGTGGTATCATATCTGTGTTTGTGCAATGTAATAATAAAGACACTTTGTACATCGCTAGAACCTTCCCCCTGATGAATTTTTGAACACTTAAAGCCGGTAGTTTTGTAATATCATAATTTTTCAGTCTGAGGTAAATGTTTCTTTGTTGATTTTGAAGCAATGAATATGACTTTGAAGAGAGCACAGCAGGCTTTTCACTTTACCACAAAACAAAAGAACTCTGTATCCTAGGTTGGGGTAGAAATGTGGCATTTTATACTTATTAGGGGTGTAGATATACATACAGCCATCTTTCATTTATTAGTATTTCAGTAAAGTTGACTACAAGCTATTTGTCACAAAATTTATTTCATTTCCCCAAGACTTTTTGATACAAAATTAGAGAGTTATTTTTCCAGAGGGAAAAATTCGAACAGAAAATGTTCTGATTTTGTGAGGCAGGATTAAGGAGAGAGTTTAGCTCTCAGGTATCTAGTTTCGTAGTTCTTCACCACATCTGCACTCTAGAAACACTTGGGAAGTTTTTTGTTTTTTTTTTTTAAATACAGGTGCTTGAACTCTGTAGAGACTAGAAGCAGACCAGTGGTGCCAGGGGCTGAGATGAGAACAGAGACTGATCACAGACTGGTACTGACCGGGGAGCTTTGTGGGGGTGGAGAGAAGGGTCTGGACGTGATTGTAGTGGTGGTTACACAATTGTGTGTATTTACTAAAAATTATTGAACTTACAGTAAGTGAAGTTTATGGTCTGTAAAGTATATCTTAATAAAATTCTTTTAAAAAGCCTGTCTGGGTATCACTTCAGATCAGCAAAATCAGAATCTCTGAAAGTAGGACTCTGGCACTGACATTTTTAAAAAGCTCCCTAACTGATTTTAATGTTCAGCGCGGGTAAAGAACGACTGGCCTAAACCTTGTTTGCCTTGGTAGGACAATCCTGCCCTAGGGCCAAGAACCTTCCAAACAGTATTACTTAGCAATGAGATTTGGTTTCCTTGCCTTTCCCTTAAAGTAATAAAGGCTTATAAGACTTAGATATAGAGATGGATGATACCTCTGGATTACAGTGCAGTGGTCTGAATTTAGGTGGCAGTGCTATGCTGGAAATATGGGTGAGTGACCGAATGAGTTGTTATTGATGTGTTGGGGAGACCCTAGCCTTTGCACATCTGGTGATTCTCTACAGGCCTCATCAGGACCATGGTGTGGGTAAAGCAAGTGAGGCACTCACTCACCTTGGACACAAAATGTAAGAGAGTACCAAAAACTCCGTAATCAAGATAAATGCTATTTTAATGCAATTAAAAAAAATAAAAATTGAAGCCAAAAATCCACAATGACAAAATATCAACATTTGAAATGAAGAGAGGACCCTCCTAGTCTCCCTGATGAAGCTTGGCTGTCCCCTCTTCTTGAGCGCTCAGACCGCATCCAGCTTTCTCTGTAAGAAGAGGGCCAGACGGGGGCGCCTGGGGGGGCTCAGTCGGTTGCGCGTGTGCCTTCTGCGAGGGTCCTGCTCAGCCAGGAGGCTTCTTCTCCTTCTCCCTCTGCTGCTCCCCCTGCTTGTGCTCGTGTGCTCTCTCTCTGTCGAATAAATGGAAAAAAATCTTAAAAAAAAAAAAAAAAAAAAAAGAAGAGGGCCAGATGACTGTCTGGGCCTGAGGCGGGAGGACTCATCCCCCGTCCTGGCTGTTCTGCTGTACCTGCTGGCTGCATACACGTCTTGTCTTTCCTCTTGCTGAGTAAGAAGCAAGCCAACTTTCTGGGGACCTGTAGGTTCCTGAATGTGCACTGAACCCTATCTACAGTGGTGAGAACTAACTTCTACTTCTCCCTTTTTCTGCCCTGGGGCACAGGAGAGTAGGAGTGGTTTTGAAGATTGCCTGTGCTGTTTTCCATATTCTGGTAGGTTTGTGATTCTCTGCTTTTTCTCCAAATCTGGAGCTAGAAAATGCGTCTCTAATCTGATAAATTCCTGGTCTCATCCAGGGACAGATCCAGGTTTTGTAGAGTCTGAAGCTTGTACTATTTTGAAGGGCCTTCCTTAAGGAAAAGGATACACATTTATAAACACAACATTAACTTGAGAGCTTTAGAAGAAGCTCCCCGCAAAGGAAGAGCACATACATGTCATTAACTTCGTGGGAAGATCGTCTCCAATCTCAACTTAGTATTTCATTCTCCTTGCCCCTTTGCAGGGTTTCTCTCCCCAGTTTGTTAGCTCACAAGGCCTATAGACTGTAGGACTATATCTCAAGTCTTATTTTTCCAATTTCGTACTTTCAAAAGCCCCAGAAAGTTTCTTTTCTGAGGTAATGAAATGATTAAGAGCATTAGTTCCAGTGTCAAAGTGGCTGATTTTGTATACTGGCTCTTCCGAACTTCAAGTTATTTGACTTGAGCAACTTACTTAGTCTTTTTGCCTCTATTTCCTCCTCTAATCTTACTTCACAGGGTTCTGCTGAAGCAGGACTAAATGAGATAATGTGTGTGTGGGCTTAGCACGATGCCTGAACACAGAAGGCACTCAGGAATGTTATTTAGTGTTATCAGTCAGGATTCTTGATTCTAAGCAGCAGAAACGTACTCTGGCTACCTTAAATGGAGAAAGAATTTATTGGGAATATGTTGGATAGTCCATGGAATTGACAGGGAGTTTGGAAAAGCAGAGGCTGAAAACAGGCAGGACTTAAGGAAGGCCAGCAGCAGAAATAAGGTGATTAGAACATTCTGTTCCCTCTGGATTCTGCCATTGCTGCAGCCCTCATCTACGCATTCCTTCTTCCTGGAATCTCTTAAGATTCAAAATCACTGATGAATCTAAGTCAGCTGTGCCCAAGGTCAGGGAGAGGGGGATCTATCTAGTTTAGCTTCTAGTAGAGGTTGGGGCCTCTTACAATGGAGGATTCCACCCAAATAGGAAGAGGGTTTGGATGTCGGGGACCAGAAAACTCTCAAACTAACACTACTGTTTCCCTTGTGATTCTTTAAGGTCTAATAGAACTGAGCTGCAGTATGATATCCTGCCAGTAGGTGCCACCCTTTAACATTTGAGTCTGTACATTAACCTCTAACTTCAGAGGTAATTGGCTACGTATAGACCACAGTGATATGTATCCATATAGTCAGACTGTGATGGCCAACTGTTAGGTTACAGGAAATGGATTCAGTGCTCTCGAATGGAAGGTTGCCATTCATAAGTTTGTTAATTCTTTGGTACTTGTTGATTTTTATCTGACAATAAATAAACCCATTTAAGAATCACTGCTATAGTCTGAAAAGTCCTTAATCTTGAAGTTTGACTCAAGTCCATTTATGGGTATGATTTTTCCCCATCTGTTTGCTATCTTTCCCCATATGTTCAACCAAAATCCAGGGCTTACATACTGTACAGCAGCCGTGTGTTAGGCGCCGCTGTGAGGGTTTGCCAGCCGTCTCTTGACCTCATGGATTTCATGTTTGCGTTTAGGGACAGACAGACACAAAGAGAACTGTAAAACGATGAGGTCAGTCCCATGGTGGAAATATGCACACAGGGGCAGTTCAGAAGAAGGACGCGTCTCATCTAGCTGGGCATCCATCTGGAAGCAGTTCTGCATTTTGAAAATAGAAAATTGACCAATAGCTGTGCAAGAAGGCCAATTAGAAAAAAATATTTATTAGATTAAGATAAATTTCTATTCCCTGCAATACATACTTTCAGCCATCCTTCATAGGTCCCCAAAAGAAATCTTTTTTTTTTTTCCACGTGAAGGCGACTTATTAGAACTTGTTTCCAAAAGAAATCTTGGTTTAAACTGATGAGCATGTGGAAATGTATTTGTCTGCTCTAATCCTGTTTGAGTTCCTGAAACTTATTTTGCAAAAGGGAAAGGTTTGTCTCAATTTTTTTCCTTTTGACATTGAAACATGACTTTAAGTTTTATAGCATTCCTTCCTAGTTCTCTGCTTTGCTTATCCAAAACACCACAGAACTTTGATTTAGGTCACAGTTTGGTTTGGTTTAACCTGTAAGTAAAAACCGGAAGCTGGGACTGGAGGTGTCCTGGGTCATGCAAGGCTATAAGGGAAGGATGTTTTGTAAGATCTAAGGAAAGGCGTACAATTCGGCCCTGGTTGACTAAGATACTCTCTAAAAGAGACGATGCATGTGTGGGGCTTAGCCAAATGCATAGAAGGCACTCAATCAACATTATTAGTCTATCAGCCAAGATTCTTGGTTCTAAGCAATAAAAATGTACTTATTTTCACAAAAGCCTAACTTACGAGGACAGTCATAGTCCTGCCCCTGTGGAATCTAAGGGTCAGCTTTCCTCTACTTCTTGAGAATTGCATCTTACCTCTGATTTTTAAAAGTTTTGAGTAGAAAAATTTGCCATGTGTGCAATAAACAGTGAAGATCTTTCTGCATATATAGGGTTTGCTGCTGTAATTAAATTAAATTACATTTATAACCCAGTTAATCTGATGCATGTTCAGTGATTTAAAGAAATGATTTTGTGTTCCACTGGGGACAAGGAGCATTTCTCATAAATGCAGATTTTTAAAAAAAGATTTTTATTTATTTATTTTAGAGAGAGTGAGAGAGGGAGGGTGAGAGAGAGAGAGAGAGAGCGAGAGCACATGAGCACGGGGGAGGGGAGGGAGAGAGGGAGAAGCAGACTTCCCACTGAGCAGGGAGCCCAGAGCGGGACTCCATCCCAGGACCCTGAGATCATGACCTGAGCTTAAGGCAGATGCTTAACCGACTGAGCCACCCAGGTGCCCCTAAATGCAGATATTTTTAATAGCCAAATGAACACTTTAGATGTTATTTTCTCACTCAATGTATCTAGGACTTGTAATAACCCTATTGCCCATTTTTTCCTCTGACACTCTGTATCTCTTAATGAAAACCATTTAATACTCATTCTCCTATGTTTTAATACAGAGGCCCTGGGTCTCTTCCTGGAAGCCAGAGCTCTCTGGCTTCCTGGCCCGGTCTCCCTCCCTAGAATCGATGTGCCTTGGGCCTCCCGTCTGCGTTCTAGCGTAACTTCTCCAGTGTGAGGCTTGAGCAGCGGCTGTAGCCCCCATACAAAACAAAACCCTGGGTTTTCCTGTGGGCCAAGAATCCTTCCATTCTTCTTCTTTTTTTAAATGTGGCTCTGCGATGGTTCCTGGTTGTTTGACAAATAGGGATAAATAGCTCTTTCCTTAAATAAGTTTGAAGATTAGTGAGGGAGAGAGGAACCGTTATAATTCAAGGTGATGAGTGTAGGTGGGGAAAATCACAGTGCTTGACAGAATACAATGAGGGTTGGTACTAACAGACTCCCAGGGAGGCCAGGGGGTCCTCCCATAAAAGGTGATGTCCCAGTGATCTTGGAGAATAAATGGATAAGGATGGGAAAGGTGTTCAGCACATGCAAAGGCAGAAGATGATGGAGAGCATGGCCGTTTCACGGGACCACGAGTGGTATGGTGGGGACGATGGCACAGGGTTTACGGGGAGAATGGTCAGAGGGGAGTCTGAGGGGCTTTGTGTATCATTCTAGGGAGTCAGGACTTTGTACTATGGAAAGTCAATGAAAACTGTTAGGCGAGGGAGTGACAAGGTCAGATTTGGTTTTAGAAAGACCGTTTTGGACAGACTAGGGACTGGTGAGAATGTGATCAATATCTGATGGAAGATAATGGCAGGGGAAACAGAGATGAGGAGGGATTCTGGAAATGCATTTTGAGTTAATAGGACAGTATATCTGGTTGGATGCAGCCAATGAGGGAGGGAGAAGAGAAAAATATGATCCCCAGGTCTCTGGCTTGGGTAATGGGGTAGACTTCTGAATCCAGGAGGAAAAGGAAAGGCTTTGTGGGAAAGATGTGAAGTTCCAGTTGGGCTATGTGGACTTCAGATGCTTGTGGGACAGCCACCTGGAGATGTCCAGCAGGAAGTGGGATCTTTGAGTAGGGACCATGGGGGAGGTCTGGGCTTCACTCAGGGAGGAAGTGAGCATGAAAAGGGAAGGAGTCCAAACCCCCGGAACTACCAAGTCCCTTTCTCCCTGTCATCCCAAAGGCCTAAAAGGGTAACCTGGGGCTTCCCTCTCAAGTGTTGGCTGCTCTGGCCTCCCTGCCGCTGGTTCATCCTGGCCTCTGACATGGCCCATAGGGGTGAAATTCCAGAATGCGGGAAAGAGAAATCCTCATACGATCCCTTAGCGTGGCCATTCCTTTTGTCTGGAAATCTGTTCACCTAGATGCCCCAGTAGCTCATTCCCTCACTTTAAAGATTTTGCTCAAAAGTCACATTTTCAAGGAGTCCTGGGTGGTACGGGGTTGGAAAGCCATGCAGTTGTCAGGAGCCACAGGTGACTTTGTTTTTACAGTAGCTTTCAAATGACTTGGCCTTTCTAGCCCCAGTTAATACAGTTTTTCATCATAGGAAGTGTTTTTGCAAGCAGAGTTCTCTGAGAGGAATTTGTTGGTGAGGGAATGCTGTGAGTTCTATCCATCTGTTTCACCATAACTCAAGGGGTGGAAGTCTAGACAACCATATAATAGCCATGCACTCAGCTGGCAGCTGTTTGGCTCATCATAACACCCCTGTCCCTGAGCTTCCCACCTCGGTAAACATGTGCGAGGGGGCTGGGGCATGGAGGTTAATGCATGGGGGCAGTGTGGCCTTGTCACGCTGCCCTGACAGTAAGCTCTGATCCGTTTTAATAGCTAAGTGTTTCTACTCTAGAAAGTTCTGTAGCTCTCTGCCATCTCTCTTTCCACACCAACAGGAAGGATTTGGATTGTTGAAGACAGGTTAGAACCTTGACACAGCCAGCTATGCTTAGCCACTCCTGTCCCTCTTCCTGTTCCCTAATTGGGAGCTTCATGGGGGTTTGTCTTTGTAGTTGGATGTCCCAGGTGGCGTCTTGTGTGGGGATGAATTAGTAGGAGAGGGAGACCTTGTATTTCTCACACTATTCACTGTAGGAATACCTGCTTAAGATATAGACACAGGGGAATATTCAGGGACTTCCTTTCATTCTTTTTTTTATCCCCCTAATTCTCTTTCCAGGGGTGGTACCCATCTTCCTCATTTATAGACATCAAGGGCATCTCTCTTCACAGTTATGTCCCATGCTACCTTACCAAGGCAAGGATGGGCTCATCTGCCATCGGCTTTCTCCACCAGATTCATGGAAGAAGTAACATGGGTCATCGCAGTGCTTTCCCTTCAGCCGAGCTCATGAAGGCCGACCAACCCTAGACCCACCAAGATGGGTTTGGATTAGAAGGAGGGATGCATTCTCAGTGAGAGGTGTCAGTCCTGAGGAGGCTGTGGACTTCCTTTTCTCCAGGCCTTGACAAATCAGAGATCTTTCCCTTTGTTAGGAACGTGTTGTGCTCCTGTCTGAAGCTGGAGGAAGGCTTGAAGGACCTCCTCATGGAAGCTGCTTCCCTGTGTCTCTGCTTTGTTGTTTTTTAACTCAAGGGAGTGAATATTGAGTAAAGGCTGAGGTAGCAAAAGAATCTATTTCTAGAGCTAAGGTTGTGTAAAACAGAGTCAGGGAAGAGTAGATTTTCTCTTCTGGGATGGCAATTTTCCAAGACTGTCCATTGTGAAATAGTCTAAAGGGGGAAGGGGCCTTGGTATGATTCATTCCTGGCCCCTCTTTCCATGCTCATAAAAGACGGTGAGCCCGGGGTCAGGGCTGAGGGTGACTTCAGAGTTGATGGCTCAGTTGTCAAATGCTCTGTGCAGATTACAGGGCGCGCCCCGAGCCGCGCTCAAAGTCTCCAACCCTCCCAATGCCATTCCTCACACCTGCTGAACAGTCTCAGGGAAAATGCTGGAGTATGGAAATGGTAAACCAGGGGAAGGCATACATTGCTGAGAAGTGCAACATTAACAGAGGATACCGCCATGAGTTAATATCAGTTAGACAAGGTTTTTGGTTTTGTTTGGTTTTGTTTGTTGCTGTTTTTAGCATTGTCAGAGTAAACTTTTTTTTAAATGAAACTTTGCGGTTTATTCCAGCCCTCATCAATCTTTCTAATATATTTCTACTAGCCCTTGCTTAAAACGTCTTGCTTTTATATTATAAAACTAAATGTTGGTTGTGAAAAGTTAAACCAAGAGAATAACGAGCAAAAGCCTGTTTTCCTCATCCATTCTCTCTCCTGGCGCCTGCTGTCAGATGGCCCATCACCCCACGAACTGCTCTGTAAGAAAGGCCTGGTTGGTGGTGTGGGATGAGTTCAGGGAGGTTTGAAATCATCCGAGCTGAGGGTAGTCAGGTCAGGGACAGGAGGGATTTGAGCTGGGCCTTCAAGGAAAAGATTTGGTTGGGAGGAAGGGCCTTTGCAGAAGGGGGAATGTCATAAACAAAAGCATAGAGGTGGAAAAACACAGGGTTGATTTAGGCAAAAATGAGCAGCTGAGAAGAGTGGAAGACGAGCCTGGAGAAGTCAGTTGGGTCAGGCGGAGATCTCAGAGGCCGAGAGTCTGGGTTTGAGCACAGTGGCATTGGCGGCTGACTAGAGGTCTCTGCAAAAGCAGCTGTCTCTATGGTGCTTGGCCACGTTGTGCTGTGGTGGGTCGTCTCCAAGGGTTCTTTCCTTCCTATACACATATACCCTTCTTTCCTTCAAGAAGTGGAGTCTGTTCCCCTCTCCCTTAAATCTGGGTTGGCCTTGGTGACTCATGTGACCAAGAGAATGGCGTAGAAATGACATTTTGAGATTTCTAAGGCTAGGTCGTAAGAGGCCTTGCTGCTTCCTCCTGGGTCCCTTTGACTCCTCAGTATGGGATATTCCCTCTTGGGTTTCAGCCACCGCAGGAGTCCAAGGCGCGTGGAGAGGCCACGTGTTTGCACTCCGGTCGACAGCCCCCCCCGCCCCCCCGAGCTCCTCACAGCATCAGAGCAGAAAGAAGGACAGAACCTGGATCCTTGACAATGTCCTTCGGTCACTAAATCAAATCCAACTCTGACTTCCAGTGTTAGGAACCAATAAATCAGTTTTGTTTTTAGGCAGTCTGGGTTTATTTTTCTGCTTCTTACCTCGAAATGCATTCTAAATGGTACAAAGGAGTATTGGCTCCAAAGGGGTGCTGGTACCGGTGGCCAAGCACCAAAGAGGTTACCCCCTCTTTACCATGTGATTGGGGGCAATGCCTCTTGACTGGCTTTCTTATTTCTGCGTCTTTAAGGGATGCTCTATGTGGCTGGTCTTCAGGTTGCCCTAAAGTATCCCATTTCTTTTGTTCTGGATAAAAGCATTTCTCTCCCCTGGGCCTTGTTGCATGCATATTGAGAAATTTCTCTCCTTGAACTGTCAACTACTTTTACATTTCAGAGTCACTTTCTTTCCATTTGCTCCAGGCATTAAAGCCGCCCCACCCTTGGTTCATATGTAATACTTGCCATAACCTTCTCAAATGTCTACCTTCGTCCAATAATGCCACTCTCACTAAAAGCTCTACATAGAGCTGGGATGTCCTCGTCAGAACGTGCAAGTGTCGAGTTATAGGAAAGGTTGTACTCAGTTTAATTCAGTAAATCAGCTCTTAATTAAAAATCAGTGCTGACAGAGTTTGGATAGAATGAATAGTTTCCCGGGAGCCTAATTACCTATGGTTAAGCTGACTTTTGAGGTTTTGAACTTGCAGCTCTGGAACAATCCCCCAATCTGTAAAAAGGAGACCTTAGTCTTCCTCCTTAACTTCCTCCTTAACTTACTGGACTCCTGTCTCCAGGGATTTTGAAGGAAGTGTTCAGAAATTTTCTCAATTCTGGAACATGATACATAACAAAGTGTGTGTGGGTCTGGGTCTTCTGAAATAAAACAAATCTCCTGTCCAAAAAATGTTGGAATTACAAACCTAGAATACAGATTGTCAGGGGGGGCTCGGAGAAGTTCTGCAATTGCCATCCTTTTTAGTCGTACCTGGAGGGCTAGAAACCTTCACCTTGACGTTCTTACTGGCATTGCGAAGGCCGCAGTGGACGGTGTCAATGCCGTGGTTAGCAGCTCTCATTTAGAGAGCTAAATTTCACAAATACAGAAGCCAAGCTCAGACACGTCTGTCCATGGCTGCCCCGTGGTAGGGGTTCTGTATTCTACCCTCACGTTCAGGGAGTAAAAATTATACCTTCCTTTGTATTTGACTCCTAGAATACACCCTGGCCCCGTCTCTGAGCATTCCGGAGCAGGAGACCTGAGTTCTCGGGCACCCTTGACTTTATGAGCCCTTTGACCTTGGGAAAGTCCTTTGAGGAGGTAGTTCTCATGCACGTACAATGACCACCACCACACAGGAGTGGGATGAGAAAAACACAGTAGGGGACAGCGTGTTGAAACCGTAAAGTACTAGACCTGTGCATGTCGGCCTTTTCGGGTTCTCTGTGCCCTCTCAAAGTGAGCACTTTCCATAGAGTTCCTGAAGCCAGTAGAGGTGAGTATCAATGAAAACAAAAGGCGGATTTGTAACATTGCAAATAAATCCTTCTGTAAATGGTCGGTCCCTGTAGCCTGTTTTCTTCTACTAGCCCAAATCACTTTGGAAGGGAAAAAGGACAGAACAGCATATGGTGACGAAGGAAGGAGAAGGAGCCGAAGCAGGAGAAGCCCCGTCAGATGCTCTGCGGCCTGTCTGCATAGCTTACTGGAGACTTGGCCATTATTTGGTTAATTCGATGGTTGTAGACAGACATAAGATAATTACAAGGAGAAACATTAACTCTGGGACATGATTTGCCCAGATTGACTGTCTAGAATGATCTAATTATCAAGCTAACCAGCAAATCTTTATTTCACTTGAGGCTATAGAGAGTTATAGCTGGTTTTGTATAATTGGGAGCAATGCTTAAAAATATATCGTGTATATCTGGTTTAGTGCTAAAGGAGATTTTTTTTTGAGTGTTTTTGTTTTTTTGTTTTTTGGAAAGTTGCATTTCAAAAAAACACATCAGATTTCTAGGCCCGTCATTGCATTTCCATTCGGGATGTATAGTTCTGGTGTTGCCCACGCATTTAGTCGTGGGTTATTTAACACCACCACATATTTTAAACTCCCCTTCTCCTCCATTTCATTAGTGATGAGAAGAAGATTACAGCGTACAATCACAGTCTTTATAAAAAGGAAAAAAGGAAATTGGGTGGTTCTTCTCTATTTATTCATCTTCTCTGACTTCCCAAATTTCCCCAATTAGTTTTTGGGTTGTGTGCCTGCCGGGGTAGTTAGCATTCTATTGATGTGGGAGTCCGTTTCCTGCGCACTGGCCTTCTAACTGGAGTGCCACGTTGCTTTCTTTAAATCAAACCTCTTAGAGCAGTCCAGCTAAGAGTCGGAGTAACAGCGCTTCCAGGCCTGACTTGCGTTAAACTTGGATTCGCGGCAGCCACAGGGTCTCTGATGTGAAAATGGTGGCCTATTATCGTAAGGGTCGGAGAAAGCACCGTGGAGAGCAGCAACGTCAAGTAACTGCAGTGTATTGTTCTCTGGGCAAAAGGGCTTCAGACCGAACAGCACAACAAAAGAGTGAAGAGAAAGTGCTTTTTGTCACCCTGGAGAACTCTTTGCCAAAACTCCCCTCTACTTGGAAAGGATGAAGAGCTTTTACAAGGTTAAAAAGAGAGCAAGGAAATATGGCTCCATGCCCACGTCGGGACCTGCTATTTCTTGGTGGGTACAGAAGGGCGCTGGTGCACATTCACCCAATTATAGGAAAGAAGCATTTACCAGCAAAAGCGTGACATGCTTAGAAAAGGCATACGGCCTTCCTTTCTCGCCAAACCTAAAATGACAGTCTGGACGAGGGGAATTGGTTCATTTTGACAGGATGGTAGTAGCAGCATTCTAATTTCCAATGTATTCTTGCTTGAAATCACCTTCCCTTAATAATAAAAGTCCTCCCAGGACAATGAGTACTGAATAAAATAGGTATTAGAAAGATTGTAGATGGGGGGCGCCTGGGTAGCGCAGTCGTTAAAGCGTCTGCCTTCGGCTCAGGGCGTGATCCCGGCATTCTGGGATCCAGTCCCACATGGGGCTCCTCCGCTGGGAGCCTGCTTCTTCCTCTCCCACTCCCCCTGCTTGTGTTCCCTCTCTCACTGGCTGTCTCTCTGTCACATAAATAAATAAAATCTTAAAAAAAAACAAAAAACATGTATTTAAAAAAAAAAAAGAAAGAAAAAAGAAAGATTGTAGATGGGGCGCCTGGGTGGCACAGGGGTTGGGTGTCTGCCTTCGGCTCAGGGCGTGATCCCGGCGTTCCGGGATCCAGTCCCACATGGGGCTCCTCCGCTGGGAGCCTGCTTCTTCCTCTCCCACTCCCCCTGCTTGTGTTCCCTCTCTCGCTGGCTGTCTCTGTCGAATAAATAAATAAAATCTTAAAAAAAAAAAAAAAGAAAGATTGTAGATATCAGATTATGGGGAGATCTGGGATTTAAATTCAAAGGTCATTAGAAAAAAAGACCAATGATGTGTTTCACTTGAATCAGTCGGTTTTATATTGTTTTCCGCCCCCCATCACGGTGGTTCTCAGACCTTACCCACATCACAATCACCTAGAGGGCTGAGTCCCACTCTGTGATTTCTGTTTTAAGGGGATTGTGGTGGGGGTGGGGTCTGATCGTTTGCATTTCTAACAGCTAGTGATGCTGCTGCTGCTGGGTTTGGAACCACACTGCAGGTGGAACGGGGCTGGTTAAATGTCTAAAACCCTGCCCTGACTTGTATCAAATCTGGTACAAAGCAAAGTTGAATTTTTGGCCAGCTGCTTGCTAGTTGAACTTAAACTGGTATGTGTTGGTCAAGCTGATGGGCTGAGTTCCCATTGTTAAAGACAATGCCAGAGGAGTGATTCTTTTATACTCCCCAGGGAAGAGATATGTAAGAAAAACATGTAGAGGCTTGAGCATGGTAAAGATCGACAGGCACATAAGTCCATGTAGACCTTATACAGTGGAATCACTTTTCTTGCCTGAATTTTCCCTTTATAATTCTGAATTATTTGAATCTACGAATAACTGATTAATAAGAAGGGTTGGATTTGAGAATATTCTGTGCTGCTCCTAGGATAAGCCAGAGGGTCTTTTGTTCTTAAATGTTTCTTTAGGAAACAGAAAACCGCTCTGTACCAGGTCTCAAGGATTTGGGGACTTTTACCGTTGGCTGACACAGGCAGGCAGGGAACATGCCAGCATCCAGCCTTACACAAATGTGAACCGTAGTAATATGGTAGGATGATAGGGGTCAGTCTGCTCCCTCAGATACGCAGGCTGTGCCAGAGTGTTTGAAGGAGGTGACTGGTGAACTACACGGTCTAATGTGGTAACTGGTGATGGGTCTGTGTCCGGGGGCGGAAGTTCAGGATAAAGGGCCAATGTGTCCTGTCGCCTTGCTTGAGCCTTTGCGACCTGGCCTGTGGAGGCAGGGGATTCAGGCTCTGAGAGGAGGAGGACATCGTTGGATCTGGCGGCTAAACTGTGAAACCACCATCCCTCGGATTTCATCGCGCCTGTCGTCTCCTTGGGCGGCCAGCCAACTTGCTGTCTGCCGTTGAGAGTGGGCGCGGAAGTAGGAGGGAAGAACGGTGATGAGAGAGTAGGAGGACAAAGAGAAGCTGTGAAGAGTGGAAAATTTGTTGAAGGGGGTGAGGAAGAAGCTGGTGAGGCACAAGAACCCCAATTTAAAATACACGACTTAAGGGACCCTGCCATCTCCAGCAGACCAGGGACTTTGCACGTGTTGTCACTTGATCCTTGCAGGCTCGTGCTGGCCGTGGGCCCGTTGGCCCCAGATGCCGCCCGCGGTGAGCCACAGGACAGCCAATTCATAGGGCACGTGCCCCGGGCTACATGTGGATAGTGTGTCCGGTGGGAGGCACTGGGAGGACTGGAAGGTGAGGGAGAAGAATCCCTGCGAATTCCCCTCCCCACCCCGTCTCTGCCTCACTCAGCTGCCCGACAATCCCTCAGAGACCCAGCTTCCTCAGGCGACCTTGGACTTCCATCATGTCATCTCCTCTCTTGTCTTCCACCCCAGGGTAGGTAGTGGTTTCCTCTCTCCCAGCTCCCTGCTTCTTCACCTGTGGAAAGGATTCCCTGAATTACACTCTTTCTATTGTAAATACTTGAAAGTAGTTCATTTCATTGGTTAGATCCTGGCTGATACAGGTTAGAATTCTTATTCCTAGGGAGCAGATGAGTAAACTCAAGCTTGTATAGGTTAACTCGTTCAAGGTCATCACAACCAGAAAATGATGAAATTGACATTCAGGATGCAAGACTGCAGAGCTCACACTGCTAACACAACACTGTGTGTCCTCTCAGGAAGAGTTTGGATGAATTAAGAAAAAAGAAGGAAAGAGATATTTTCATGTATGAAACAGTGGTAATGGTGTGAAAATGTTGCTTTGACCTCAAGCAATTAGGTGATCTCTGTGGTAGAGTAGGCGTGTGTGCCCTGTATTCCATCGTCCTAAATCTTGGTGAATTAATTCAACTCAGGCACAGATGCTAGTCTTTTATTACAATTCCTCATTTTCTTGGTTGATCACAAGGGGTTACTTATTTCCAGTCATCTAGCTGTAGTTTGTGAAAATGTGGCCTGAGCCTTGCTTTGAAACTCAGGTTGCTATAGAAACCTTCGACTGGAGGTGGATGGATCACAGAGGTTTATTAATGAGAATTTACCCGTTCTACTTCTGGGCTTGATCTGTGTGGAAATCCAAGAAAGGCTCATTAGTTTTTATATTAATCAGGGTTCTCCAGAGAATCCAAACCAAAAGGATGTACGTAGATAGAGAAAGAGATTTTTCTTAAGGAATTGGCTCATGTGATTATGACAATCGGCAAGCTAGAGACCCAGGAGAGAAATGGTGTAGTTCCAGTTCGAATGCCAGCAGGCTTGAGATCAGAAAGAGCGGGTATTTTAGTTTGAGTCCAAAGGCAGGAATAAATCATGTCCCATCTCAAGGTAGCTGGGCAGGAGTTCCTCCTTACTTGAGGGAGGGTCAGCCTTTTGGTTTATGCAGACCTTCAACTGATTAGATGAGGCTCACCTGTATTAGGAAGGCCAACCTGCTTTAATAGTCCACTGATTCAAATGTTAATCTCATCCAGAAATACCCTGACAGACACACCCAGAATAATGCGTGGCCAAATGTCTGGGCATCCTGTGGCTTTAGTCAAGTTGGCACATAAAATCAACAATCACAGTTTTCATTATCAAAGGCTAATATTTCAGCCTAATTGTTTGGTAATGAAAGCTGAAGTTTCTCTCTCCAATCAGCCCAACAGAATGCTGATCTTCCCGCATCAGGGGAGGGTGTATTCTTGAGTTGATTGCTGACTGGTTCCTTCCATAGAAATCCGTCCTGAATTGAACGCTCTCAGTGTGTCAACTAGTATTTGATAGAGGGGAGTGGTCCTCAAAGAGCGGCCTTGGAGCACCAGCATCAGCATCACGTAGGGAATTGTTAGAAATATAAATTCTTGGGCCCCACCCCAGACTTACTGAATTGGAAACTGAAAAATTGGTGTTTTAACAAGCCCTCCCAGGTGATTCTGATGCAAAGTCAAATTCAAAAAGCAGTGGGCTATCTTACAGCAGTGTTTCTCAAACTGAGAGCCATGGGTCTGCAAACATACGCGTGGGGACATGAGATTTGTCTAAAAGAACGAGAGAGGAAATGTTTTATTTTGACAAAAATCCAAAAAAGCCAATATAAATATATTCTAAGTAGCCTCAATGATCAGTTTAAAAACAAATACTGCCATACTGTTTCTTCGTCCATAATTTGTGTCTGCATGAGTTTTCATGTTGGGATAGAGAAGAATTCCTTTGCTACAGGTTCACGAGATGCATCTGTGCTCAGTGAAGTCTGGGTGAATTGTTGTGGGACTTTGAACCTGGAAGGGTGATGGACAATTGAGGTCGCACGACACTATCTGCCTGTCAGACATGTGGGACCTGTGCCCTAGCAGACACTGTGATTCCATTTCAGCAAACAGCACCGCCTCCCATGTTGACTTCACATTGTTAACTTGAATTTCAGTGGTTTTGTAGGTTTGTGTTAATTTGTAAGCTTCTTTTGGCTTTATAGTTGATTGTATACATAAACCCAAGAACCTTAAGCTGAAATTTATATTTGCATATATCTAAGTGACATAATAACTAATGTAATTTATATTAACTTTGAGTCTATACAAATTTATTCCTTTTAAAAGGAATTTGTGTTTTTGTATCAGTAAAGATAAGCAAATTTATGCAACAATATATATTTTAAAAAAAAACCCCGCTCAGTTATGTAACTCAAAAGAAGTTGAGGGGGTTTTGCTAATTTGAGATCACTCAGGGACCTGGGCTAGCTGAGGCTTCCTTTTGACTTTAGCATTCTATTTTATTTTTTAAGATTTTATTTATTTATTTGACACAGAGAGAGAGAGAGCACAAGGAGGGGGAGCAGCAGAGGGAGAGGGAGAAGCAGGCTCCCCGCTGAGCAGGAAGCTGGAGGAAGGGTTCAATCCCAGGACCCTGGGATCATGACTTGAGCCTAAGGCAGACACTTAACCGACTGAGCCACCCAGACGCCCCTTGACCTTAGCATTCTCAAAATAACTTTTAACTGAGGTATAATTTATACATCATCACAATTTGCCATTTAAAAAAGTATAACTCAGTGACTTTTTTAGTATATTCACATAGTTGTGCGATATCTATTACCTAATTCATCACCAGTACCTAATTCCAGAATATTTTCAGCACCCCAAAAAGAAACCCTGTACCTACTGGCAGTCACTGCCCATTTTCCCCACATACCAGTCCCGGCAACCACTAACCTGCTTTCTGTCTCTTCTCTATGGGTTCACCTAGTGTGGACATTCCATATACATGGAATCATACAACACATGGCCTCATGTGTCTGGCTTCTTTCATTCAGCATAACGTTTTCAAGACTCATCCATGTTGTAGCATGTATCAACACTCCGTTCCTTTTTGTTGCTGAGTTCATAGTATGGATATATCACATCTTGTTTATCCATTCCTCGATTGTTGGACGTTTGGGTTGTCTTCACCTTTGGGCTCTTGTGAATAATGTTGTTATGAACATCCGTGTGTAAGTTTTGTGTGAATATAGATTTTTAATTCTTTTGGCTACATACCGAGGTGTGAAATTGCTGAGTTATAACTCTATGCTTAACTTTTTGAGAAAGTGCCAAACTGTTTGCCATATGGCTGCACCCTTTTCCATTCCTATCAGCAGAGCACAAAGGTTCCAATTTCTCCACAAACGCTTCAATACTTGTCTATCTTTTTGATGATAGCCATCTTAGTTTGTAGGAAGCCGGGTTTGTTTGTTTGTTTGTTTCTTTTTTTGTTAAGATTTTGTTTATTTATTTGACAGAGTGAGACAGTGAGAGAGGGAACAAAAGCAGAGGGAATGGGAGAGGGAGAAGCAGGCTTCTTGCTGAGCAAGGGGCCCGATGCGGGGCTCGATCCCAGGACCCTGGGATCATGACCTGAGCCGAAGGCAGACCCTTAATGACTGAGCCACCCAGGCGCCCCTCTTTTTTTTTTTTTTTTTAAGATTTTATTTATTTATTTTAGAGAGGGAGAGAGAGACAGCACAAGAAGGAGGGGTGGAGGGGGAGAGAGAGAGAGAAAGAATCTCAAGCAGACTCCACACTGAGTATGGACCCTGGAAACTCCATGTATTACTGAGGTTCACATTTCATAGGCTACAGAAAGTCAGATGATTTTACCTAATTTTAGGAGACAGAAAAGTGCAAACGTACTGTGTTCAAAAGTGGGGAAAAGAAGAAATAGTTGTTAAAGAGCACTAATGACCACCGTGACTGAACTCACACTTGAGAAACACCAAAGTGGGGATCACCAAGAACAGCCTATGTGGGCTATTTTAGAACCCAAAGATCTGTCTTTACTGAAATACAGCCAGACCTTACGTCCTTGCCTTTTCTTAAGGTTCTGTATGAGAAGTAGTCACGTGAAAAATTTTAACATCTTCAGCAAGCTTAGGCCAAACTATATCGTTCATTATGTTACTTGGTGGCTTTTACGTAAGGAAATGCATGGTAATTCTCCTTAGAATTTAGTAACAGGAAGACATTTATTTCTAGATGAACTTATATGCTTCCCTTTTATTTTGTAATGGGAAAATTTTTACTTTCGTTGCTAGGGAGCTCAGAGCTGAAATTAACCACCATCTCATATAGCTAATACTCTCTTGTTCAAATATGAAGATTTTTTTCCTCTAAATGTTTATTGTAGCTGTCTTGTGTCATTTGTGTGTATGTCTGTGTGTGAACTACCTCATTTTTTTTTTTTTTTTGCCGTGCAGTTAGGAGATAAATTACAAATAAATTACAGATATTATTATACTTTTCAATATAGTTCTTAGGGGAATATTATGCTTAATTTTCAAATTTTCCAGATCATTCTGCCATGTTCATGCATCAGAAGTAAAATACATTAAAAGTATAATGACCTTAAGATATAAAATTGGTACAACACGAGTAAGGGGTTGATACAATGGGTGAAGTCACCTTTAACTCTTAGCGTTGACACTGGCAATTGCATGATACTCTCAATTTACGCTTTTGTGGGAGGGTGGTTTGGTAATTATATCACAAGCCTCAAAAATGTGCATACTGTTAGACTCAAAATTGAACTTCTGGGTATTTATCCTAAGAAAATAATTTGGGAAGTGGGCAAAGATTAAAAGTCAGTCTCCAATGCTTTTTTTTTAATTTGGGGGAGAGAGAGTGTGTGAACGAGCGTGAGCAGGGGGAGGAGCAGAGGGAGAGAGAATCTGAAGCAGACTCCACACTGAGCACAGAGCCCAACGTGGGGCTTGATCTCATGACTCTGGGATCATGACCTGAGCCGAAACCAAGAGTTGGACCCTTCACCGACTGAGCCACCCAGGTGCCCCACAACTGCTAATGCTTTTAAAGCTCATGGATAGTGCTTTACATATGTTTTCTCATTTAAGGGTAGGGTCCACTATAACCTCATTTAACAGAGGAGGAACGTGTGGCTCAGAGAGGTTAAATGACTTGTTTGAGGCCGCTTGCAGCTAAGGGGGCAATACCTGGGATGCGAACCAGAGTCGTTCAATTCAGAGTCCAGAATTTTAATTATTATTCCCAGTGCAGATGTGAGAATAAAATTTGGAGACAGTAAAAATGTTCAACTATAGGAATTTGTTAAATAAATTAAGTCATCCATTGGAATAACATGGCACCATCTATGGTGTTGCAGAATTGATTTATGGACGTGGGAAGCCATTCACTATATACTGTGGGGTGAAAAAAGCAGAAAAGGAAATAGCATGCTAGGTACGATATGTGTCTATATGGGTGTGGAGGATTGAAACAGTGAAAAGGGCTAGAGTAGTGGTTCTCAACTTTCTCTGAGTCTCAGAAACCTTGGGGGAAACTTTTGAAAAATACTGATGCCAGATCAGTGAAATCAGATCAGACCTGCAAAATTTGACCTCTCCAGACCACTGAAATCAAAGTCTCTGGGGGTTTGTCCCGGGATTTACTATTTTTGAAATATTTCCCAGGTCATTCTAATGTGGTGCCAAGGTTGAGGACCTTGGGTAAAGCAGGAAGTTCACCTAGAAATTAAAAGTGGTTGTCTCTGAGTAGAATGGACACTTTCCCTTACCTGTATAAGCCCTGTAACTTACTCTTTTATGTTCTAGAATGTAAATATATTTATAGCGAAGATATGCAGTGTGTGTATGTGTGTGTGTGTGTGTCCATGTGTGTCTGTGTGTTTGTGTGGGTTGTGTTCTTCCACGGTACCTGGGAGCCAAACTATCATCCGTACAGATGCCTATGGGACCAAGCCAAGTACCCGAGTCCTGCTTCTGCAGACAGCTTGGGGTGGTAAAACCTTGGCCTGCTCAGTTACCCCCAACAGCCACTCCTGCAGCTTCCTCCACACCTACTAGGGTGACCAGTCATCCCCGTTGGCCTGGGCCTCTCCTGGTTTTAGCACCAACAATGTTGAGTCCCAAGAAACCTCCCAGTCTTGGGCAAACAGGACGGTTGGTCCCCCGTTCCTACTCGCTAGCTGCTGTTATCCTTTGCCCCCTACTCAGTCTCTCTGAGCCACAACGCTACTCCTCCTCCACTCTTCATAATCACCTAACACAACACGCGAAGGCGGGGATGAAGCAAACCACATCAGTGTTTGCTCCAGGGCCAAAGTACAAATGAAAAATGTATTTTCTTTTTTCATCTGGCTTTTGTTTGGAAGGAGGAGGATATCTTTAAGCCCAACAGTACCAGGATTTACTCTCTTTTATTTTGCTCTGGGCTTTCCTTCATAGCCTTGAACGTGCTGAGTTTTCTAATTTATGGGAGTGCTGTGGCATTCTTGCTGAGGAGTCCATTTCTTTAATACTCCTGAATCATAATACATTTCTCTAGGCTATGGTAGAGGCCTACCAGCCAGTCCTTCATTGTGACTTAAGCTTTGGTAGGATTCTGCAAAAAGCTGGCCTGGATTCTGCCTAGATAATTCTAGAAATGGAATCCAAGCAATCTGTTTCTCCCAGTCCTCCTTTTCTAAATTGCTGTTTGATCTTGTCATACTCTGCTAAACCTTGGGTCCTGTTTCAAATTGCATATCACTCTTTTTTGTATGGTTTGACTGATAAAACAAACTTTATTGGAAATGCATACAGTACATCAAAATCCACTGGTTACTCATAATATTTGAAGTGTAACACCATTGCACATATATGACTCTTTTTCTTAAACTTGGTGCATCAAAAATTTTCCCATTCACATGAGTGTCATCTTTACGCATCAGTTCCCACTGAATAATGGCACACACCTGACCCAAATCAGTTACACCAAAGTGTCTTTGATATATTAAAAAAAAAAAGAAAAGTAAGAACCAAAGCTCCATTCCCAAGCTGCAATAACATCTAGTTTGTCAGCTGGAGCTGAAGATTCGAGGCCAAGGTTGTGTGAGGGATGGCAGGGGTTGTATGCTCTCTTTGTGAAAATGGACACTGGGTATCATTTTGGACCTGACATGAGTACCACATTTACCCACCTTCCGCTATAGCTGCTCACTTAGGAAGAACTGGTTTCATTATGTGAAAGTTCCTCCAGTCCCCTTATCCAATTCAGATAGACTTGGGACATTACAAAATTGTTCTTTTTACAAGAGACTAAATAGCTAATATTTCTCTAAAAATTGTAACGTTTCTTTCAAAATGTGAAAGGAAGCTTAACCCCTTATTTACTGAGCTAGCATATTGGCAAGCAAAGGCCCATGGCTTCTCTTTCTTTCTGTGAAATCTTGGCTGGTTACAGACAAACAGATAAACAGTTGGGTAAACAGAACTTGCTTTCCACCCATCATGTCATGACAGGGGCTGCTCTCACCTCTTCAACTGTGAAGACACATTTTCTTCCTGGAAAGGTTTGGGGGGTGGAGGTGCCAATATCCTGTGCCTCTCCTTCAGGAAACTTTGGGCCATTGGCTACCTTGGGTATCTCTCTCTTGTGCCCTTAAGAAACACTTCTGTTCCCTGTGCATTTCTTTTTGGTGAAATGCCATGGTTTGTATACTAATAACTAAGCAATATTAACTCCCTCCAAAATCCAAAACTTCCCATCTTTCAAGACCCTTTTCAAATATTTGATAACCAGATAAGAAGGACCTTGCTCCCCTGCTCCCTGCTCTTCAAATCTCTTTCCTTCCACAGGAAAGACTCCCGTTTTCAGGATGACCTACCCCTGTCCACCAGCCCCCACAGCAGTCTGCTAAATCAGAGAGGTGAAACTCCAGATCAAGTTTTCCTTTAGTCCAGCCACCATCGAGAATAGTAGTCAGCCTGGTCCCTGCATTGGTTGACCTGTTAAATTTAAGCATCTTCCAATGACAGACATTCATTGAGGATGAAGGTGGTAAAAAATTAAATCTGAAATCACATTAAGAAAATATTTAGTCCTGTTTTGGGGAGTCACTGGACTTCCATTATTATTTGGCTGAGCACTTAGCTTCCTTCCATTTGTTTTCTCTCTTTGGCCTGGTTGGGAGTAATCCACCAGTACGAAAGAGGAGCTATGTGTGTTTAATGACCTTTTGTTACTCAAAGAAGGGCTGTGGCATTCCATCAAATTTTAAGGTTCTTTTTGTTTCATTTAGTTTATTGTTTCTCAGTGAGGGTCCAATGGGTGATTTATCCAGGGCAGTTCTACTTTGACTACTATAGGATGTTAAGTATCCTTGCTTCCCCCCATGTCCCAATGACCCCAGAGAAGACTACTGTCAACAGTGGTTAAGAAAACACTATTTTTGCATAAATGCATACATATTATAGCTGGTAGAATTCTAAGAACATCCCCAGTGATCCACACACTTATCTAATCTCCTTGAACATGGACAGAAACTATGAATGCAATGAGATACATGATAATGTTACGTGATAGGAGAAAAGGGAGATTATCCTGGTGGTCTTGACTTAATCAGGTAGGCCCTTTAGAAGCAGAGGATGATGTCAGAGCCCCTTTAGAAGCAAAAGACATGACACTGATGGCTTGAAGGTGGGAGCCATATGGTAAGGAATGGAGGAAGCCTGTAGGGGCTGAGAGAAGCCCGGCTGACAGTCATGGAGGAAATGGGGGATTTCAGTCTTACAACTGCAAGGGAACAGATTCTGCCAACAACATGGATGAGCTTGGAAGAGGACCCCAGGCCTCAGATGACCCACAACTGGACCCCAGCCCAGGCTCACACGTTGATTTCAGCCCAGTGAGATTTGGGCAGAGAACCCAGAGATTTGGGCACAGAAGTCTCTGTGCCCAGACTTCTATAGAACTGTGAGAAAATCAGCTGTGGGGGTTTGTTACACATCAGTAGAAAGCTAAAACCCCTGCATTTGTTTTCCAAAAGTATATAGATTTGTCCAATAAAATATAATGTTTTCAATTATAGGAATGGTGTCAGCTTCAGCTGGGGTCTACCATCATGCCCAGGATGACACCTTGTTGTGGCAGAACTCTATTAATGCCTGCCTAGTGAATGAATGACATTGTTAGGTTCACCTTAAAGGTTGAGGGTAGGGAGAGAGAGAGAAATGTCCTTCATAAATGAATCCCAATTCAGCAGAACAACACGGGTTAGTCTCTACTTCTTTCAAGGCACAAATACAATACTGTCATATATTGATTTCTTTCAGTGGCTGAAGATTTTCAGTCAAACTCGACTTTTCCTGGGCTTCCCTGCAAGGCTTCCTTCCTTGGCAAGGATGTAATAAGAAAGAACCACATCAGCATATAATTTTATTAGTGTTATTCTACTAATACCCTGCGGCATGAGTATACTCAGTCTACCAGACTGTTGGAAATGCCAGGGTAATAATTTTGATTTTGTAGTTGTTTTCCCTAATTCCCAGTATAGTCTCAGGTCCCTGTGACAGGACAGGAAGCCAGTGGTAGCTGAGGCCATAGCTAAACCCTAGCTTGCCTCCTTGTGCTTCCTGTCCTGGGACATGGTGTGGAGCGGTGGGGAAGGGTCGGACTCTGGTCAGAGCCCGTGGATTGGAGTCACAGTCTTATCCCTAGTGGGATGTGCCTCTGTCTCCCCATTTGGCCAAAGGGATGATAATAGCACTATTTCATGGGATAGCTGACGCGTAAACAAAATAATGTATGTAAAGTACTTAGCATAATGTCCGCTGCTAGGCAGCTCTCGAATATTAGCTATTATCGTTCCTACCAAATGTGAAAGATTGATTTCTGTAAACTTAAGAAATATTTGCACTTTCCTTTCTGTAGTTTCTATTGCAAAAACAATAGTTTTCCAAATATAAAATGACATGCTATTAATATATTTTTCTTTTTTTTTTTTTTAAGATTTTATTTATTTATTTGACAGAGAGACAGCCAGCCAGATAGGAAACACAAGCAGGGGGAGTGGGAGAGGAAGAAGCAGGCTCCCAGCGGAGGAGCCTGATGTGGGGCTCGATCCCATAACGCCGGGATCACGCCCTGAGCTGAAGGCAGACGCTTAACGACTGCGCTATCCAGGCACCCCTATATTTTTCTAAATTAAACATCGTCCCATATATTCTCATTGTGCTCCTCTTATGGGGCAGGCTCCCTGCTCGGAGAATCCCGTTAACAGATGTGGGTCATCTGGGGAGGGAGGGGGTTGGCTTGTCCAGAGGAAGTCAGGTTCAGGCTGTTGGCCCTAAGTTCTTGCAAAACCAGGTGTCACCTTTTGTGGGGGCTGTGGTGCACATGATTTAGAGATAAGAGCCAGGTAGGAGAGGCCATACTGAATTTTGGTTTCAGGAACGTGGGGAGGCAGCGCTCCTGGTAGGTTGGGCCCTAGGTTGCTCAGGGAGAATGGAAAGTCTTTCCATTGAAGGTGGCGAAGTAGTAACTTTGAGCTGTTTCTCTGTAGAGCAAAGCAAAAGGGGGAAAATCCCAGTGAAGAATTGCCAGTGAAACCCACTTGTTGCGCTTTCAGAATCCTGTTTTGAAATGGCATCTAGATTTCAGCAACATGCTTGCACTTGCAAGGCGCAAACCCCGGACGGACTGCTGTTCACGAGTGTGAACTTGCCCTGGCATCCAGGGTAATTTTTTCTGGCTACGAAACTGCCATTCTTCCCATCTGCTCCCTCAAGCAAATCTTCGTGAAAGAGGAGTTCCAGCTGGGGAGATCTGGGTTGCCTTGTTAAAAATGGGTGGGCAAGGGAAGGGGTTTCCCTGTCTCCAGCTGAGGAAAGCGTTACTCGTTACTCGGGGACTTCCTCAGGAACAGGAGGTGAGGAGAGGGGAACAGTGTATTTACAACCAGAGAGAACAACTGTGGCATCGACTCCTTTACCTTTCTTGGGCTATTTAGGGATCAGAACTGCTTAGCTCAGGCCCCTCCTGGTGGGAAGATACTCTTACCAAGCCCTAAGGGCGGGCTCCTGGAGTGGGTGCTGTAAGGATTCTCTGGGCCTTAATGGCTTGGTTACATTCCAGTGACCATCTGCATGGTAGTTTCTGACCCTTATTAGCACGCTTATTTTTGCAAGGACTAGTGCTTTATTGGGAGCCTGTGTAGGGTTGCCAGGTAGAATACAGGACCTGGTTAAATTTGAATTTCAGATAAGCAAAAGAACAATTTTTTTAGAATAAGTATTCACTATAGATGTTGCATGGGACATGCACTAAAAAAATTATCTGAAATTCAAATTTAACTTTTTTGGGGGAAGGGGAGCTGAATCTGGGCAACCCTAGCTCCATGGGGCCTAGTGACCTGGGCTGCAGTGAGGTAGCATGAGCCAGGAAGATAGCAGGGGTCATTTTCTGGTGGGTTTTTGTGGTGACTTGTGATGACAAAGTGACACCGAGCAGTTCCCTCCCCAAGCAGTCTGCTAAGTATCAGAAAGCTGTTTGGAAGCAGAAAGGAACCTGATTAAGAGTACTCTGCATTCCTTCCTAATCAGACTAAGAAAATCTCCCCTTCTCAAACCAGCCTTTCCTTCTAGAAGACCAGCTCCACTGGCTGTGATCAGCTGTCAGTATCAGGCCTGGCATAATGTCATCGATTGGTGAGCTATTTATCCTACATTCCTGACCCAGGAAACGACTCCTGTGTTTCCTGCCAAGGGGTGGTACTGAAATGTCTTGTTTGGAGGGCTGATAACAAAGAGCGAAATGAGAAATCCAGTGTGAAGAGAATGTAATTGGGAGGTATGGCAGGCTGTTGCAAGAAGGGGAACTTTATAGTTAGACAGACCTGGATTCAAAGCCTGGTACTCTAGTTTTTTTGCTGTTGGATCCGGGGACTTGGGCTCAGTTACCTCATCTCTCAAATGGGATTGACTGTGATATTTTTACCTCACAAAGTTGTGGAGAGGGTTAAATGAGATGGTACAGCCAAGGCTTTGAGAGAGTGTGTTATTTGGCAAATGCTAACTTAATGACAGTGCTTACTGCCACATCCACACAGTAGTTCAATCTACCCCATGCCACCCATGATCGTCAGAGTGATCTTCTCCCTTTAATCTTGCCCTGTGTCACGGAAAGGGGATGTCTTCGCTTGATCTTAGCCAAAAGCGTGGGAGGCGATGGAAAGGGGATGTCTTACCATGCCTCCTTTTGGACAGCAGAAAGCAGCCGGATGGCTTCCGAGGGTCTTTCTAGAAGGACTCTGGCGTTTCTTGGCACCATAATCAATGGCGACACTTGGGTGGATCTGCTCCAGCTCTGAGGTGGGGGTGGGACTGGGGTTCCCCATGATTTCATGAGTTCCCACTCTAAACCTCTGCATATCAACATTAAATTTATGTCAACACTGTGTGCCAGCTCTGCAGAGCTTCCAACCAGTCCTGTTCCCCCAGTCAGACCTAGCCCAGGCCCTCGTGTAAAAACCTTGGGTGCCATTGCTGGGCTAGATGAGAAGTGCCTGAGACACCAAGCGTGAGCAGGCTTTCCGTGCAGAGAGGCCGCCAAGGTTCTTAGAGCACTGGCTCTTTAAGAACACAAATAAAGCAGATAGAAGACACTGGGAAGTTTCAGCATTTGGTTGAAAGCTTCTTTATTAAGACTATGTAGCTAATTAGGTGCCTATCAGAATGTGCTGATGTATGTATTGCAATAGAGGATACATGGGTAAAGGGCAGGCTTAATGGGACTGATAGGCTTTTAGAAAGGGCATTCAGAGAAAGTTCCAGTGACATTTTAATGCAACTGATTACACATAAGGATGGGGGAGGCTTGTTTTGGGGGCTGGACCATAGACCCTGGGCCAAAGAGGCTGGGGCTGCCTGGGGATTTGGGCAGCAGGAGGGGGCAGAGCGAGCACAGCGGCCCTCTGTCTCCCTGGGCCTGCTGTCCTCGACCTGGCAGCTGGGGCCAGCCTTGCCCCTCCGCCCACCACTGCCCGGGAGAGTCAGTTGGCTGGTGGGCCGGCTGACGGGGGTGGTGTGTGCTGAGTTCTCTTCCAAGGAGGGGGAGGACATGCCGGCTACTCCATGGATCACCCTCTCCACCTGCTAAGGAGGCAAGATAGTGCTGCAGAGAAAATGGCTTTATTCTTTTCCTTGTACTTGGGCCTGACCAGGAGCCAGAAGCAGTGGGATTTGGGTCATAGGTCCGTCACACAGCACGCTGATGGGAGCATAGAGTCTGGGACATTGGGCCTGGGGAGCGTGCGACTGAGTGCTGGGAACCTTAGGGTGTTCTCCTCCCCGGGCTTCCGCTTTTGGAGCTGTGCCGGGGAATCACGCCGTCATGGCAGGTGTGAGCAGCCAGCTGAGACAGGGAGGGACAGGCCAGGGTCAGGTTGGCAAACACTGTGAGGTCTTTGCATGACGTGATCATTGTGGCGTTAGCATGGAAGAAGCTGTTGCCTGCTCTCTGAGTGAAGATGGGGGCAGAGATATTTTGCCTTGTGCACAAAGACAGAAAAGGGCAGACGGTTGCTGGTGTCACCACCAAACCCCATCAGATGCTGCTGGGTCAGGTTTCCTCTGGACCTGTGTTATCTCTCAAGAGGGCCAAATTAGCTGTCACACTCAGAGAAGGGACCCATCACATTCAGGGGCATTTCTTTTTGTCTTGGGGACATCGGGGTTTGGCATTGTTTTTCCTCCATCTGATCTCAGCGTGTTTACATAATACATCTTCATGAAAATAGGGGCTATTGCTCGTCCATGAACTATTGTCCAAATGCCCCACCTCACCCACCTTGCCCCAAACACACACCTGCATCCTGCTCAGCCCCCTTCTTTTCTCCACAGGTGACTGGTTAGTTTACGAGTGAATTATACTCAGGAGGGCCTAAGTATTTTTTTAAGCCATGGTGGTGAACTGGCCTGTCCCCCTGCTGCCTTCCTGAGTCACCGCCTGGCCCAGCTGCCAGGAAGAGGTGATGAGCTGGGTGGAGGAGGGAAAGGTGACTAATAACAGGGGAGAATCGTTAGCCTGGAGAGCAGTCTCCCTCCTTTCTTGACATCAGGTCATTGTGCGGAACGAGTGTGTTTGTGGGTGCGTGTGCACGCGTGTGCTTGAACGTGCTGAAGCCTTGTCCAAAAGCCAGTGCTTTCTCAGCATCACCCGAGGCCCTTGCTGTGGGCGGGTGCTCTGAGGTCATGCTCTTCTCTTTCTTGTAGTCGAACTCAAGTCCAACGTTAGCTCTGTTGCTCCACTCAGACGAGGAAAAGGACCCTGTGAAATTCGTTTTTTAAATCACGGTCAGGGAATGTTCTTGGATTTGCTAATCCTCGCACCTTCCTTGGGTAGATCAAGGGTCGCCATGAAGTATACTAAATCCTTCACAAAGGTCTTTTTCCTTTGTTTCAAATTTCTGTTTTTCCCAAACTGTAAAAAAACAGCATATGCTCTTTCAAAATGAAGTCCCTCCACAAATGACTCTATTGACAACGAAAATAAAATCCTTCAGCCAGCTCCTCGCTTCCTGGGCCCTCCAAGGAGGGATCGGCCTGGAGATGGAGGTCAGGCACTCAAACATTACACTTCCATCCACCCTGGAAAGAGGATCTGTGCCCTTATTTATAATGTGTTTACACAGTTCAGTGGCCATTGAATAAGCCTGTGTAATGAAATGCTGGGCTTGTATCTAGATGGGCCTGTTAGAAATCATTATGAGTAAACATGTGTAGAGATTTATTTTCCTTCCCCCAGAGGTCTTTCACAGGTCCTTGAAGATAAGTATTTGCATGGTGTCCAGTTTGTAGGTCCCCAGCCTAACGTAGTGCTGAGGTAAGTGGTTTGCCTTCTTCCACTGAGCTTGTTAACTTGCACAGAAGCACCCTCCTCCCCGGGCGGCAGTGACCCTGCCTCAGAGACCGCGCCTGGGCGGCAGCCACTTACCCAACCTAGAACGTTAGGGCAGGCATGGGCTGGTTGCTGTGCCAAGCAGACGCATGCCGCCACGGAGTGGACCAACTGGCATCGGATGTGTTTTGCCTTGAGTTCTGGAAGCCCTGTCTCCTCTCCTGTGTGAATCCACGTTGCTGTTTGGGTGTTATGGAATTTGGGGGTGGTGGACCTCATTCTCAAGAGTCCTGCAAAATGGAAATCTCTTGAATTCTCTGTGTTCCTTCTGGGAAGCTGATTCAAATTTTCTTTCAAGTAACTTCTTTTTCCTTTAGACTCTTAATAATATTCCAAAGCAAATCATGAGATGTTAGCTAAGACCAGGATTTAAAAAAATTGTTTTTTAATTGGTCGTTGTCTCCTTTCTTGGGTGAAAGAGAAGGGAGAAAGAATTATAGAGTATGTCATGCTTTTAACATACATTTTTATTTATTTAACTACAAATTAGGAAAGTAGGCCTAAGGTTACTCCATAAAGGACGTGACTAGTCATTTGAGAGTGCATTATCATTAGCATAAAATGGGGTTAAAAAGAGGTCTGAGACTATTCAATTTATTTTATGGCCCCATATTGAGGATGGCAGAGGTCTTAGAAATTGGTGTCTGAATACATTTAGGAAATATTTTCAGCTCAGACTCAATATTCTTTACCATAAGGTATGGATAGTACTGTAACCTAAGAAATACTATATACTCCTATCTATGATCTTGAAATGGGCACACAAATTCATGGACAAGCTTGAAGAAGACCGAAGTCGCCTGTCACGGGCTTAGAAGAGCCCAGTTTGAATTCAGTCTGTAGGAATATATCAATCTCGTCCTGCAAGAGTCAGCAATTGATGATTTTAAGATCATTGTTGGAAGTTCAGGGCTGAAAGCTATTATGAAATCCTGCTCCTTGGGTAGCTCACCATCCATGCTATGTGAATTGTCCTGACATGAGAAAACAGAGTGCAGGAGGCCAGTGAACTTTTTGAGAAACTGGCAGCTCAGCAGACATGCTGACGCCAGCAGGACACCGGCGGGAACTGAAGGTCTTTGTACCAGGAAGAAAACAGTTCTTCTTTCCTTGAAGGAGAGGGAGCCCTGCCACTTGGAAGGCCCTGGGTAGGAACTGGGTAGTGAAGCCTGGGGGAAGGGCCGGGAGATTGGCGAAGCGCTGTGTGCACAATAGCGGGAGAGGAATTTAGAGCTCTCCAGCTTGAAACAGAAGGGATGTGGCCATAGGAAGGGGGCGGGGAGAATGGCTGAAGTGTCCATCAAGATGTGACCCTTCTTCTGGTGGAAAACCCCTCCTTGTTTTCAGTGAAATCTCTCAGGAACTGCTTCCTGCCAGCAGATTTATTTTGGGAACCAGTGAAAGGGCTGCATTTTGCTTTAGGGTTGATGGAGGAACCAAACAAGAAGGGTGTGCAGATTCGGGAGGTAGGAGGACCCCCTGGGAATTAGCACGATCCTGGGGGAGGTCTTTGGACCTTAGACTGTAGAATTGCTAGGATCAAGACAATTTCACCTAGGTCTTACAGGGAAAGTAGATCTGCACGTGGCATCTTTCAAATACTGTCCACATGAATATTCGGTCTTGAAACTCGTGTGCTATCAGGCTCGCCAAGCAACTCTGTCCCTTGATTCTGCTTTCGTGCCCCGACGAATACGGAGCGGGAAGGGAGGATCCCGAGCGAGCTTTGGAAACTCGGCCAGCCCCCGGGGGAAGGGGCGCCCGCTGCGGAATTCGGAGCGGAGCTGGGCCCCCCGGGGCACGTGGCGCGGGCCGGTGGGCAGCGGCGCACGCTGGGTGGGGGGGGTGGGGGGGCGGGCAGTGCTGTCAGCGGTGGGCGGTGCCCCGCGCCGCGCGCTCCGGGACAGCTGGCGGGCTCAGCGGCAGCGCGGCGAACGGTGACAGGTTCTGCAAATAACAGCTGCAGAGCAATCTTTATGTTTGGACAACGTGGGAAGGGCCATTGTTCACAAATTGGTCTCTTCAACAACACCTGCATGCACAGATAATAATCCATTGTCGGTCTCCGGCTTTCAAAGACAAAAGACAGCCGCGGAGGGAGGAGCGAGCAGTTACTGGAGATAGCAGAACAACTTTTGAACCAAGGAAAGTGCAAACGAGGACTTCAGGTTCTGTTCCTGGATCCGCCTGGGACAGTAATTCACTGTGGGTTCTCTTTCATTTGCCAGTGGTGAGCGCCACCTCTTTTATTCTTGCAGGCCACCACCGCTGCCGATGCAATCATTTCCTATGCAGTTGCAAAGCGTGCTCCCTTGCAAATCAGCGATCAATCCTGGTGGAGCGGCCCCGGGATAGGAAAGGTCGCACGTGTGTATGTAAATCGAAAGGGTTACGAGGCGCAGGTGGTTTATACTCCACCGAGATTTTAGTATTAGCATGTCAAAGCTAAAATGAAACCAAGGCATCCCTTCATTGTCTATTCCTGTGGCTCCAGGAGGGCCCGAGAACAGCCCTCTTGATCCTTCCGTTTGAAATCATACGGTGGCGCCAGATGTGGCCACCCCATTGCTAATGCATCCAGTACCTAACATTGGTACAATGCTTTGCAGTAAAAGGTTAGGTAGTTTGCTTACTTGCACTGTCTCATTTGAGTCTCGTTATATTTCCAGTACTCTTCATTTTCACAACGCTTTGCAGTTTGTTAGGTCTTCTTAGTTGCATTTCCCCATTTTGGCCTCATAAGGACAGTATGAAGTCTGCAGTGAGTAAAAGCTCCACTTTAACGGAAGAGGAACCAAAGGGACCAAATTTGATGTTACGTCAACTACACTACTTGGCACAACTACGTACATTGGGTTATTTGGATCTTCTTTTATTCTTTCTTTTTCCTTTATTAAACAGCTACGACTAGGGCCAAGATTAGGTAATAGGCTAGAGATATAGGAGATACAGTCCCTATCCTCACTGCTCTCTCCCATTGGCGCCCTAAGCCACATATGGCTATTGAAATTTAAATTAATTAAAATGAAATAAAATGTAAAATTCAGTTCTTCAGTTGTACCAACCACATTTACGTTGCTAAATGGCCATATATGCCTTGTCTACTGTACTGGATAGAGCAGAAAGTTCTATTGGACAGCATTGTGTTTAGAGGCTAACAATCTAGTGAAATTTAAGAAAATATTCCTTTTCTGTCCTGTTTGATTTGTTCTTGAAGTTCAGTTGTTTCTTGGTGCATACGTGCTTCTTGCTTTCTAAAAGACAGCTTGAGTGATTTTAGTTTCCCAGTAAAGGGGTAAAACGTCTGTACAATAGATTCATTCATTTTGATGCATGATTTAGTGAGTTTTCACTAATGTAAACGACAGTGTGGTCACCACCATTGTGAAGACACAGAACTTGTGTGATATCTTTCCAAAATGTTCCCTTGTGCCCCTTCCCAGTCATTCTTCCTCCTAACTCTTGTTCTAGGCTAGCACTGGTCTACTTTCTGTGTTTATATCCTAAATTCGTAGTTTCTACAGTGTTAAAAATGGAATCCTACAATATTCACTCTTTTTCTGGAATCTTTCACTCAGTTTGAAGTTCATCCATGAGATTTATCCACCTTGCTACACATATTGGTAGTTAGTTCCTTCTTATTGCTGAGTGATGTTCTTGCGTATGGATGAATGTATTACAATTTGCTTATCCACTCACTCACCTGTTGAGGGACATTTGGGTCATTTCCAGTTCTGGCTATTATGAACATTTGCATACCTGTCTTTGTGAGGACATGTTTCTACTTCCTAAAAGTGAAACTTCTAGGCCATAGAGTAAGTATATATTTAACTCTGAGAAACTGCCAGACTGTTCCCAAAGTGACTATACCATTTTGTATCCTATTTAGCAAGGTTATAGAATTCAAGGTTAAGATGTAAAAATCAATTCTATTTCTGTAGGATAGCTATGAATAATTGGAACTAAAAATTCAAAAAGTACCATTGATAACAGCATGAAATATGAAACATGTAGGGTTAAATTTAACAAAATGCATGTCTGACCCAAACACTGAAAACTACAAAATGCTGCTGAAAGAAACTTAAAAAGACCTAAATAAATGGAGAGATAAATATTGTGTTCATGGGTTGGAAACTTGATCTTAAGATGTTATTTTTCATGTTTGTTTATTTTTTAGTAGAAACTGGTAAACTAAAAATAGAAATCCAAAGAATCTAGGATAGTCAAAACAATATTGAAAAGCAGTACAAAGTTGGAAGGTTTACATGAGTCCATTTCACGAGTTTTTTTTTAACGCAATGATAATCAAGAGGGCATGGTTCTGGTATAAAGATAGTCTAGGTAGAAGATACTAGAGAAGGGACTACAACAGGTAAAGATTTAGGAAAAGACTTATGGAAAGGGGCCAAACTAGTAGCTTTGGCCTTATAAAAAGGAATTTGTAGGGAAAACAGAAAAATCTAATGGAGATTTTCTATCGATTTGTTTACTGTCTAGTATGTGATGTAATTCTTCTTTGGTGATAACCCTGAGTCTTCAATAAAGTTCTTAAGCTCAGAGGATGCTTGGTTTAAGTAAAATTATCATAGAAAGTCATGGAAGGCCTAATCAAGATGGTAGACTCAGATGATGGAGTGGAGTTGGGAGGCAGGGACTATCAAGAGGACATAATAATTAAGATCCAGAAATAAGTAGAATATAGACAGTAAAGCCTGAAGTACGATTAGGCATTGTATAAATGTATGAGAGCTTTTGGATGTTTCAGACTGTGGAAATAGAGTTCAGACCATCGTCAGCCAGATTCTCTATGGCCAGATAAAGGCTTTTCTTATGTGAAGGAGAATTTCTGAATCCAGTCATGGCATATTGTGCATTTCAGAGGGCACTGATTTCATGTTCTCTGAATTCTCAATGAAAGCTGGTTCCCAGGGTTGTGCCACGCAACTCAGTGGCCTTCATTGATTGAGTCTGAAAACCAGCATTTTAAAAAAGGCTATGGGAGTGTGAGGTTTGCAGCATAATCTCCAAAAAACATATATTTTCTATTTTGTGTCTCTCAGCCATGTCCCTATAATATGTTCCTTACTTTATAAACCTCTCAGACAAAGACCCATTAAAAAGGACATGAAAGGGACTCAAGCCACATGAAAGGGACTCCCAAAAGGAGTTCTTTCTTTCTTTCTTTTTTTAAAGTTTATTTATTTAAGCAATCTCTACACCCAACGTGGGGCTCAAACTCACCACCCTGAGATCAAAGGCCACAGGCTCCATGGACTGAGCCAGCTAGGGGCCCCAAAAGGAATTTTTTTTTTTTTTTTTTTTTAAGGGGCAGAGGGAGAGGGAGAGAGAGAATCTCAAGCAGACTCCCTGTCCAGCGCTGAGCCCCATGCCAGGCTTGATCTCCCAACTCTGAGATCATGACCTGAGCTGAAATCAAGAGTCCCACACTTAACCAGCTAAGCCACCCCAGGCGCCCCAGGAATTCTTTCTTTACCCCTTCGATCTTCTCTGATTTGGGGAGTTAGAAAAAGGAAGGAAATCTTTTATTCACACAGCCTGGATTAAACCGTATGTCTAGTTCATTCTACCTACGTCTCAAATTTATTTATTTTTTTTTAAGATTTATTTATTTATTTGAGAGAGACAGAATCTCTGGCAGACTCCCCACTGTCAATCCCAGGACCACGAGATCATGACCTGAGCTGAAATCAAGAGTTGGACGCTTAACCAACTGAGCTACCCAGGTGCCTCTCAATTTCATATTTCAAACCATTTACAAAGTCCTTCCCATTTAGGTATTCTAAATAATTAGGCATGTCCAAAACAGAAAGTAAAGCATTTACTGTTTTTTTTTTTTTTAATGATTTTTTATTATATTATGCACTTACTGGTTTTTAACATTCAACATCCATTTCCTCTTCTTTCGTACCCAGATTTCCCTCTGGGGAATCATCCTCTCCCTCACTCAGGGTAGGGTTGACTGTTCTCCCAGCACTGGGCAGAGCATGCCACCCCCCCCCCCCCACAAGGCAACCCGCGCATCACATTCCCTGGCTTTTCTGATTGGTTTTCTAAGTTGGGTCAATCAGAGTGAAACTTTAACTGTGGAAAAGGCTTCCTTCTAAGCCATGCCTAAAATCGGAAGCGTTACCCATAACTCCTTTGTCCCCCTTTAAGTTAGTTAGGTCAGGTTCTATATTACCACAAAGTGAAACAACCCTAAACGGAACGCCGGATTTATTACGTCATTCATCCCAGCTTTCTGTATTTGTTGTCAGAGTGGAATGACTGCTGTTTCCGTCTCAGGATAAGCTAACTGCCATGACAGATGACTTCCGGGATGTCAGTCACTGCTGTGGGAAGCCCAGCTGGTGTTTGTGTCTGGCCGGCTGCCTCTCAGGTAGTCGTTCAGAGACCCAGCCTCCTTCAGTCTTGTGGATCTGACCTCCTCCTCATTCATCGGGAGGGTGGGGAAGGAGAGGGGAGAAGCATATGTGGGAGGTTTTCGTGGACCAGACCCGGGTGAGAATCCTATTACTTCTGTTCACAGTCTTTGTTGAGAACCCAGTTACCCGGTACACCCAACTGCACGAGAGGCTGGGAAAGGTGTTCTAGCCGTGGCCCCATGAGGACGAGGAGGGGGCCCTCAAGCGCCAGAATTCAAAAGTGTGGTCATTTGTTATTTGTTCCTGTCCTTGAATTACTTTATTCAGCTGGTCGCTAAGTCCTGCTAGTTTTTATTTGGCAGTGTCTCTCTCCTCTCCGCCTTCTCCTCCCTTCTCTCTGCCACGTCCTTAACCCAGCCCCAACTGTTGCTCTCTGGTGCTTCAACCCATTCTGCATTCCCCTTCACCAGGCTCCTCAAGGGCAGCCGCTGCCTTTCCCAGCTTTATATTCTTAGCGCCTACAGGCCCCTCCGAAGCACCGAGAAGTGTTTGCTTTGTGGAAACCTGACAGACTCATCTTCCTTATGCACCAATTTTCAGCAGGTCATCCCCTTGCTCAGAAATCTTCAGGCGATCTTATAGCTTATCCTGTCAGCCTTGCAGTTACCTGCTTGCCTTCAAGTGCTCGGGCCTTAATTTCTATCGTGTTCCACAACCTTCTTCTCTGCTCCCCAGGCCCAGCTCTCGCTCAAGCGGGTTCTGTCTTCTGGGTACGAAGGTATTACCATGTCTTTCCTGAAGTGCTCTCTTCTTTTCCCTCATCCCTCTGACTTTCCAAATACCGTCTTCCTTCAAGTTCTGTCAAGTTCTGCCTCCTCCACAAAGCTCTTCTTCTCTCTCCCGTTCTCCTTGACATCCCCCCTCTCTCAACTCCGGCTGCTTGTATTGTTGGTAACCAGGGTGACCCCGTGTTCTGGCTTTTCTGAGAGGGCCCTGGATGCGCACGTGGTCTGTCCTCTTGTCAGACACTTTGGACTCAGATGCTCGGCATGAAAACTAGAAAAGATGGAAGTGCTCTGAGTGGAGGGAGGGGGGCAGAAATAAACCACGCCGTCAGCCCCAGCACCTCCTTGCCACCCTGTGAAGAGTGGAGTTTAAAAACCAATGATTGGGGCGCCTGGATGGCTTAGTTTGTTCAGCATCTGCCTTCGGCTCAGGTCATGATCCCAGGGTCCTGGGATTGAGCTCCATACCAAGCCCCATATTGGGCTCCCTGCTCAGGGGGGAGCCTGCTTCTCCCTCTCCCTCTGCCCATCCCCCCCCCCGCTTGTGCTCTCGCTCTCTCAAATAAATAAATAAAATCTTTAAAAAACCCCAATGATCAAGTCCAATCCCTTCCTTCTGTGGATGAGGAAGTGGAAGCACCTAGAGAGGCAGACTTGCTTCAGATCTCAGCTGGTTAGTGAGAGAAGCAGTCAGAAGCCTCGGCCCCTGGCTCCCAGGGCTGGCACAACTGCGTAGGAGGTAATAAATTCGACAGGGCCACTCCTGCCTGGTCGACTTCCCCATAGCTGAGATTTCAATAGTAGTAAATGCTCAATTCATACTTACACTGACTTGAATTCAGTTTCATATCAGAGGGTTTGAAATATAGGGAAATGAGCCAGGATCTGTGACTAAAACTATGAACCCATTATATACATTTAGACAGGATTAGAAGGGAACACAGAGAAATGGAGGTAATTTAATTTGATGGCTGGCAGGACTATGGGTGAATTTCTTTTACTTGTGCCAGATGTGAGGATGGCCATCTAATAGAATTAACTGGGGTCCAGATATCTTCTGTGCTACTCTCAATTTAACTGAGAACAGCTTTTTTCCCCCTCTTTCTTCCAATTTTCTTTTCTTTTTTTTTTCTAATTTCAAAGTTTACTGATACCAATGTTCTATCTTCTTTGAAGTTCCTTCTAATCTTCTCTTTTCCATTCAAAACCACCACCGCTGGCATTTGAAAGTCTCATTCACATTAGAAATTTATTATTAATATTATCAGCAAAATGTAACCTGAAATTATATACACCACAATTTTAAACATGGTAGAGCATTTGCAGAAGCATGGACCTTGCCTCAAGGGTTATAATGTGCATACTCCACGTCGATATGAAGCATGAATAAATCCTTTCAGATAAGATGACTTTTGGATCTTAAAGGTAGAAGATTCTTCAATTATGTTCAATAATAATATAAATCAATTTTTCAGGAAGAGACCATCCCCAAAGGACAGAGAACAAAGGCAAGAAGGAGGCTGCCTTAAAGAAAGGCTTGAAAGAGATGGGGGGAGTGATGTCATGCAGCTGAGAGTAAGCCAAGCTAAAGCCATGGGGTATAAAGTTGCTAACACCTCAGAGATGCCATCCTGTGAAAGAGAGGATTCCGTAGCATTTCTTCGCTAGATTTAGGGATAAGGACCAGGAGCTGCTTGTGTGTGAGAGAGATTGGTCTGATGTTTTCATTTCTCAACTCTTAAGAGCTGAGCAGTTTTGGAAAGCCATCATTTGCAAAACCTGCCAGATCACAGTGTGGTGCAAAGGGGGGAAGAAAATGCTGCTTTCAAAACTTTTAAATCACAAGGAAATTTAAGAGTCAACTACAAGTATTTCTTATGGGCCTTGTTTGGAATCTTGTTGTGTAGACCTTGTTGGGTGGGGGCCAAGGCTGCCCCATAAGGTTGAACAGTTTGTGCACTGCACGAAGGCCCAGGCTGAGGTGGTAAATCAAGCCAGGCTTTATTATTGGGTCCTGCACTGGTATAAGGCTGCTTTAGCCCAAAGGAAGGGCACTTTTCTCTAATTTATCCAAAACTGGCTTGCCAAGCCAAGTACCCAAAGGGTGTGTTCTTCTCTAAGTAGCTCAAAGGCACTGAGTAAGCTCATAATGGCTTGGAAAGAAGGGGCCAAAAAGAGAGGAGTAAGGATACAGGAAGACGATAACATGGAGAGTTTAATTGAATTTGGAAGAGAAACATTCAGAAATGTTCAAGATACCATATAATCCATTGTAGCATGACTGCCAGGATTCCATTTTCGTATTTCTTCTACTCTGCTCTCTACCTTCCACCCTCAGTGACTTCCTTCAAGCCCATCACTTTAACCTCCACTTTGATGCACAAGACCCCCAAATTTCTATCTGTGGCTCTGCTCTCTCTCCTTAGCTTTGGCACCACCTGCCCAAAATCCTATATTGGAAATATGCCTGGGTGGCCTTGATGCATCTTAAACTCAACACGTACCCCAAACACTATTCATTACCTCCCATGACCCCAAACTTGTTCTACGCTCTTGATCTTCCAAACCTGCATTCTCCTCTTTATTTCCTCGCCAATGCCTTGGTTCAAGTCTAATAGCATCAAAACTGTTCTGCCTGCCTCCATTAAAGCTGCCCTCCGCATTTCTGCCGCAGTGATTTTCCTAAATGGAAAATCTTTTATGCCTCTCTGCTCCTTAGAACTCTACTGGTCCCGATTGGAGGTCAGAGGTCTTCATGATCTGGTCCCCGTATGTCTCTCTCCAGCCTCCATTCCTACTCCCCTCCCCTTCATATTTCTAAACAACTGGCCTGGAGGGTACTGCTCCTCCTTGCACTGTCTTCCTTGCCTCCTCCGTGCCTCTGCCCAGGATGTCTTGCTCTCCTCGCCTGCCAACTCAACTTGTTATTCACGGTTTCGCTTCCCTGAGGAAGGCTTCCCTTACAGAATTACTCTTTCTTCTGTGCCCTCTCAGGGGCTTGTACTGTTTGGGAACATATTTCTCTACATGTCAATCTTCCCTCCTAGATGGGGCTCCGTGATGGTTCATTTTATGAATCATCTTGACTGGCCTAAGGGATTCTACATAGCTGGTAAAACATCATTTTCGGATGTGCTGGTGAGAGTGTTTCCAGAAGAGATCAGCATTAGCATTTGAATTAGTGAACAGAATAGAGAAGATAGCCCTCTCCCTGGGTGGGCATCATCCAATCCACCGAGGGCCTGAATAGAATAAAAAGGCAGAGCAAGGGAGCATTTGCCTTTTTTTTTTTTTTCTTCTTCTGATTTGAGCTGGACAATTGATCTTCTCCCTTCAAACATTGGTGCTCCTGGGTCCTGGGCCTTCCCACTCAGACTGGAACTTAGACCATTGGCTCCACTAGTCCTCAGGTCTTGGGAGTAGGACTCGATTACACTACAGGCTCTTCTGGTTCTCCAGCTTGTAGGTGGCAGATTGTGAGACTTCTTGGCCTCCCTAATCACGAGAGCTAAATTCAAATATGTGTGTGTGTGTGTGTGTGTGTGTGTGTGTGTGTATATATATATGTATATATATATGTGTATATATATATATGTGTATATATATATGTGTGTGTGTATATATATATATATATATATATATATATATATATATATATATATATATATATATATAAAGTTTTACCGGGAAAATCAGGTGTTCTTACTTGGGAATTTGAAATTCAAAACACTGAAACAAGTTGCCAGCTGGCGGCAGTGGCAAAAGATGGAAGGATGCTGGGTGGTAGTTCCAGGACCCTCGCCAGCCGAATCACAGATAAATCACTGAGGTTAGAAGGCAGCAAAACTGTGAGTGGGAGAGGGGGGCAGCTGATGGAGCTGGAGAAAGAAGAAGGCACATGGAGAGTAACAACTTTATGAAGGGTGGGTCACCAGCATGGGGAAGCTTGGGACTTTTTGCCGCTCATGTCTCTAAAGATGCCTCAAATCCAGAACACCTTGAAAGCTTAGTTCCCATGAGGACTGCTGTACCATGACTCAATATCAGATCCTGTGACGTCCCTGTCCCCTTCCTTACCTTTTGTGTGTTCTTAGAGTAACTCCCCCGCTCCCCTATTGATCAGATTGAGCAGATGGCCGTTCCTTTCACCCCCAACAGTATGACTCAGAGTTGGGGCCCGATTAGATTAACACTCGTTGAATTACACCGTAGGGATTTAAAAAGGAGAAAACGCAATGTAAGTGGCTGTGATCAAGCAAGGCTTTTGGAAAGAACTAGAACTTTAAGGGTGGGGGAAGAGTAGAGGGGGAGATAGTCCAGGCTCCGGACAGAGCACAGTGAGTAATCCAAAGTTTTGTCAAGGAAAAGGCTGGTTAGCGAGCAGCGATTTGGGACGGCGTTGGAATGCTGCAGCTTGAGAGTCCTCTTGTGGATTTTTAGGCTGCCCCCCCCCTCAGTTTCCCCAAGTCATCATTTGGATTAGTCTGACCCCAGAACTTGGGGAAGACAAAGGATGACTACTGAAGAATCTCACTGTGCTGTGGAAGATGGAAAGGTAAAATTGTACGGTAATAGTCCTGCAGACAGAATAATGTTGTAGTGGATTATTATGTTGTCTAAAAACAGTCTTTGCGAATGGTGAATGACACTTGTGAAATTTTCAGCCATTTACTTTGCAGTGCTTCCATTTCCATTCTATTTGGAGTGATGGTTTCTTTTCCAATGCCTCCCGTTTCCCTTCATCTTGGCGGTGGGAAATAGCCTGACAAGGTGCATTCAGGAGCTCTCTCAAGGTCCAACCACTCAAAGTTCTCCAGAATACTGGAAAGTTCCACTTCTTCAATTGTGTTAGTGTGTGTAGGAGGGGCGGGGCGAGAGAGAGCACAAGCAAGAGAGAGAATGGGAGCCAAAGAGAGAACAGGCAGCACTGGCCAGCTGCCATGGAGACAGACATCCGTGAAGAGGCATTTATGCAGAAACCCCCTAAGGGTGGGGGAATGCTTGAGGATAAAGCAAAACCCTTTCACATGCTTGAGCTTTGTACAACAAACCTAAATGTGGCTTATGCACCCTTCTAAACCTACGTTTCCCAGCATTTTAATTTTTAATATTTCATTTACTTAAGAAACTAGGTAATGTGCTCATGGCACGACATATAATATTTACAAGTCTTTGTAGTGAAAATCAAATCACTTTCTCATTCCTATGTCTCAGTCCGTCAGTATCTCAGGATCTTTCTTTGGAGACAACCTTTCTGGGGTGTGTGTGTGTGTGTTTTGTTTGTTTTTGCTTGACTTCCAAAAATAGTCCATGCATCAATTAGCAAAAAAAAAAAAAAAAAAAAAAAAAAAAATATATATATATATATATATATATATATATATATATATATATACCCACACACACACACACACACCCTTCTTCCTCTCCTTTTAAAGGTGAATGATAGCATACTATGCATACTATACTTAAATTTTTCATTATTTAATATATATCTTGGAGATAATTCCAGGGAGTATAATTTCAGGACTTACAACGCTGCTTTATTTTTGAATGATTACACGGTATTCTATCATATGAATGCATCATCATTTGTTTGACAGATTTTCTATTAGTGGTAGTGTGGGCTGAATTTGTATCTCCAAAATTTATAGGCTGAAGTCCTAACTCCCAGTTCCTCAGAATGTGACTGTATTTAGAGATTGAGTCTTTAAAGAGGTAATTTAGGTTAAATGAGGTTATTGGGGTGGGCCCTCATCTTATATGACTAGTATTCTTATAAGAAGAGAAAATTACAGGGCACCTGGGTGGCACAGCGGTTGAGCGTCTGCCTTCGGCTCAGGGCGTGATCCTGGGGTTATGGGATCGAGCCCCACATCAGGCTCCTCTGCTAGGAGACTGCTTCTTCCTCTCCCACTCCCCCTGCTTGTGTTCCCTCTCTCGCTGGCTGTCTCTATCTCTGTCAAATAAATAAATAAAATCTTTAAAAAGAAAAAAAGAAGAGGAAATTAGGACACAGACACACACACACACACACACACACACACACACACACACACACACGGAGGGAAGACCACATGAAGACACAGGGAGAAGGCTATCGTCTACAAGGCAGAGAGAGAGGCCTCAGCAGAAACCAACCGTGCTGACACTTTGCACTTCCAGCCTCCAGAATCATAAGAAAATAAATATCTGTTTGGAAGCCCCCCAGTCTGTGGGGCTTGTTAGGGCAGCACTAGCGAATACTGGTGGGTAGCCAAGTTGCACTCAATCATTTGCTATTACAACTTATACTTGAATAGTTAACACTGTTTATATATCTGTATGGTAAATTCTAGAAGTAGAACTGTCAGGTCAGAGCAAAACTGGGCTAAAATAAAAGCTCTCTTATTTATAGAACTGTGTGTAGGGAATTCAGAAAGTAGATAAGCCAGTTTTGTTATATATGTTGAGGACCCATTGAGTTAAAAAAAAAAAGGCGCCAAAAACCAGGGCCTAGGAAAAAAAGGGGGCATTATAGCTCAGAGAGTGTTAAAATGGAAAGACCTGTGGAAACTGTCTGGTCTCAATCCCCTAACAATACATATGAGGAAACTGAGTCCTTAGGAGACCACAACGTGAGCAGAACAGGGGCAGACCACAACATCAACCACCCCACCCCACCCCACACTACAACACACCACACAACATGGCCAGGTCTTTTGAAGTCTTATTGACATGACTTTTCACAATGCTTTAATCAACGAGCTGAAGTTTATTTGGGGGGAACGTAAAGGCTGATTTTGCCGTGGGAAGGATACTACAGTGGAGCCATTCTGAAATTAAGCATGAAACCTCTCCTCCAAGAGAGTACTTACGGATCCACATTTCCGACAGCAAAATGAAAAAGTTGCAATATCGCTCATCGAGCTCAAAAGCCAGATTTCTCAGAACACATATAACAGCTCATCACTTTGACAGTAAGCACGAGAGCTGCGTTTGTCAAGCCTGCTCTGTGTCAGATGACACCAGGTGCTTCCACACACTTTTTCTTGTCGTTACCGCCGAAACGCTCATCTTTGGTTTCTTCACCTGTAACAGAGACAGAAAGAGTGCTTACCTCATATGTAAGGTTGTCTTTGGATGAAATGAGGTAGTCCGTGTACAGTACTTAGTGACCTGTCAGGCAGTGCTTGGTACTCCCTGAGAATGAGCGGTTCCCGTCGGTATCTCATGTATTTCTCTACAGAATGCCATGAGGTAGGGACTTTTGTTCCTATTATAGAGATGAGTAAACTAAGACTCAGAAAGTCAAGTAATTTGTTGTTCTATTGATTCTAATTTATTTTTATAACTTCGTTATAAACAGCCCGATGCAGTTGTGTATGGGTGATAAATGTCATCGCCCCCCCGGGGGTGGTTGGCTACCACCGAAAGCACGCTGTTAGAAACCCACTCTAAACCTGGCTACGGGCAGGGGCTGCAAGTCTCATCATCTGCATCCTCAGCCGGGCCTCTGTTGATGAGGGTAACACACATTAGAAATAGGTTTTTATCGGTGAAACGAGTGGCATGAAGAGGTTTGTAGGATAGGACTGCACCGTCCTTCCCACCGCTGTAGGAACAAGATACAGGAGCTGGCTCGGCACACCCAGTGGCTCAACACTTCATTCTGGGACCCCCCCCCCCATTCATGGAAAACTCTGTCTGTGGGTCCATGAGAAGATTGTGACCCTGACTCACAATGGCTGAATTTGCGATGAGTGAAGCCTCGGTGGAAAATCTTGTAGGTGCACCTAGGGACATCATCCTTTATTGGAATGGCCTGTGTGACTGCTTCTGTCCAGCTTGCCAGGAATGTCTGTGTGTCTGCGAATTGCCTGCACTGAAGCATCACACTGTGCGGCAGGTGGCTGTGGGAGCAGCTGTGGCTCCCAGCCACCTCTAAGAGTGGCAGGCCACTGGTAGCCAGAGCAAGTGTTGAATGGTCGTACTGGCTTGGATTGCGCAGATTGTGGCAGAATTGGAATGAGAACCTCAGTCTAGCTGACCCCAAAATGCGTGTCCTCAGCCAGCTCATCTTTCTACTTGATAATAGAAATGACTGGGGACACTCCTGATTATTCAGTTCAGGGTATTGCCACATAAAATGGCAAAAAAAAAAAAAAAAAGTATCATAAAGGATTGAAAGGATTGATAGGATCATAAAGGATTGAAACTCCCTAAAATGGGAGTTTCTCTGTCTGAGCATCATGGATCTTAAGGGGCCCATGCTAAGCTTCAGCGCTCCAGGAATTCCTGAAAATTGTTTGCAACAGTTTTTGAATTATGTGACTGTGTGGAGTCATTTTTCATGATCAGAGTTCATAATTTTTCTAGAGAATCTCGAAAGGGTCTGTCTGTGACTCTACTGCCTAGAAATGTTTACTTCTGTTTTAGAAAATCAGGTAAAGACCTTCCATCTGCCCTCTAAAGACATTTTCCTAGACATCAGCACATGAATTTTCTCATGATTTACAGTTAGAGGTAAGTGGAGGGTGGTGTTGTCCTCATTTTGCTTAGCGAGGAATGGAAGTGCACCAGAAGCTCAGATGATACAGGGCCGGGCATCCTGCTGCATGGTCCTGTCTCTGGAGCTGCTCGGGAAGGAGCCTTCCCCAGGGTCCATCATTGCGGGCTTCCTAGCTCCTTGGTGACACGATTCATCTGCTGGCCTCTACGGCTTCCCTGAGAGGGCCTCCCGTGGTTCTGCCTCTGTGTTTCCTGCCCAGGCCACCTGCTTGGCCTGGAAGCTTCTCAGTTCTTCTCGCCCTGCAAGGCCCAGCTAGAGCTGAGCCCTGAGGAGCAGCCTCCCTGCACCCCCACCCCCCAGGGGAAAGCGCTCTCCTCTTACTCTGCCCCCAGAAGGGCTTAAATGTGTGTAAGTGGGTGAAGGTGAAGCGTTAACCATGGACTGCCTGGGATTGCTTCTCATACTCTTGCGTTTGTCCCTGGTGTTGGCCAGGTCACCACCGTCCGCGGAGCTCCCGGAAAGCTAACAATCAGTGGTGCATTTCTTAAGCTCTGTCCTCACCTGTTGAGGCAGGTCCTTCTGTCCCGCTTCAGGTCATCCTTATTGTTTCTGAGAGCCCCCCGGGGTGGCCCATATGTGGCCTGAGCACCACCCCCACCCTCCTGCACTGACTCTGGCCAACGGTGACGGCTCCTTGTGGCGGCCCCCGTGCTCACGGAGTCCCTGAAACTTGCAGCCAACGATGCCTGCCAGAGCCCATTTGCACCAGGGCCTCGGAGACAAAACTACTCTGGCTCTTCTGTTCACACTGCAGGAGACCCTCAGGGGTGGCCTTGAATTGGCCTCTCAGCTAAGTGGGGGGCAGCCCCTGATCTCCACCTCTGTGGTTTCTTTGTTTCATGCGTCTAGAGCAGTGGGGCTTTGCTCCCAGTGGCTTATGGAGTTTTATCTTGATAGCTCTTTTCCCAGTTCACTTGCCGGCCCCTCCCCCAGCATGCCATGTCCATGGGGACATATTCTAGGGTACCGTCCCTGGTCCAAAGTATATTTTCTTACCTCTCTTTCTCTTAGGGTAGATTCTTTGTAGAAGGTCTCCTGGTAATAATATGCCGCAGGCAGGTCCTGGCTGCAGGTTTGCCGCAGCTCCATCTTGGAACCCTTGCCGTAAACTTACGACGCTGGCCCTTCTCCTGTGTCCAGATGAGGAAGCCCTAGCCCAGAGGGGCGAGATAACTTGCTAAGGTGGCCCAGAAAATTAGTGGCAGAACCAGGCTTCCCGACTCCCAGCCTACTGATTATTCCTCAGATCAGTGGCTTTCCAGCTTTCTCTCTCTTTTTAAACCCAACGTACCTCTTTCTTGAAATCATTTGAGAAGCCCAACATGTCAAACAAATATGGCTGGGGCGGCTCTAGATGAAGCTGAGGAGAACGTGGCCGTTTCCATAGCTCCGCTGTCCCTTCCTCAAAGGCAGCTGCGCCCTGAGCTTTGTCTGAGGAAGGACTCTGAAAACACTACTCCCAGAACACCTGGTCCCACCCAGAACACCAACCAGCCCCCGTTCCATCAGAAAGGGATGCAGGTTCATTTTTCCACAGGCCAACAAGTAATGCAGTTTATCTGGTGGTGATTTATTCTTTCTTTCTCCCGGCCACGTCACTGGAGTCACATCTCCAGGGCTCTGAGTCTTTAATCTTTCTCTTCCCCATGAGGTCCTTTCGCTGAGACACTTTCATCCTGGCAGGTGATCCCACAAGCCTTTAAGGAGTGGTAAAATGATATGGAGAAATAATCAGAGGCCCCAAGGCTGCCTTAGGTGATGTTTGTTCCGTCTCCCCCGCCCTCCCTCTGAGCTTTGGGTTTTCTATTCAGGCTCATGAATGCCACACCCGGGGCATTCCAGCTGAGCTCTCTGTAGCTGAGCCAGAGTTCGTAGACAGCTGGAGAAAAATGTGCTGAAGAAGCAAGACCTCCATGCTGTTATCCTGTTGGGACTCACCCAGTAGCTGCAGTCAGCCTAGCATGACCAGGTGCTGAAACGGTCTGCTCTGTGTGGTGAAAAATGTGAGGCTGGTGAGCAGTCCCCAAAGCCCTCGGCCTCGGTCCTCGTCCCCCCCTGAGTCAGGAATGACTGCAGAATGAGCAAGCATCAAGGATACAGGAAGGACTTGCCAGAGTGAGAGAGGTATGTGGGAGCCATTCAGGATGACTCATGAGATTTCCACCTGATAAAGGAGCGCCAGCCCTTCCTGGATATGCGTTAGGAGACGCTCAGCTCTTGAGAACCCTTCCCAAATGCCACACACTGCAAACTCCAGCCTGTTCCTGTTCTCCAGGTAGGGAAAAACAAGACTACAGAAGGGAAATGGATTCCAAAAAATGACACTTAGAGACACCTTCATGCCTCAGGTGCAGATTCTAGGTTAAAATGTCTGTTGGCCCCGGGGGAGACTGTTCCAGAGTGTGGCCACTTGTCTGCTCTTCCTGAAGCTATGCATTCCATAGTTGATGGCTATTTCTGTGGCCCCTTTCCAGATGGCAGCTCCGGGGACTTGATGAGTAACAATAACCCACATTTCCATGGCAGTTTCTAGATCCAGAGCACTTTCTCATATATATAGCAGGCAGGGTTCAGCGCAGGCCACAGAATTGAGTAGTTTAAGCAGAAAGGGATTTAATATAGAGAATGAGGTGCACAAGGAGCAGGCTTCAGGCTGGGCCTCCAGGAATGACCCCCAGAGCTGTCTCCCAGATCTGGCCTGCCCAGAGACCATCTCCTTTTGCCACAGTCAGGAAGCCACTGCCAGAAATGTTGGCTCCAAGGTTGTTATAAAGTGGGGATCAGAGCTGTGGGCTGCAGTGCCACGTGACTCCGGTTTTGATCGGTGCCAGCAGAATGCATACCTCATGCTCACCTGTCTCCCACCTTAACTTTTTAAATTCAAGCCCTGTGCAAGGACATCTGGTTCGTAGAACCAAATTATATCTGGAAGCATAGCTGCAAGGGAGCCGGAAACAAGGTTTTAGCTTTGCAGCACAGGAAGGCACACAGAAAACTGGAGATGTCTATTCTGTATCTGCCCACACTATATCTCACTTACTAGTCACAGGAAGTCTGAAAAGTGATGGGAGAAGGGCTAGCCTCATGTAGCACATGAACAGAGGGGGCATGATGATGTGGTTAGAGAAGAACAGGGAGGGGAGCAAGTGAAGTTTGTGTTGAGGTCTCCAGAATCCGAGGGCCTCAACTAGATGAGGGACTGAGCAGGGATAGTGTTCCAGGCAGGCAGAGAGGTGCGCAGAAAGCTGGTGAGCCTGGAGGGAGCGTGCTGCAGGTGCAGAACAGAACTGAAGGAGCAGGGGGTGTGTGTGAGGGGCAGGGAGAGGAGGAAGTGGAATGAGGCTGGAGAGGCTCCAGGGACAGATGGTCAAGCCCTGGAGGCCTCATTGACAAATTTGGCCTTTCTCCTAAGAGCGATGGGAAGCCACTCAAGGGTTTTATGGAGGGGAATGGTTGGTGGAGGTGTGCGTGGGACATGATCGTATTTAATTTTGCAGAAGTCACTGGCTGCAGTGTGTCCTGACGCCATGCCTGTATTTGCCCACAATTGCCATCAAACCACCATTCTCCTATATTACTAAAGGGGTTTATTTCTGCATCGTTCCCATTCTTTCCTTCCAAGCAATAAGAGAAGGAAACAACAGCAAGATGAGGTCTACAAATCTGGGAAGGTATTTATGGTTTTTTGTTTGTTTGTTTGTTTTTGTTTTTTGTTTTTTTTACGTTTGTGTAAATAAAAGCTCCTGGGTAAACCATTAATTTCCTTTGTTGCTCCTCTAGGATGTTAGGAAAGGCATTCAGTGTGAGCTGTTCGAAATGCTTCTGCAAGGTGCTCTGTGGGTGGTGTTCAGTAAGGTGTGGAAATGAATCAGCAGGTGAGGCCCCTGACGTGCCTCTCGTCCTCTAGAAATCCGGGAGCACTGGGCTGCTGTGGCCCCCGGTGGGCAACAGCTTGGTGGGGGGTGGGTCTCTTCTCACTGTTCAGTGACTCGGGGGCTTGCCAGCACACGGTTGGGGCCTCACTTCAGAGATCAAAGGGCAGACATTTAAAAAAGTGGCAGATGTGACCGGGCTCTGAAAAGGCCACTGGTTCTAACACAATTGGCCCCTGAGACTCAACTTCCTCCAGAGCCTTTCTTCCCTCAAGCAGCCAGCTCTGCTAGCCCTTCCTCCAGGAGGCCTGCATGCGATGTCCAGCTCATGGTCTCAGCTGGATGGAGACCCAGGCTCCGGGTCCTGGGTTCCTAACCAGCTGGTGAGCTCCTTGCAGGAAGGGATCACATCTTTTACATGTTACTGTATTCCTTACCACGTTCATCTTGGTTGGCTCATGGTCTGAATTCAAAATAGTCCCCAATCAGGAGATTTTTTTACTTCCTTTGGGTCATGGCTGTGGGGTGGGGTGTCTATGGACCGCACGTTCAAAACATTTAAATCCTCAACAGGGCTTCTCAGAAGTGAACTTCTTTCTGATTCTCCCAGGCCTACACCCTGGGGGGTTGTCCACAGTGGCCCTGAGACCAGTGGTCAGGCGCAGGCCGTGTGCTTTGTGAGGTGACCCCTGGGATGGCACGTGGAAGCAGCTGCAGTCCTTGTGGGCACGGCCTCCCCCTTCCTGCAGAGTTGTGCAGAGCCAGAGTTGGTCTGCAGGTGCATTTTGAGGCAGAGTATTAACAACCATTTAAATGTGCGGGCCAAAGACATTGATGTTTCTTACTTGCCCCGCTTTTCTTTCACTGGTTTCCCAGAGAAACTGCTACGGTAGGAGCCCTATAGACGTGATGTGGTCCCCATGCTGATTGCCTTTCAAAGCCGCTGTGACCCACCGGGGGAAAGTATTGGATTGTAGCAAACTGATTTCTCTTTGTATGAACGACCAGAATGTGTTGGGTTGGGTACTCTGGAGCTTACTTCTTTGCTCATTTGGAACATTCCTTGGTCATCTCTGCTTCCCCATCTATGGCTACCCAATAGGAATAAAAACTCCAGAGAACCATTTCTATTTATATACAGGGGATTCTGAGAAAAAGACAGCAAGAAGCCAAAGATAACAATGAAGTGACAAATGATTAATGAAGTAAAACATTATGCACAGATAGTTCAGTCAAATTCATAGGGACGGAAAGTAGGTGGTTGTTTCCAGGGCTGGGGGGAGGGGAGAACGGAAAGTTGGTGTTTGATGGGTGCAGAGTTTCATTTTGGGGAGATGAAAAAGTTCCGGAGATGGATGGTGGTGATGGTTGTACAACAGTTCATGCCCCTGAACTGTGCACCAGAAATGGCTGACGTAATAAATTTTGTGTTATGCATATTTTGCCACAATGAAGAAAAGTTAAATAAAACCATTTGGACAGCATTGTGTCGATGAGGAGATGCTAAACTTGTTGACTTTTAGCTTGGGTGGTGTGTGTGTGTGTTTATATTAAAAGTAACCAGTTTCCTGAAAACACATAACCTACTCTTGGCCAAGAGGCTCTTTCCTGTGCTGTTGTGCATCCTGAGGTGTCTCCACTGTGTGCTGGTCAGGAAGTAGGTGACTCATGGGGCCTTCATGACAGATCCCTGAGTCACACACACGCGCCCAGAGGCTTCTAATCCAGGCAGTGATTAGGCCGCCAGGGACGTGTACCTGGGCATGGCGGGGGTGCCGGGTGCGGTTGCCACGCGCGTTCCTGAGCGGCCTGTCCGGGGCGTAGCGGTAGACTGCAGCTGTGGCGATGCCTCTCACCCCGGCTCAGCGTTACCTCCCCCTCGGCCTCTCTTTAAGGCCAGCCTGAATGGCAACAGCAGTGGAAAGCAGTTGGTACTAGGAGCACCCGGTGCCCACCTGACCGCTGTGGCCACGCCTGCTTCAGGGGCCTCTTTATACTTCTGTGTGAGTGACCCTGCGTGTGGGAATACGGAACAGCAGGTGCGTGGTGGCTGTCACACGGTCAACGGTCGGGTTAACCACAGGGCTGGTGTGGCCTCTCGGTGAGTTTAGGAGCTATTCACTTACAGAAAAAAAATGGACGACTGAGCTAGATGTCAGGAGACCTGGGTTTAGACTTGGCTGTGACACTAGTTTCATTTCCATGGCAAGTCCCGTAAGCTCTCTGGCCTCCGTTTCCTCCCAGATCAGGATGGGCGGTACACAGCTCCTGCACGGCCTACCCCTGCTGTGCCCACAGCAGACACTGCTCCCTGCTCACAGCACTCTCCCCGGAGCCCCGATGCCCGCTCATGGTCCTGCTCAGACAGCTTCTCCCATCATTTTCATTGAATCAGAGTTCGTTTAAAATGACGCCTATTTGCCACCTTAAAGGCTAAATTGTTGGTTCTCAATTTTATTTTTTTTACTTATTTTTTAATTTTTTTAGTTAACATATAGTGTAATATTTGTTTCAGGAATAGAAATTAGTGATTCATCACTTACATATAACACCCAGTGCTCATCACGAGTGCCCTTCATACCCACCACTCATTTAGCCCATCTCCTGCCCACCTGTCTTCCAGCAACCCTCAGTTTGTTCTCTGCAGTTAAGAGGCTCTTATAGTTTGCCTCCCTCACTTTACCCCCCCTTCCCCTATGTTTATTTATTGTTTCTACAATTCTGTATATGAGTGAAATCATTTGGTATTTGTCTTTCTCTGACTGACTTGTTTCGCTTAGTATAATATTCTCTAGTTCTATCCAGGTCGTTGTAAATGGCAATATTTTATTCTTTTTGATGGCTGAGTAATATTACATGGTGTATATATCTATCATATATATGCATATATATATACATATGTTTGCCTATTATATATGTATATAAATATGTTTATTTTATGTATATATATGTGTGTGTGTGTGTAGATCGATAGATAGGTATAGATAGATAGAACTAGAGAATATTATACTAAGCGTAACAAGTCAGTCAGAGAAAGACAAATACCATATGATTTCACTCATATACAGAATTTTAGAAACAATAGATAAACATAGAAGAAGGGGGGTAAAGTGAGGGAGGCAAACTATACACACACACACACACACACACACACACACACACCACATCTTCTTTATCCATTCATCAGTTAATAGACATTCGGGTTCTTTCCATATTTTGGCTACTGTGGACATTGTTACTATAAACACTGGGGGCACAGATGCCCCTTTGAATCAGTACTTTTGTATCCTTTGGGTAAATACCTAGTAGTGCAATTGCTGGGTCATAGGGGTAGCTCTATTTTTAACTTTTTGAGGAACCTCCTTACTGTTTTCCAGAGTGGCTGTACCAGCTTGCATTCCCACCAGCAGTGTAAGAGGGTTCCCCTTTCTCTGCATCCTCACCAACACCTATTGTTTCCTGTGTTGTTAGTTTTAGCCCTTCTGACAGGGGTGAGGTGGTACCTTATTGCAGTTTTGGTTTGAATTTCCCTGATGCTGAGTGATGTTGAGTATCTTTTCATATGTCTGTTAGCCTTCTGTATGTCTTCTTTGGAAAAATGTCTATTCATGTCTTCTGCCCATTTAACTGGATTATTTGCTTTTTGGGTGTTGAGTTTGATAAGTGCTTTGTAGATTTTGGATACTAACCATTTATCAGATACATCATTTGCAAACATCTTCTCCCATTCTATAGGCTGTCTTTTGGTTTTGTCGATTGTTTCCTTCACTCTGCAGAAGTTTTTGATCTTGATGAAGTCCCAATAGTTCATTTAAAAAGTGTTTTTTAAATAAAAATTTGAATCTATCCCTTATGATGATTTTGTAAAGATTCAGTGAGGTAATATATACAGCAGCACCCAGCCTGATGCCTGCTAGTGTACCATAAAAGTGCTTGTTCGAAACTTTTTAAAAAAGATTTTATATTATTTTTTTATTTAGAGAGAGAGCTTGAGCAGGGGGGAGGGGCAGAGGGAGAGGGAGAAAGAATCTCAGGCAGATTCTACGCTCACACAGAGCCCATCACAAGGGTCGATCTCAAGACCCTGAGATCATTACCTGAGCCGAAATCAAGAATGAGTCACCCAGATGCCCTGCTTGTTTGAAAATTTTGACGGAGATTACGACAACAGTAAATCACAAATGGAGTTTTATGTGCCTTCAGAGGAAGGATAAGCTCGTTTCTGTGGTTGCTTTGTTACAACTGGAACTGTATTAGATTTTTCTAAGGTAAAAATTTATGAATGTTAATGCCTGGAATATTCCCATTATAAAATATGCAAATGATAGAGAAGTAAAATGGGCAAACTATGGAAGTCCTCCTTATCTCCCCCACCCCACTCCTCCCCTCTCCAGAAGTAATCACCAACAGTGATTGAAGTGTATCTGTCTGTCTAGGCCTCTTTCTATGCACTTACGTCACACGCACACACACACACACACACTCGCACGTGTTAATTTTTCTTCCCACAGAAATGAGATCTATATAGTATTCTACAATTTGCTTAACAATGTGTTTTAAGGATCATTCCATGACTTCTGGAATGTTACTGAATCTTTATGCCTTAGTTTCCTCATCTGTAAGTGGGGATGATAACATAGGACTATTATAAGGACCGAATTGGTTAACGTATATAAAGTGCTATAAATAACGTCTAGCACTTTTCTGTGCTATTTTACTAAATGACTGCTTTATTGGATAATGGTTTAAAAATAAAAAAAAAAATCTTTATCTTCATTTGTGCTGAACTTAGGGCTGATTGTAGAAAAGTACCCACCTCCCACCCCCAGCATGCAAGCTGAAATTTGATTAAGAGGTTGTTCTGGAAGTATGTGCATCTTTTACTGATTCTTCATGTTTCACACAATAAATGATGGGTACTAGGGCCCAAGCTTGGAGACTTCAGTGATTTTATCTTTTTTTTTTTAAATATTTATTTATTTTTATTTTATTTTATTTTATTTATTTTATTTATTTATTTATTTGACAGAGATAGAGACAGCCAGCGAGAGAGGGAACACAAGCAGGGGGAGTGGGAGAGGAAGAAGCAGGCTCCCAGCGGAGGAGCCCGATGTGGGGCTCGATCCCATAACACCGGGATCACACCCTGAGCTGAAGGCAGACGCTTAACCGCTATGCCACCCAGGCGCCCCTATTTATTTTTATTTTAGAGAGAGAGAGAGAGCAGGGTGGGGCAGAGAGAGAGAGATCTCAAGCAGACTCCCCTTGGAGCATGCAGCCTAACATGGGGCTTGATCCCACGACCCTGAGATCAGACCTGAGCCAAAACCAAGAGTTGGATGCTTAACTGACCGTGCTACCAGGTGCCCCCTTCAGTGATTTCTTTTTTTTTTTTTCCTTTCTTTCTTTTCTTAAAAAAAGATTTTATTTATTTACTTGAGAGACACAGAGAGAGAGAGAGAGCACGAGTGGTGGGGGGTGCAGAGGGAGAGAGGGAGAAGCAGACTCTCTGCTAAGCAGGGAGCAGGACGGTGGGCTTGATCCCAGGACCCTGAGGTGAAAGCAGACACTTAAGCTACTCAGCCACCCAGGCGGCCCTCAGTGATTTCATCTTAATGGATATTCTGATCTTAGCCTTTTCCAGTTCCACACCTCAGTTTCCCCACCAGAAAGCTAGGCACGGTATTATCCACCAGGCAAGAGGTACCCAGAAGAAATGGACTCTTAGTAGTACAGCTTATGGTGGTTTATGACATCGCCAAGTGTTCACCTGCACTGCTGATGAGCAGAAGGTCATGACCTTGTCTTTGACTTCTCTTTGGGTTTTGTTAGGGAAGGTACAAGAGAAGAGGTGTTGGCATTTTGTCTCTAGGAAGAATTTTGATTAAGGATAAACATATTCCAAGATGCTGTGAAGTTGAAGTCACATGAATGCTAAGTGATTTCTTGGCATCAAAAATCAATCTCTTTTATGTCAGTCCTAAAAAAAATAAACACTTTTACTTTCTTTGGTACCGGGAATAGCCAGGTTGGCTTCAGCTATTACAGCAAAAGCTTTTAAAATAATTACTTCTAGAATACGATAATATTAATGATTAGCTTTGTGTTAAAATTGAAGAGATAAGTAGTTAAATACGAAGAATAATAAACCTTGGAAGTGTCATTGTGTAACAAGTTTGCCCTTTAAAAGTATCATTTTTCAATGATTTTGCTCATCGTGAATAGTTCAGGGAAAATTAAATCCCTCACTAAATAATCCTTTTTCTACAATTGAGGTGACTTCTTAAAATGATCTTTGATTTTCATACATTAGAGTCAGTCCCCTTCAAAACAACAGATTTTTTTTTTTAAGTAATTACATTCTCATTTATGGAGTACCTTCCTTGTGCTGGGCTGCGTGCGTGCACCATCTTATTAACTCTGCAAGCAGCGCAGTGGAGAGATAATGACTATTATCATCCCATTTTAGAGATGAAAAAAACTGAGGCTTAGAGAGGTTAAGTAATTGGTCAAGTGAACATAATACATAAATGGCAGACCTGAGATTTGAAGCCGGTGTCTCCTTAGGAAACAAAGTATCTGACTGGTTGCTCCAAGAGCTAGAGAATTCTGTTAGTATGACGCTAATTACTGAAGGGGTCTGGATTCATTTCAGGTCAAATCACTCCCCAGTAACATCAGCAGTACCTGTTGTAAAAAATGTGTGTGTGAATGCGCATGTGTGTAAAAACGCGGAGGATAAATGGAGTGAGAAGAATGGGAATCTGGTGGGCTTCTCAAATGCAAGGTTTTTGGAAAAAGCTCTCTCCCAGGACTGGTTTCTGCCTGGGCACAGACGGACCTGCAGAGGGTGGAGGGCAGCAGGGGGCTTCCCTCTGAAGAGGGTCTGGCGCGGGCTGCCGGGAGGCCCCTGGGAAGAGCAAACTGGTCTGTTGGGAATGTTTTTGGTAATGAAGGGTAAGGGAGGCTTTACTGAAAATTCTGTTTGGTGACTGAGAACTTAAACTTCACACCGCTGCTTCCTGCTCTTTGATTGTTGCTACGACTAATATAATAAAAATCAGCATTTTTTTTCTTTTTTCTTTTCAAAGACACTTCTTAGGTAAAAATTCAGAGAGGTCTACATTTGCTTTATCTCTCTCTCCACACACCCACATCCACACACATATCCACACACGTATACACACATACACACACATCCACACGTACATTCACACACACACACACACACATGCACGCACACGCATGCTTGGAGTTGACCTGTTAAACTGTCTCCCCTTCATCATTTATCTCCTAAAAGCAAATTCATTCTCCTACCATCTCTTATGTTGATCGCATCCAGGAATTTAAACATCGATCTATCAGGAGTACCATTAATCAATCTACAGTCCAAATTGAAATTCCCCAATTGTCCCAATCATGTCCTTATAGAATTTGTCAACAACTTGCTGACTCAGGATTCCACAAGATTTGTGCGTGGCATCGTTTCATCTGCTACAGTTTCTCAGCAATTTTTTCCCTATTCTCTATGTCATTGACGTTTTTGAAGTGTGTAAGTGAGTCGTTTTGTGAGAATTTCAATTTGAATTCAACTGACTATTTTCTAATAATTAAATTAATGAGACCCAGTTGAAAGAGTCCAGTGACCCAGCTGGTATTTTTTTTATATTTATGTATTACCTATATTTATGTGCAAATATAATATATAAATATATATTATTAAAACCATAGTTTTCCAATTATGTAATTATGTAAAACTTAATGGCTTTAAAAAGTACAACATAACAAATGACGTTCGCCTCCCCAGTCTCTTTCCCTAAGGTGACACTGTTGACAAGTTTCTGATTTTGTCCTGAAAAATATCTATAGGTGCACCGCCATATCCATCTCCCTGTTTATATGTGCCTTTTTATTTACACAAAAGGAGTCGTCATGCAACGAAAAGCTTAGACCTTTGAACCATCTTTGTGTTTCAGTGAAGGGAAGTTCCCGGGGTGAAATGAATCCTAAGGTTGTTCCCTGGTTTGAAGAAAATCTCCGCATGACTGCTTTCCATCACCTTTGTGAGAAGCCTCTGCGGGCTTGCACGGAGACGCGGCATTTGGGTGATTAATACAGACCAAGGTCAGCGTACACAGTGGTTGTCTGGCATTGGCCCACTTAATCAGACAGCTCCTTTATGGGGTTGATTGGGAAAAATTGGTCGTTGATTAACTCAGGGAAGCTTTTAACAAGGCTGAATTCAGGAATGAAGGGAAGAAAGGCCTCTGCTAAAGACGATGGTTAGTGTGGCTTCCTTTTTTTTTTTTCTTTTTTAACCCATTAGGCTTTTTAAAAAAAATGTGGTAAAATTCACGTGACATAAAATCTACCATTAGTGATATTTAGTAAATTCACAATACGGTGCAGCCATCACACTATCTAGTTCCAAAACATTTCCGTTCCCCCAAAGGAAACCCTGCATTCTTTAGCAGTCACTCCTTACTTCCCTCTCTCCTCAGCCCCTGGTAACCACGGATCTGCTCTCTGTCTCTATGAATTTGCCCATTTGGGATAGTTCATATAGGTGGCATCATATAATGGGGGGCCTTTTGTGGCTTCTTCCACTCAGCGTGACGTTTTCAGGCTTCATCTGTGTTGGTGCATGTATCAGAGGCTCCTTCCTCTTCCCGGCTGAGTAATGCTCATTGTATGGATGACCATATGGAAAAAATCCATTTATCGGTCAATGGCCCAGTTTGGAATATGGCTGCCAACCTTGGATCAAAGGGACCGTCCTGTGTGGGACTGCTTTAAATTGTACAAACCATGAACCCTGTCAGTAATTTTCTTAGGTCAAGAGTTTGGTAGGCCAAATCAATTATTGAAAAATCATCAGGTCTCTGCTGACTAATAGCTGATTGTCTCTGGAAGGTAGGAGAGAGAACGACTCCTTGACCAGAAAGTAGAGCCTCTAAGGTTTCTGACAAGTTATCTGCTTTCCTATTCCATGAGCCCTTCTACTGTGGCCCCCGTTGGGCAATCCCTCGCCCCCCCCCCCCACAGCCCAGACCTCCACGCTACTCAAATAATCGCCTGAGTCATGTGTCGGCTGGAGTGGAACAGTCAGGCCTCACAGGGCAGCTTAGGGCTGGGGCGGCCACAAACACCACTGTTGATGCCAGCTCCCTCGTCCGCACCAAGAACTGCTTCCCTTGCTTCCCGTCTGCTTATTACTTGAAAAACCCAGGAAAAGTCCTCCTCTTCAAACAAAAGATTTCCAAATTTCGGCTGTCAGTAAGGGACTGCCTGCTATTTACTCCAACCTACGTTTATACTGTGGCTGTGCGTGTGTGCGTGTGTGCGTGTGTGTGTGTGTGTGTGTGTGTGTGTGTCTAAAATCACCCAGACGGGGATTAGCAAGAGACTCCTTAAGAATTCATTTGATGGCTAATGATGGAAAATCCCAGGATTTAAAAGGAGCAGGAAAAAAAAAATGCCCGCCTTGTTTTCCAGACAGATGCAAAACCTTCACCTTCCCTATAATTAAAGTCTTGAGGCCTACCGTGGGGTGGGGAGGGGAGGAAACACAGGCCCCGAGAGCAGGAAGATAATGTCAAATCGCTGATCGCTCGGCGGCACCGAGCATTGTCTAGCAGATGAAATGTGATGAGGAATAACCAATTTCCTCTCTCCCCCTCCCAGCTTCTCTCAGTCGTTCCCATACTTAGCACTTTAAAGACTTCAGCAGGAAAGGACATCCTGCAGGGAGCACACGGGGGCATCCTGAAGGAACGTTCCAATGCCTGCCTTCAGTGTTTTCTGCTGCGTAAATCCTGATGTTCCACACGCTGTTTCTCTTCCCCTGGCCGACTGAGTCCTCCGCACCCACTCCCATTTCTCTCTTTTCATTTACCCGCCCCTGCTTTTCTTTTTTCAACTTTCTTTCTTTCTTTCTTTCTTTCTTTCTTTCTTTCTTTCTTTCTTTCTTTCTTTCTTTCTTTCTTTCTTTCTTTCTCTAGAGAGGGGGACAGAGAGAGAGAGAGGGTGGCGGAGGGAGAGGGAGAATCTTAAGCAGACTCTACTCCCAGCCTAGAGCCCGATGGGGGCTCAATCTCAGGACCCTAAGATCATGACCTGAGCCTAAATCAAGAGTCAGACACTTCACCGAGGCACCCCCTCCCCTTCCTTTTGAGTCCCTTGCAGAATCCTGACAATACACTCCTCCTTGCCAATGGCATTGTACCAGAAAGTTGGGCTTGCTTTCTTCATGGACGGTGGCTTCCCATGACTGAAAGAATCAAGCCCCATATCAGCTGTCCTTCCCAGGCCTCTGCATCAAGGTCAGCTGGTGCAGTAGGAGGGAAGTATTTTTCTCACATTCAGCTTTGGTTTTGAAGGTTCTAGAACGTTAAAAATGAATAGATCAGGCTTTCTTAGAGCATGTTTTTGAGAACCACTTGGGAATTTGGGCGGGGTAGGTAGGAAACAAGTGTCTGGCCTATCCCAGGGGATATTAGTCACCCAAATTAAGTTTCAGGATAAAAAAATATTAGACAAGTTTGTACATGGTAATAACTGTCAGACTGGCCACTCCCTGTTGATGCTTGAGGTTTTAGAATTCTGATCTGCCTTCTCAAGGAATTTGTTTTTCAAAAAGGAAGAAGGCTCACAGAGAAGGATCCTGGATTTTAGGAATGTGATTTCCTTACTGAGGTGTGACAACAGTTAAAAAAAAAAAAAAAAAAAAGGAAAGGTGGGGTAATGCAGAGAATGCAGGCATGATTGAAATAAATGTAAACCCCGAAAGTAATCTGTGCACTGAATTGTGTGCCATCTACAACTGGAGCGCTGAGTGCTACCCTGGTCCTTGTCCATCAGGAGAGCCTGAGAAAAACTGCGGAGAAAGCAAACACAGAGACCAAAAGGGGCTTCAGGATGCATGAAAGCACCTGTATGTTTTAAAATGTTGGGCCCTTGAAAGGTTGGGTCTCTTCATGGAACAGCTCGAAGGCCTCATTAGGGAGCCAGTCAGAGATACTCCAAGGGCCCAGGCAGGGTTGACAGCCTCTGATTCACCAAATTCCAGAGACCCAAACAAGGAAGTCCTAATGGGAATAACATTGGCCCATTTTAAAAAAGGTTTCTGCATAAGAGACAACTAAAATGTAAAAGAATTATCCCAAATAATCATGCACATTGAAAAAGAAGACTTTCAAGCCATGCGTGATAGATTCCTATCTTCTAAGGATGAGAGTGTAAGAAAAAGTGGCTTCTATTAAGAAAACAACAACAACAACAACTCACATCCTCCAGAGTTAGCCCTGAGAGATGGTTTTGGGTTGACCCTGCAGCTACTCTTTACCTTCCTCTAGAGTTGTGCCGTCCTGTAGGCAAGCCACTGGCCATATGTGCCTATGAGGAACTTGAGATGAGTTAGCTTTATACTTTAAATATATATAAATACATTTATCAATTATTCCCAGTTATTCCTCAATAAAGTTAAAAAATAAAGAAAGGTAACTAGTTTGAATTGCAATGTGCTCTGTATAAAATACACACTGGATTTCAAAGACTTGCCATGAAAAAAGAATATAAAATATCTCATCAATAATGTTTTCATATGGATATATTAAAGTGATAATATTTTAGATCTATTGGGCTAAACAAATATATTAATATTAATATACTAATTTCCCTTTTACCAACTTTAATGTGGCTACTAGAAAGTGTAAAAGTTACCTATACAGCTCGCATTTGTGGCTCACGTTCTATTTTTAGTGGGGAGTATTGTTTAGTGTCCTCTGCTAATAATCACAGCATGATCATGCTTAAGGGGGTTAGTGATAACACTGGCCCAAGCATGTATATCCCTGACCTGTGGCATGGCTGGAATGTCCAAAAGTCAATGAATGTACCGAAGGCCAGGGACACACCACCAGGGGAAAAGCAGAGGCTTTTGTTGATGAAAACAAGGTGTTTTGTTTTGTTTTGTTTTGTTTTTTAAAAAACCTTTCTTTCTGGAGCTGCTTTAATTGAGACCAAGCTTCCCAGCTTGAGGGCATCTAATGGTAGTGTTGGGTTCATTCTTTAAAGGCACTTAGAACAGGGCCCGTGACAAATGCTTCACAAACGTTTGCTATTATTCATCCTTTTCTTGTGTGAAAATGAAACTCTTTAAATAAATGGGTTTCCCTGGCACTAATAATACTCCTTTAAAAATTTTTGTTTTTACTTTTTTAATTAAAAAATTATTTATTTATTTGACATATAGAGAGAAAACACAAGCAGGGGGAGCTACAGGCAGAAAGAGAGGGAGAAGAAGGCTCCCCGCTGAGCAGGGAGCCCAATGCAGGACTCAATCTCAGGACCCGGGGATCATGACCTGAGCCGAAGGCAGACACTTAACCGACTGAGCCACCCAGGCGCCCCAATATTCTTTTGTTCTTGCCCCAGTTTTTTAGTGTGGGGAATAGTGGCCCTTGCTTTGCCTATCTACCAGCTAGTAGGGCCTGCCATTGATTGGGTCTGCCCCCACCTGGTATGTGCACCAATGGTGGACTATGGACCTCTTTTCTAGTGAGTAAGTTTTGGACATGATCTGTGGTTCCCCCATGCCCCTTTCTGGGTTTCTGGGATGTATTTTATTTCTGGGGCACCACTTAACCATTGGATGTACTCCCCCTGTCTCATTTCCTTGGCTCCTGCCCAGGCTCCTTGCCCTGGACATCTCAGTCGTGGTGTCTGGCATGTTTGGATCCCCCGTTAGCTGAAAGTACCCTCCACCCCACCACACAGCCTCTGCTTATTAAATGTGATCTCACTGAATAGCAATTACTTACAAATTAGAAAGACATTTGGTTTGGAAGCAGCTACTAGTAACTAGCGAATGTGGGTCTCAGCTGTTCAGCTACTGTTAAGATCATTTAGATCAGGGAAAAACTTCAAAACGACCTGGGAGCATTTTCAAAGGACACACTCCCAAAATGGGCCCATTTTCAGAAATTCTGATTTAGTGGGTCTGAGGTAGGGGTTTGGCATTAGTACTTTTCAAAAGCTCCCGAAGTGATTCAAGTGAACAGGCTTGATTGAGAGCCATTAGCTTGGCAGTAATCGGAACAGATATTTTCCTACTTTCATTTTGGCAGTTAACCAAGTAATATATTTGATGTCAAGATTAGATGGTTAATATTTCAGTTCAAATTTAACAGGGTGCGAATTTATGTGTGTGTCTCTATGTGTATATGCACGCGTATCTCTACCTATCTCTATCTATATATGATGTGTGTGTGTATGTGTGTACTTTCTGCAGTTTACATTCCCAGCAATTAGCACACTGCCCCACACGTAGCAAGCTCTAACTAAATGATTGCTGCATTGGTGACTATGCATAGTGAATGCATATTTGTAGAGAAAATATTTTTAAAATGTATTTCATGAAATGTTTTTTAAGTCATCCTTAAAATATCTTTTAAAATGTATTGAAGGTTTCCATCAAATTTCATATGTTTTAAATAAATGAGAAATTTGCTTCAAAGGAGTCGGGCAGGTGGCCGGCTGTGTGGAGAAGGCCGGCTTTGGAGTTATCTCTGCTCGGAAGACTTGGAAGGTGAAGTGCAGTGGTTTTCGAACACACAGGAGGGGTGCAGCTGCAGGAGTGGTTTGTCAACACCCAGCTCCATGTGGTGGCAGTTACTAGCTGCTTCCTGTCTAACACTGGCAGCACGGAGACTACTGCTTGCACTGCTCGGGCCGTGTCTAAGGTGGTGGAGATCCAAGAAGCCGACCGATGTCAAGTCTGCCAGTGGGAGTCTGGTCTGTGGGGCACCCATAGCTCCAGGAACGATTTCCACCATCAGCCAACCCCGTGGGGCCACCCTGTGTGGGGCGCACCTGTGACTGTAAACGCAGCTGTTGGCCTCTTCACGGGGCTCACCTTCCCTGACCTTGAGATCTCGGACCCCAGATTGTTCTTTGGTGGTTAGGTCTGAGGTCTGCAGGCCTCTTTGTGCTGCCCCTCCACCCCACACAGCCTCCCATTTCTTAGGTTTTTAAAGAAGAAAAAAACCCACAAACATCTAAAAACAGTTCAATGGTTGCGGAATTCTAAAAATGACTGAAGAAGCACATTTATGGGGTACGAGCCCATGTCCAAAGCGGTGCTTTCAAGGGCCCTGTGGGAAATCCACGCCCACGTGGTTGGCTAGTTGCATCTTTCCACCCACGTGAGATGGTGATTTTCATGAGTTTTTAATTTAGCAAGAATTTGTTTAGTGATGTTCCACTTTCACCAGCCCTTTGTCAGAGCGGAAAGAAGGGCCATGTTCTCAAAGTGTTGGTCCCTTTCACTCTTTGATGAAAGCCCTGTTGTCTCTTTCCTCCTTGCTCAGGTATGACCTGGCCCCACTCCCCAAGCCCCCACGAGACTTTGTAACTGCAGGGAAAGGAGGGGCCCAAATAGTTTGCGTGGGAGGTCCGCCGAGGCCGAAGGAGAGAGGAACTGGGTGCAGACTTTGCACAGGTGACTCGCATGTCCCTGAGCTGCCCCCGCCACCACCAGTCCCCACCCAGGCTTCACCGTCAGTGGCGGCAGGCCAGTGCAAAACGATCTAAGAAAGCACAGGCTGCCTAGGGGACGGCTGCGCCCCTGGCTCCGCTGAAAATCATTCTCAGCAGGGAGTGGGCCATCTACAAGCATGAACGAGAATCGGTCTCAGATTCAGAATTTGAGAAGGAGCAGGCAAGGAAGTCTTCAGAGATGCAGAAATATGGGAAAATCCTAATTTACAAATGGGACATTGGCACTTTCTTCCTCTTAGTTACTGCTGTGTGTTGTCCCTGTGAGAGGGACGACTATTCAGTCAACACATATTTATTGGGTATCTGCTACGTGTCAGGCTCTGTGCTAGCTGCCGGGGGCACGGGGCGAGCAAGAGTCCTGCTTTCGCAGAGCCCAGAGCAGTGGCCTCAAACATCAGTCTTTGCACATCTCTGTAGGAAAAAAAATTGAACGTATCTATGCTGTTTTTATTTACTTATAAATTATGTAATGTATTGCTACTATGTACATCATAAAATATACATTAGAAAATGGATACAAAAAAATTAAGGATGAAGTAAGTAAATACATAAATATGTAGAGAGATAAATGCCATATTTTCTCCCCTCCCCCATAGCTTATCTTGCACAACTTCTGGGGGGAGGGATCAGGTACCCACCATGGAGACCACAGATGGGATTAAGAGTGTGACCTGGAGTCAGAGTTCCTGATTCCAGAACATACTTCCCACGTGCCCCAGGATTTGTTATTTAATTTCTCTAAGCCTCAGTTTCTCCATTTGTAAAATGGGTGTTGTAATAATACCTTCCCCAGAATTGCAGTGAAGATTAAATGAGATAATTCACGTCAAGCACTTCGAAGGTTTCCTGGTATTTGGAAAGAGCTCAACAAATGTTAGTTATTATTATAATTATTACAGTCTCTTTGGGGAGAAAAACATTAATTAGCCAACTAAGTACTTAATTTCAATTGTGATAAGTGTCATGAAGGGTAAGTATAGGGTGCCAGGAGGATGTGCACGAGGGGGACCTAACATGTCAGTTTGGAGCTGTGTTCTCAGTTTAGGAGGGTGGTGGGGTTTAGAGCAGGGACAGAGCGTTCGCAGTGGAGGGGCCTGCTGGAGTGAAGCCTGGGGCAGGAAGGAGCTTAGCTCATCAGGGGAGAGGGGCAAAGGACTGTGAGAAGGGAGGACACCAGCAGATGCCACGAGAGAAGCAGGCTGCCAGGAGATAGTGCAGGGCTCCACGGGCACGGTATCTCTGAAGGACCTTAGTTACCCATGACTAACCCACTCACCGCAGTTGAAGTGGAAAAGGATTTTATTAAAGGGTACTAAGACACTCGAAAGCTCCAGGAGGGCCAGGGAGTCAAGTGCAGAGGTCAGGAAACCAGAAGAATACTCAGACCAACCACGTCCCAAGAGGGCAGCAGCAAAGGGCCCCTGCCGTGGTCTCCAGCTCTAGACCCCACAGCCCAGCTCATGCTGCTGGTGCCCCTGAAAGCTGGACACCCACCGCCACCCCTTCTAGGAAATGGATTCTGCACAGTTGGCTTCCTCTGTGGCTCATTTCCGAATGAAGCCTTGTGTAAGACCGTCTCACTGGCAGGGCCCAGATCACTCAGGTGAGGCCTCACTGCAAAGGAAGCAACGAAAGTTTTTTGGCTTCTACCGAGAGGAGGCAAGCACTCCTAAGGTGGGACGTGCCTGAGATGTAGAAACGATGTCAAGGATTTTGGACTTACCTGCTCTCACGTCATCAGATGTTTGCTTTGCTGCGGTCAGTAGGATTGGAGGGGCAGAGAGATTCAATGTTCTTTGCAGAAATGGAAGAGAAAATACAAGCCTCAAACAACCAAACCCCAAAGGTGACCATTTAAGAAATGAAAAAATTACTACCTCTTGAAACCTATGTCCCTTTATTTGCGATGAATTTAACAGACCTCGTTAAGAGGTGGTGTTGAAGGGAGCGAATGCAGGGGTTTGGAGGCACGTGCAACCAGCACTGGACAGACTTCCCTGTTTCCCTGTCATTCCAGTTGTTGGTTGTTTCCCTCAAAGTTACCACCTGGAAAGGCCTGACTCAGATGCCAAAATTAGCTTTTTCTATAGGATTATGGGTCAAGGACTGGAAGGGCCTGAAGGTACAGAAATAGGAGATGAAAGCATTTGCAGGTCAGAGGGAGAGGGAGCAAGGAAACAAGGTAAAGGATGAAGAGGGAAGCTACTTTCTTAAAAGAAGCTGCTTTTTAAAAACTTTTTATTTTTTGAAGGATTTACTTATTCACTTTAGAGCAAGTGAGTGAGTGCATGCAGTGGGGAGGGGCAGAGGAAGAGGGAGAGAGAATCTTACTGTTTTTTTTTTTTAAAGATTTTATTTATTTATTTGACAGAGACAGACAGCCAGCGAGAGAGGGAACACAAGCAGGGGGAGTGGGAGAGGGAGAAGCAGGCTCCCAGCGGAGGAGCCTGATGTGGGGCTCGATCCCATAACGCCGGGATCACGCCCTGAGCCGAAGGCAGCAGCTCAATGACTGAGCCACCCAGGCGCTCCGAGAATCTTACTTTTTAAAAAAATTTTATTTATTTATTTGAGAGAGAGACAACGAGAGAGAAAGCATGAGCGGAGAGAGGGAGAGGGAGAAGCAGGCTCCCTGCCGAGCAGGGAGCCCGATGTGGGACTTGGTCCCAGGACCCCAACTCATGACCTGAGTCGAAGGCAGGCGCTTAACGGACTGAGCCACCCAGGTGCCTCAGGGAGAGAGAATCTTAAGCAGACTCCACACTGAGCTCGGAGTCCCACACGGGGCTGGATCTCCCACCCTGAGCTCATGACCTGAGCAGAAACCAAGAGTCACACTGAACCAATTGAGCCACCCAGGCACCCCTGCTTTTCTTTTCTTTTCTTTTTTTTAAAGTAATGCCGAATGCTATCATTTTTGTTGATTCAGGGAGCTGGTTGAGTTGGCAGAGCTTTTTTATATTAAAAGAAAGAGATTACTGCTTTAGTTCAAGTAATAAATAATGCATTTCGAAACACAGCAAGTATATATAAAAACTAGCTGAGGAAGAGAAGGTCAAAATGAGACTGGGGCAGGATGATTTCTGTGCAGCTCAATGTTTTTTGCTTAGTAGTCTGACAAGGCCAAAAGTAGGATTCTCGCTCAACTGTATTATTCAAAATAAAATGGCGCAGTGCTTTAGAAATGGAAGGTTGACCAATTCTCTAGGATAATACAAGCCATTTTAAGGGAGTAAATCTTAAGTCATTATTTTAATGATTTGATAATAATCAGAAATTCTCAAATGATTAACAAGTTGAAGATACTACAAACAAGTTAAAAAGATTACAAGACAGTTAAACAAAATGAGCTTCTTAATCACATACATACACACATCTTTTCTTTTCTTTTTTTTTTTAGAGTGCTCTTGTGGTCAAAGAAACAAAAAGCAGTTTGACTCTGTTTTTGGTATCAGCATCTCCCGAGACTTGTACTAACTTTGGTTTAGTGCTTTTCTCCTAAAACAGTGGTCCTTCAGCTTCTGGGGGTTCATAGAGCCCTTTGGTACCTGATGAAAGTTATGGACCTTTCCCTGAAACAGCACAGTCCCACCTTACTCCGGCAAACAGATTGGTGTGGATTTCAAGAAGGTTCAAGGACCCCACGTTCAAGTCCTGCTTTCAACCCTGGCTCTCTTTCCGCGAATCCTGGGTGGAAAGCTCAGGCTGCTGGGTGATGATGTCCGCCGTGATGGCAACGGCAATAGGCCTCCTCGCGTAGGTGGTCCCTGGAAATACTGGATTGGTGGTTCTGGCTTAATGGCTAAGAGGAGTTTTGCACTAGGAACTATTCGGTTAGTGTTTATGAACTGCAGCGGGCTAGGTAGAATGGAGATGAAGACCACAGCACTGCTTCCCCCTAGGCCATCTGCGGTGTTAACGCTTCTGACCCATAGGGTCTTGTTAACTTCTTAGTGATGGAGAATAGCTTCCTTGCTGAGTTTCTACATCTAGGTTAGGCCTGTGCATTTTGAAAGTAAGTGGACGTTAATGTCTTAACCCAAAAGGGGGTCCTCTCTGACAGGTCTGGTTGGTGGAACAGAGGCTTGGAAGCAGAGTTTGGGGATGGTTCCTTTGTCGAATTCCTAGAACTCCTGAACTGAAGACAGAGGCTTTTACTTGCAAAATTACACGTAGGAGTGAACACGAAGTACCTTTTTGGACCCTTAACAGGAAATATACATTTCTACAAGGAGGAAGTGGCTGATAGCCGTTCTTTTTCAAAGAGGGCTGTGGTGCAGTGTTGTGGCAAGACTTCAGGATTTAGAGTAAAAAGTCTGGTTCAAATCCTACCTCTTTATCTTATCGAGCTTTGAGGATCCTTGAAAAGTGATTCCTCCCAACTGCACACAGGCTTCATCTTGTGCCTTCGCGTTCTGAACGTTGCTGGTGAAACCATGACAGTAGTACTGTTAACCCTGCAGGCTTAATTTTAGGCAAATTTCTCAACTTCCTGATCCCAGTTTCCTTGTCTGTGAAATGAGTCTCACGGTGTCATTACATGGAATTCAAGGAACTAACACATACTATGGATTTCATCAATTCTAAGGCATATAGTTCCCCCACTCTGCCCACCCTCCAACACTAAAAGATCTCTGAAATGGAGATGGCCGCCAAGAGTCTAGGTTTTATGCCACCTGAACCTTATATTATTTGGGGACCTTTTTAAAGAAGAGAATGTATGCAAGATAATGAATGCAAGATTAAGTAAGAATGTGAGTATTTTTTGAGATGAGAAAAAAGTGACAACAAAGTAGAAAAATTTAAAAAGCTGACATAAATCACAAACACCATAAAAATCCACGGAACACCATAATATTTTTATTAACTTCACACTCTGACAGACTTCTGTAATACCTCTTTGTCCTTTCTTTTCTTTTCTTTTCTTTTCTTTTCTTTTCTTTTCTTTTCTTTTCTTTTTGCTATATGAATAGTGATTTTGCCTTGTCATTTTCTAGAGAGAAGAGGTAAACAAATTCAGTCTTCCTTCTCTACGGTTGAGGAGATTTTTAACCATACATAATTTAGAAAAGTGTTCTCCAGCTTCACCACTTATTTTAGGTAATGCCAGATAAATTCTTAAGATTGTTGTCAAATTTGGGAAAACCTCTGTGAAGTTTCTTTCACATGCGAGATGAAAGATTTGGAAGAATTTTCCACAGGCTAATTTTTGGCTTCATACACTTCCAACTTTGTTTCTTTGCCAGTACCCATGCCATATACTTCTGGTGAGTGCGGTGGGACATGTTTCTATCAGATACAACCTTAAGCCCTGCACCTGAGGGTCCCCCTGTCAGGAGAGCAGACATGTGGGGCGCCTGGGTGGCTCAGTTGTTAAGCGTCTGCCTTCTGCTCAGGGTGTGATCCCAGGGTCCTGGAATCGAGCCCCACATCAGGCTCCCTGCTCAGCAGGAAGCCTGCTTCTCCCTCTCCCTCTGCTTGTGTTCCCTCTCTCTCTGTGTCTCTCTCTGTCAAATAAATAAATAAATAAAATCTTAAAAAAAAAAAGAGTAGACATGTGGAGGGTAGAAATGGTGGAAACCATTGCGAAACAGGCTGGCTAGGAATAACTTCACTATATGGATATGACTATGACCACATAAACTTATCCCACTGCTCCCAGACTAAATGCATCCCCAACTCAACTTCCCCTTTTGGAAGATCCCCAAATTGCCCATGGCCATGCCATGCCAGCCAACACAAGGGGAAGTGTGGCAGAGGGGAAGTTAGAGTAGAAGGAGACAGTGGTCTGAGTGCAGTTAAAATATCTTTTGCAAATTTTACAAAAACATATGGTCATGTGAACGCATTGCTGAGGGCCCTCTGGGAATCTTGGAAGGGTCCGTGCAAGTATGGGGCCTTGAGGCTTATGAAACTGCCTTAGCTTCACAGGGAACACACCCTAGATGGCATCTTTCAATTCACTGCCAGTGTTTTTGCTTTCCTGGCGGCGTGTGAAGTAACAGGCCTGTGATAGCGGTGGAGGCTTACATTCTGTGGAGTCTGTGGAACGCTTCCCACACAGCGCCTGGCACACACCAGGGGATTAGTAAGTGTTCCTTCCTTCCGCCCTTAGTGAGAAACCAAAACACAGAGCTCCATCACTGGTGGGGGCCATGTCTTTCAAGAGTGTTATTGAAGAATCAGCTTTACGTAAGTTGATATACCATTCGTCTGCCTGTAAAAATTTTAAATTGCAGTTTTTAGATTCATGCGTCTTAGTTCAAAGTCAATAAAAAGTGATTGCTGGGTAACCAGCGAGTGCCCAGGGACAGAAGTCCTGTGGCTTTGTCAGTGGTCGATGGTAATGTACTTGCTTCTAGCCGGTCGCTAATAAGGCAGGCCCACTGCTAAGAAATAGGAGAAAAACGAACTACAACGTGTTGAAGACACCTGACTTCTGCAGAGTCAAAGAGAATTTCCCCCCAGAAACAGCCTTGACGCTGGCCCTCCACCTTCCTGAGGGCATGTGAGGACAACTTGAGCTCGAGCCCGGTCAGGACACAATGAAAGTCATTGTGCTATTTTCTTTGCCATTT